>NW_004567120.1:21135136-21152813 GCF_000260355.1 Condylura cristata | reverse complement strand
TCTTTCTTATCTTGCTTGGAGGAAGCCAGCAATGATGGTTTTAAGGATGTGTGATGAGCACTATGAATAGCTTCATAGTGCTCTCCCTGAAGAGAGCCACACGGTTGAGGAGTGAGGCGTCCTGACACCAGCAGCACCAGTGTGCATACATGCAGAAGCAAAGGGGATTAAAGGTCCTTGCAGACTAGAGTGTAACAGACAGGGGAGGCAACAGAACCCCAAAGTACAGCAGTGAAGGTGGACTGCTTCCCTGCCGAGTAGTGGCAGACTTTTCTAAAGGCAAAGGGCACTAGCCAGATCAATAGCCCACTAAGTGCCATGGGATATGTTGATTTGCTTTAGCAAAGATGTCATACCTGGAACAGCAGAGGTAATTGGAGTCACCAATGAGACTTCTGACAAATAGGTAACTTGGGCAGGAATATATGGTAGGAATACCACTCATGGGGTGGTAACCTTGGTGTGGTACCAGTCTCTCAGTCCTTCCAAACTGTTTTTGGTTTATTGTTTTAGTATATAGCCACAGCTCTAGTGAGTTCCACTTGGCCTTGTTTGTCATGATAACTTATACTCCCTGGGTCAAAGAATCAATGTGGGGTGTCATAGATGCTGAGTGGATCTAGTCAGATGCCTACTGAGTAGATCTAAGATGCAATGTATATCTGCAATGTATATCTACCAAAGCATTCTGGAACTAGGGAATTAATAATGGCAAGTCTGGCTTCCCTGGTGGTGCAAGGGGTTAAAGTGCAGCACTGTGAAGCTATTCATAGCCTCTGGGACATGAGTTCAATCCCCAGCCAGGGAGGTAACCCACATGGTGCAGCTGACCTCCCCTGTTTTGCCTGCTGCTCCCCTCAGCAGTATATTTCAGTTGATTTGCCTTTTCTGCTCTCCACTCTGTCTCTGGTGAATCTTCTCACCCCCACCCCACACCTCTGGCCTATATCCCAGTTCTTGTATGGATAAATAAATTTTTAATTGAGTTTAAAATTTTTTTAAAAGATTTTTATTTATTTGTGCATACAGAACTAGGGTACAAGCCAGAGGAGCAGGGGCAGTGAGAGGCTTCACCAGAGACAGAGTGGGGAGCAGAACAGGCAGATCTAGGAAGTACACTGCTGAGGGGAGCAGCGGGCAGGTCAGGAGAGGTCTGCCGCACCATGTGGATCTCCTCCGGGGCAGGCGGGAATCAAACTCATGGGGAAGTGGCTTAAGCTTCTCAGTGCAGTGCCTTAACCCGCTGCACCACCAGGGAGGGCCTCACTTAAGAGTTTTATAGAACACAGTATGCATAGTCATGCTGAACACTCTTGACACTGACATCAAGGTGGAAATGTCAAAAATACAACTGCACGTGAGTCTGGTATTTGGGAAGGAGGATACTTGGGAAATGTTGACTGAGGTACATGGTTCATAGAAACTGTAGGTTGAAAAAGAAATGAATGTTGTGATAGAAACATTGTTGGATTCAAATGTATGATTCAGTTGGATTCCCTCAATATACCTATACTCAAATATTACAAAATTTATTTTGTGGTACTTAGACAATTTTCCATTTCATTCTGTGCATAAATCGCTTAAAATAATCTGTACTGAGTTTTTTTTTATAGCCTCATGAAATGTTCCTCACTTCTTTGAAAACTAGACGATTCTAAAATTAGCAAGAAGTAATATGATTACTGGTCAAGCATTTGGTTAAAACTGAAAAAAGAAATTTATTGCGTAACAGATGTCTCCACAAGTTTTACTCTCAGAAAATTAGATTATAAAAATGAGTAAAGGTTGAGAGTTTCTTATCTTCTTTAGATAAAAAGAAGAACTCCTCCCAAATTGTATTTATTCTTAAGTATTCACTCTGCATATGGCTGTCATGAATCTTTCTGGTTGATGTTTAGTCTGTTTTTAAAAAGTTTTATCTCTAGGGAGGGTGCCTTACTGAGACTGAATTATGAGACATAAAATTGAAACTCAGTAGTGTGAGGACCACCTATGTTACTTTTGAGTTATTCCAGCTGATCTTAGTAAACTTTGGCTAGGGGATACATGGAGTGACTAAATAACTCAATAATTAGACAAAACATTTTTGTGAAACTATATTTCCTAATAAATGTTGAACTTCAAAGTCACAGTGTGATTCTCTTGGGAGATTTGCTTGCTTATATACTTAAGAATTTATTACATGTTTAGGTTCTTAGCTGATGTATGATTCAGGGAAGAAAATTAACATGCTATAAGCAACTTATTTCTGCTTAAATTGCACTCTCCAGTTAAGTCACATTTAAGTCAATAAAATAACTTTTGGCAATTTCCAAAACTCAATCCTCCCTCAAAAATAAAAAAAAATTGCCACCATCGAGAAGATCTAAACAATGATCCATATGCTATGAAGATATTTTAGAAGATAAGTCTCATAAATTTCTGAACAATGAAGAGTGCAATAGATTTGGCCAAGATGATTCCTTTGAAGGATTTTAATTGCATTTAAAAACATACAGCCACACTATTTGATTGGTATAGTTGTATTGTTTTGTTGAAAGAACATGAATTTTGTGTCAAGCATATTTCACTTCAATTGATTTTAACTCTAACAGATTTATGAGCATGGGATACTCCTTTTCCACATTTTTCTAATTTTGTTACAAGGTATATGGTAAAAATACTTTTAAACATAAAACTTGCTATCTTAACAACTTTACAAGTCAAAGAGCTAGGGGTTGTTATTCGTTTGTTCTGCTTGACTCTTCATTTTGGTTGTCTATTTTCCACAAAAAGTGAAATCTTCCAGATTTATCTTTCTCCTTCCATCTTATTTCACTTAGTATAATCCCCTCCAGTTCCATCGGTGTTGCAAATGGCAAGAGTTTATGTTCTTTACTGAGTAGTATTTCAGTGTGTGTGTGTGTGTGTGTGTGTGTGTGTGTACATACCAGATCTTCCTAACCCGCTCAAGTGAAAAAGTATACATAACCCACCCAACTATAAGAGAACTTGGGTTGGGAGGCACAATAAGACTAGTTCTTCAGGAATTGAGGGACAAGCAGAAACAAAAGAAGCATGTTTATAAGTGCTAGAGTATAGAGAATTTATCACTAAGCATGATCTCTTCCAGCTCCACCCATGTTTCTGCAAAAAGCATGTGTTTATCTTTTTTGATTGCTGAATAATATTCCATTGTGTATATGTATGTGGTAAGATTTTTACCACAATTTGGAGCAAAGATAATCCTGTTTGTAAGAATAGGTGATCCTGATTGTTGTGTTAGAGGCCTGCTAGGCAGAATTAGGTAGCTCTTTTCTCACTAAATAAGTCATTTCTTTCAGGACAAGTGTTACAAACTCTTATTGCCAGTTTTTGTAAGTTACACAAGCTAAGTATAATTTTTGCATTTTTAAGTTGTTGGAGAAAATCAAAAGAAGACTATTTTTAATGATAAAAGAAAAAATTTTGAAATTCAAATTCCAGGGTCCATAAATAAAGATTTATTGGAACAGAGCCACAACCATTTGTTTACAAACTCTCTCTGGTGGTTTTCATGCCAAAATGACAAAGTTGAGTACTCGTGACAGATACCATATGACTTGCAAAGGCTCAGAAATTTACTGTCTGAACTTTTACAGGAAGTTTGCCAACCCTGGGTTAGTGTATAAAGTCCACTGATACACAGAAATTGCATAGCACAATGATTAAGCTCTTGTCATGTTTAATTATCTAAGATATTGCACTTAATTCTGATGGGAAAAAGTGATAAGACAGAGATGTTAGCAATCCATGAGTGTGAGGATTATTTTTTTTTAAGATTTATTTACTTATGCATATAGAACTTGGGTACAGGCCAGAGGCGCTGGGGCTGTGAGAGGATTCACTACAGAGTGGGGAACAGAACACATAGATTGATTGAAGTACACTGCTGAGGGAAGCAGCAGGAGAGACAGGAGAGGTCTGCCACACATGTGGGTCACCTCCCTGCCCGGGATCTAACTCACGCTGAATTGGCCCTGCGTGATCTAACTCACGCTGAATTGGCCCTGCGTTGAATTGGCCTCGGAGCTTCTTCGTAGTGCTGCGCTTTAACCTAACACTTTGCACCACCAGGGAGGGCCTGAGTGTGAGGATTCTTGACTAAGCATTGCCACATAGAGGTTTGTTAAACAAAGTGGATGAGACTTTCTGTTCAGCCCTACCTCTTTTAACCCTGCTCTGACAGAGGCTGAGAACATTTTGCATCCTACATCTAGTGGCTTACCTCCTGCTTAAGACAAGCTAGATATTAAACCCCATCCTGCATAGAAGGGATAGGATAGACATTGCAGGTGAAGGTCTCCTTTGCTTGGTGTGCACTGGCTGAACTGACTCTTCTCTAATACAATAATGTTGAGTTCACTTCTGTGATTGGCTTTCTGGCTTGATTTGCTGATTAGGGCTATGAGATCTACCTGAAGGTTAGACCTTCCCTTGAGTTCCAACATGCTTGGTCAGAGTTCTGATTCGTTAAGAAATCCTTTCTATTCCCATTGCCTTTGGGACATGGGTCCTTCCAGGCATGGCTTCCTCTTTAATCTGGCATCCTGCCATAATTCCAGTAGAACATTTGATATCAGGTCCTGCCCTCAAATATTACCTAATCATTCCTTAAATGAAACCCAAGTTTGCTTCATTCCTTGAACTCAGATTTGATATGCTAACACAATGTAAATGTATAGTCTTAAAATCAAATTAGTTCATGGAATTTTAGTCAAGCCCTTCCTAAGATTCTGTCCTAGCTCTTTCTCTTCTGCCTTCTGCTGAGGTGCCAGCAAGCAGCATTGGGCAGTCTATATTAATTTTAATAGCCAATGGATTGTAAACAACCAGAGCTGTAAAGAATCTTATAAATTACTTACAGATGAGAAGACTAACTAAAAGGTTCAAAAAAGAGTATATACATATCCAATCTGAGCTAAGCCATAGCCTCCAAGTAAATGCTTTGGAAATAAAAACTAAAGTAAATGTGGTATCTAAGAGTCTATTCTGAACCTACTTATTTTTGGTGTCTCATGAAAAAGCCAAGTAAACAAAAGTAAAGAGATATCAAAAGACTGTAAGAAGTTTAGAGAGAGAGAGAGAGAGAGAGAGAGAGAGACCATAATAGGAGAACTTCTGTAAATAAGACTCATTTTCTAAGTTGCCCCGTGGCCTACCATCATTTTTGTGAATTTCATGAGCTAAAGCACCGGTTTCATGTCTACATTTTTATGAGAAAAATTTCCAACTGAAAGCTCAGCTGGTACTTGCTTAGTTACATTCCAATTTAACTATCAGAAAAGCACTTGCACTAACGAAATCAGAAAGGGTCTGCTTATCGTCAGTTTCTATCTCTAGAGGCAAAGTGAAAGGGGGGTGCAGGAGAACAGGCAGAAATTCCTTGCTATAATGGGAAAATAGTGTAGAGGTGAAGTGGGAATGCGGGACTTTTATGTTTATAGAATCTACCTCTCTTTGCTTATTCTATCCCAAGGCACAGTTCATATCTTGGGTCCCGGAGCACTGTCCGTATCTTGTGGCTGCCTGCGGATCCAGACCACAGCAGAGCGGGGCAGTATGTTCAGCGATTTTAAAGACCCGTGCATTTCCTCTCTAGAGTCAATCTGCTAGGAATGGCCACAAAATCACGAATATGAACGAACTGATTTGCTTATTTCAAGTTTCAATGTAGTGACCACCCAAATATTCGTTTTTGCATTTATTGCAACAGCTCATGCCCTCCCCTAATTTTTTCAATATATGAAAAATTTAATAGATCTTGACTATGTCCAAGCACAATCAGAATAAATATTTGTTGGCTGTCAGTCTAATGACCAGCTCTAGAGGCTGTAGTAGAATGGTACAGAAAATTGTCTTGAAAGTGGAGTATGGAAAACAAAAGAAGAATGTGGAGTGTGTATTAATTAGATTAGGCCAGTAATTCTTAATGGGACAGTTTTGCCATCCACTCCCAGAGGACATTTGGCAATATCTGGAGACATTTTTGGTTGTCACAACTAACAACTTCCCTCTGTTGAGTAGAGTTCTGGGGTGTTTCTAAACATCATACAATGTACAATCTATTCCTTTACAAAAAAAAAAAAAAAGTATAATCTGATCCAAAATGTTAAGAGTCCGAAGAGGACAAACCCTAGAATAGGCAGATAAGAGATATGAAACAATTTGGCTTTTTAAAAGTAAAGAGAACAGGCAGAGGATTCTCAGGACAGTGAAACGATCCCACGTGGCACACTAATGGTGTATTCATGTCATTATACACTTATGAAAATGTATAGATTGTTCAATGCCAACAGTGAACCCTAACATACTACAGACCTGTGGTAATAATGATGTGTTAGTGGAGATTCGCCACCTGCAACATATGGTATAGGGGCTGATTGTGGGAGACGTTGTCCGTGTGAATGGGCCAGAGTGTCTAGGAATTCTGAACTTTCTGCTCAGTTTTGCTATAAACCTAAAAGTGCTCTAAAAATTAAAGCCTGTTTTTTAAAAGTTGATGAGTAGCTGTAAAGGGGATTTTGGTTTTCAAAAATTAGTCGGGTTATCTTTTTTCTAAACTATGTTCGTGGAAACGAAGCCTTACACTGGAAGATTTACTTTACTCTTCAAAATGATGAATGTTGTCATAGGACACATTTTCCTTGTTTAACTTTTTTTCCATGAATTTTTAAAGAAAATTATTTTTATGAATAATGTTATCTAGACCAATTTCAAATTGTACTCACGATACTCTCCAATGTATGGTTTCCCCCACTCGGGGCCTGAGTTCATTTTAAGTTTCTGAAGTTGAGCTTCTGAGTGAATTCAGGAAATCTTACTTCCAATTTTCCTCCTTTATTGCTAGCCACAGAGAGCTAAAAAGCAGCTTCCAGTAGGCCTTTTACAATGCATATAAGAATGCTTATAAATTCACTTAAGTCCAGTATCAGGTTTTAGAAACCAGTGATGCAGGATGAGGAGAGTGTTTCTGAAAGGAAATGTCAGCGTGCAGCCGACTAGACTTATTAGAAGAGATAGTACTGCCTGTCATATTTAAAATTCCATTCACAAAGAAAAGAGCAGCATGGACAAAGGTTATTTTCAATAGACAAGTGATGGACTCAAGGCTAAGAAAAATCTCTCAACTGACCTTATTTTTCAATAGACACTTCTTGAATTACTGAAATGTGAACATTATTGAGGGTTTTTGACATTTGCTAGTATTTTCCTCTTTTCAGCCTTCAGTAATTAAATGCCAAGTACCGTAATAATAATGTGCTAAGATTGTAAATTTTAACTCCTGAAAATGCAGGAACTGTGCAGAACTCGCTACGTGTAGCAGGACATGTCCAAGGTTTTATGTCAACCATTAAAATCATAGGAGATCATTTATCCCATAATCAACATCATTTATCACATAATATTTGGAATTTCATGGTATTACCATAGCCTACATATCACTGTGAAGATTAGATTTTGAGTTTTTCATTTGGCCAAGTACAAATGCTTTCTTTCCAGGTATTTTTTTCAGTACCTAGAATTACAGTCTGTTATCACAGGTATAGGTTGTGAATAAGTAAAGCTGCCTGCTTCATCTAGTGAACTCATCAAGGTCATGTCTTACTGGCTGAAGCATAAAGCTTGTCTAGTATACTTCCTGGCATCCCAGGGGGTGATCAATGAATGGTTGTTGAGTTTTATTGATTGTATATTCGCTGCTTCTAATAAGTCAAATATGAAAATCAGATGTCACAAAATTACACTTCATTAAATTCTATGCTTTGTTCATTTATATTTTTTACATTCAGTTTAGATATGCAGGAAATTAGAATACAAGTGTTTTTCTCATTTATGATTAAAACTTTTCCAACTGTGCTCAACATATGTAACTTTTTAGTTCAAAAACATTATGATAAAAATAACTTAATAGACATTATGGTAAAAAAGTGACCTCACATTTTACCATATGTATCATTAGATAGCTAAAAGCACAGTAACTCCATCATGTAAAACATATATAGGGTCTATAAATTTATGCGTTGTTTACCCAATGTTTCCCTAAATTGTTATTACATGATTAAGATTAGCCTAGCACTTGAGCTATTTTTCTAGAAATTCCTTCACAAGTAGGAGTGATAACAACATTGACTTTAATTAGTAAGGTGTTTCCTGTGTTTTCACCCTTTCTCCCAGGGGAATAAAAAAAAACCTGATTTGAAACTGACAGTAGATCAAGGAAGAATGATTCATCAGAAACTTAATAATATCTGAATTGTAACAACTAAAACAAAAGCAAAAGCAAAGTTAAGTATTATTCACTTGAAAGCAACTACAGCATCTTCCTTAGTAGAGACATTTGCAGTTGTGTCTCATAAGACAGTGCAAAGTGTATCACATGGAAGCTCCATTTTTAGCAGTTTGTGGAACTTCCACACAGCTTTCCATAGTGGTTGGACCAGTTTGCATTCCCACCAGCAGTTAGCAAAGTGAATATCTTTTAATTCAGAGATCCTCAAACTGTAGTTGTGCATAATAATCACCCAGGAATTTGTCATATGCATTCCAGGACCTCTGGAAAATCTGGGGTAAAAGCAGTACTTGAAATTAAGAGTGTCCTAAAAATAGGGTTTCTAAGTCTTTTATCTTTTTTTACATTTTTTATATTTTTATTTATCTATTTTTCCTGTCTTTTAAATTAAGAAATAATTCACATACCATACAAGCACCCTCACTTAAAATGTGCAAATCAAAGTTTCTTAGCATATTCACAGAGTTATGCAACCATCATCACTATGTAATTTTGAACATTTGTATCACCCCAAAAGAATATCCATACCTATTAGTAGTCACTTTTCATTTGCCCTCTCCCAGACCCCTACAAACACTAATCTACTTTCTGTCTCCATAGCTTTGCCTATTTAGGGCATTTCATACAAATGGTGTCATACAGTATGTGATATTTTGTGTCTGGATTCTTTCTTTTAGCATAGTGCTTTCAAGGGTCACTCATGTTGTGACATGCATCAGTGCTTCATTCTTCTGAGTGCCAAATAATATTCCATTGTGTGGTCATACCATGTTTTGTTTACACATTCATTTATTGATTGACATTTGGGTTGTTTCCGTTTCTTAGCTATGATGACTAACATTGCTATGAACATTCAAGTTCTACTTTGTATATAGACATCATTTCTAAGTATTTTCTTTTTTAAGGTAGAAAGCTTTATTAAATAGAGGGAGCACTTCTAGTAAATATTCTTGTAACTAGCTTTTGGTGGGCCATAAGAAAATGATGACAGTAATAACCCATTAGAGCAATTGGCTAGTGACTGGCGAGGGTTAAAGGTTTTCAGAGGAACTTTGATGATAGAATAGTTCACATTCTGTGGCAGCTGGAAAAAACAAAACAGAGACCAAAGAAAGAACGCAACATTTTACTCTCATTAATCTAAAAAATATAGAAATGAGTGACTATAAGAAGCAAACCAGACCTCTATAAAGTAGCTGATCTCATCTGCTTTCTGACATGGTCAATAGCATAGTTCATTATAGTGCTTCTAATGCAATGATAGGAAAACCCAAATGCAGTTAATTTAAACAGTCCATTGTGTTAGAAAAACATCAAAATGCTTAAGAGGAAACTGATTTCCTAGAATAAGAAATGAACCTAAAAATAAAGAGGAGAAATACATTATTTTTTTTTTTGCCCTGAACATCCTGAAAATACAGTGTTCTATTCACACAAAGTCTGAGCTACACTGTGTCTTTTGTTCAACTCTGCCCTTCAGCTCTTCCTTGTGTTATACATAGAACATATGCATACCTCTCTGGGTCAAAGCAGGCCTAGCTATCTAACCTTTTAAATGTTCCTCTAAATGCATGAATGAACTAAATCTATGATGAGAGTCCAATTATCACCCACATAGATTTTAGTCTTAGAATGATCTAATCTCCAAGAACTTAGACTTTATTATTTGTCCTATAATTAAAGAAAAGCATGATATTGAGTTTGATTTGCTGGGATCTTATTCAATCGTGTTTTATAATAGCCACAAAAATTATTTTTAATGTATTCTTTCTCCCAATTGCTTTAATTTATTACAAGACAACTGCTAAATTAACTGCAAGCTTTAGCTTAGTTGTCAAAACTCTGATTTATTTATCAAAAAATATGTTGAGCTTATTTTTTTAAGTATCATTTTTTAGTAACATTGGCTAATCTACAGGTGTTCTCAGAGGCTTGTCTATATAGTTCATTAGCAGGCAAAAGTAAAGTGTAGGGATCTAAGTTTTTTCAATTTTTGAGAAATTAGTAATGAGGAAGAAAATAGCTGTTGATTTATCGATCTAACAATCAGCAGCACTATATTAAAGGAGATTAAGGCATGATTCTTGTCCAAAAGGGCCAGTTTTTTTTCCTGAGGAAAGCAAGACATATGCATGAAGGAATCCAAGGATAACAAAATATATTATCTCTGCCAAAGGAATTCAGACACAGGAGAGAGAAATATGGGCTCAAATAGTTAAAGATGACATCATGGATAAAGTAAGACTTTCCCTGGGACTGAAGTTGGGAGGAATTTGATTAGAATAGGAGAAAAATGTTTCTGCAACTGGCAATGTTGTGAACAAATAATGAGTCTAAAAACTTAATATAATGGAGGATATAGGCTTAGAAACAAATAAAAGCAAAGCTCTGTAAGTGGGATAGCCAGAATAAGGGGAGTTTTAGAAATTAGGCAAATATCCAGAAGTTGCTTCTGCTGAAACTGGGAGTGTATCTAGTCAGAGAGCTAGCTGGTCGACTATTAAAGAAGTAGAGATTAAGACTGGAGATACAGGAAATGGAGGGGATAGAATGGGTCAGGAACTTGTAGATACTGACAAGTCAGTTAAAAAAATAGTGACCAAATTCCTACTATGTGCTTTCCACAGTTTCAATGCATCAGAGGTTATAATGATGAACAAGTAAGAGCCCCCTCGCTCATGGATTTTAAAGTCTAAACAAATACATTTCTATGATCCCAGGAAGATAGACTGTTTTAATTACAAACAAGAGGTGACGTAAGCGTAAACAGCATTTCTACCTGAGTCACAGAAAAGGATGGCATCTTAATTTGGTATTAAAAAACCTTAGTCTTTTGGCACTGGGAGAAGGAATATATTTATTCAAATGAGAAGAACTTCCAATAGCATCAGTGGAATGTAGTGGGATGTGGAAAAGGCAATAAATTCATCAAGTCAGGAAAGTGGGATGCATAGAAAAGTATAGAGTTGCGATAAACTTGAAAATGTTAGTTAGGGCCAGAAGGAAAGGGAAAAAATCAGGAGGAGGAGTTTGAACTTAGCAGATGATTTGTAGCTAATGTAAGGTCTTAAAGGGAGAGTGACTTGGTATTCTCCTATTCACCGAATCTACTGTAGCAAAAGCTGTAGGTCATGGATAAGTGATTATTATGACAGCAGTATAAAAAACAGCGAAAGTGGGTGCTATTGAGTTCAAGAAGAAAACTAGGAAGTAGTCTATTATAATAATCTAAGGGTAAAGAGATGAAGGTAAGATAATGGAAAGGGGAAAGAAAAGGAAATTGTATATTTGTGGCTCTTTGCATGCATTGTATTGAGCAGCAGCAGCTTGATTTTCCTAATGTATGGAACCACTGTGATTAGGAGACCTGGTTTCAGTTGGCAAATACAGAAGTCAATTATGTTGCAAGAATAAACTGAATAGGAGTGGCTGATGGCCTAAGCGTTTACTTACAGTTGAGGTGACTGGCGCTCCATTGGATTACGCAGATTGACATGTGGATCTAGGAGATGTTTAAGGAAATGAGATTAAATGAATTTCTGGAGAATGGGGGAAGGAAGGAAACAAACATCACTTGAATGCCTATTATGTTCAAGACAATGAGTGTGAAGAAAAAAGATAAAAGGGTGAAGAACAGAGGGGGGTATCGAAGTTAAGGGACAGGAAAAGGTCAGCAAACAAAAATGACTAGAAATTCTCAAGTAGAAAGGTAATTCTCACACAATGCTATCTCTACAAGCAAAGAAGCTACTTTGAAGAAGACTGGGAAGGTTCAGATAATTTGAACATTCAGAAAGATTCAAAATGAAGATAAAAAGCTTGTGTTTGGTGAGGACCCTTGGTGAAATTTAATCCATTTCATTCCACAAATATTTCTTGAGCACCAGAGGACTGGAAACTCTCATGAGGTTTAGAAGAAAGCAAGTATACTGTCAGTGAGAAGCAATTTTAACTTCAATATAGAGGAGACACCAAGAGTACTAACAGATCCCATGAGGAGGGTCACCTATGCCAGAGCTGAGGGGCCTGTAAGACTTTTCAGAGGAAAATCAGTATGAGTTGGAATTAGCTAAATGAGAAAGGAGTGACCCAAGTAAGAAGTGCCCGATGTGGCAATACTGAGAGATATAAAGCATGACCACTGAAGCGACTGAGAAAAGTAGTTCACTAGGTGACTGATGTTGTAGGGAGTTACTGTTGAAGAGGGGGGCCAACTAATGAACATTACAGAGACATCTCAAAGACTTTGAATTCAATCCAAGTCGGTGCTGGGAGGTTACTCAAGTGTTTAAGCAGAAGAAAAATATAATCAAGTTAGTACTTTAGAAAGGACCCTCTGACTGCATGTGGGCAAGGACAAGATCAAGATCAGGTTATAGTACCAGTGCAGGACAGAGTGTCACAGTAGAAATGTGGAAGAGAGGGTACCCTTGATATATACGTAAGGGATAGAACTGACTATTCTTTGTAATCAGATGGTGGTGGGGGGTATTGTGAGAGAGGAAGTCAAGAAAAACACCATGTATTTTGGCTTGCACACCTGAGTGGATGATAATCTAGGAAACTGAGGAATTGTTTTAAGAGTAGAACATGATGGAGCCCTCCCTAGTGGTGCAACGGGTTAAAGCACAGCACTACGTGGCTAGACACAGCTGTTTCAGCACAAGGTCAATCCCTGGCCAGGCAGGTGACACCCATGGTGCAGCAGCCCTCTTCCTGTCCTGCCCGCTGCTCCCCTCAGCAGTGTATTTCAGTCCATCTGCCCTTTCTATTCCCCACTGTCTCTGGTGAATCCTCTCACCCTCCACACACCTCTTGCCTGTTATCCAGTTCTTGTATGCATAAATAAATAAATCTTAAAAAAATAGAATATGATGAGTTTCATTTTATAAATGTAAATGTTGTATTATCCCCTGGAATCCTTGTGTATGTAGTAGGCAGTTGGCTAAATGTAGCTCATGTTCATAAGGGAGATTGAATTCAGGGATGGAAATTTTGGAGACAAGTAGTTAGTAATTGAATCCATGAAAGCAAATGAGATTCCCCTGGGTGGCGGCAGGGCAGGTTGGTGTTAACTGAGAAGAGATGTACAAGGAGAGAACACTGAGCAATACACACGTGTAAGGACTAGGCAAGCAAAGAAGAGCTAACAAAATAGACTGAGTAGGAAGTGGGGGTGGGATGGCCAGCAAAGAAATGAGATTGTAATTTCAGAAGCCAGTAGCCAAGGGCTTTTCCAGGTGGAGGGAACCTATCTTATTTGATGATGGAATGGAGCCTATGAAGAGGAACAAAATGAAGATGTGGCTAAGGAATGGTTAGAAGCTAGAGCAAGGTCTTTCTGAAAAAAAGAGCAGCAGACAAGTGAAGACTTACAGACAAGAGACCCTTTTTTTTTTTATCAAAATAAGAATGAGGAGAAAGTTAAGAAAGGACTACTTTGGATTGACATAATTTATGAGCGAAATAGGAGCCGAGGTTTCTGCAAAGCATGCATGTCAGGAGAGAGGAAATAAATTAGATGGAAGAAAATATTGTGCCCTGAATGTCTTAAAGTTGCAAATTACACCATTCCTGATAAATATTCACTGACAATTTAACTGTTGTTAAGGAGCTTGTGAATGTTTAAAGTTATTGAATAACACAATAGTAAATAGAAAGAATTTTAAATTTGCAAGACTGATAGGTGCAGGAGATGTGAGGCATGAAAGGGATATTTTCTGCTATTTCTACTAGAAGAATAAGACTACTTTACACAGCTTGAAGGAATAAGTCTGAGGCTACTCTTAGAATTGAATGACACATTTTTGAGTTTCAGCATCAAAAATTAATTCTGACAAAATACTAACAGTTATAATATACCATTTAATGGGTGCCCACTGTGTTCTAGACCTGCACTCATCCCTTTATAATAATGATTGCCAACCAGGGTCATGTATTGTTCCCTCCCACCCAGGGGACTTTTGGTTCCCATGACTTGGGTGTATAGTTCGGTGTAGAGACCAGAGGTGCTGCAAATCCTGCATCACACTGGACAGGCTTCCATGACAACACACTACGCTACCCAAAACATCAGTAGTGCTGGGCCGAGAAATCCTGTTTTACACCTATTATTTCATGTAATCCTCACAATGATCCAACCAGGCAGGTTCAATTCTCTCTCTCCAACCAGGCAGATAATGAACCAGAATTGAGGTTAAGTAACTTGCTCAAGATCACAATACATAGTCCTAAGAAGCAGAACCAGATATTGAATGAAACTATCTTATCCAAGTCATTTTTTTACTCACTTATATATCTTGTCCTTTGGTATTAAAGATATGCAGAACTAAAAAAAAAAATATGCAGAACACAAGACTCTATATCCTTTACAAGTAGTGTCTTAGTTTGTTGTACATGAAAATCTACATTCTTTCTAAGTTTACAAAGGGCCCATCACTCAGGTCTTACCTTTTATATCTGAGAATAACAGAGAAACTTTGTCTTACAGAAAACACATGAGTCAGGAATGTCAGGTGTGCTTGACAATGTGACATGCCTTGCCACTTGTGGGCATCTTCTCACAGAAGTTTTCATATATTGGTCAGTTCCCAATCCATTCTTAAATTCTCAAAATTCACATGATGAGATGGATTCTTTCTATACTTTGGATTACAGTTGAATGTCTCTGTCATTATCACCTATCACTCAAAAGACCCCAGTGTCTCTTGACAGTCACCAATGTACGAGAGTCCAGGTTAAGAAGTCCTTAGTAACCATGGAGATTTAGTGGTTCATTTGGCTGACTTTCTTTGCTTTGTTTTTCTAATTTTGAGTTATTATAATCATGTTTTATTTATGTCTAAATAAAACAGTAAGTTCAATTCTCCCTAGAATGTGGTAGATTTTTAAATTTAGGTAATATTTGGATAACCTCAGAATGTGGTTCATTGAATAAGGTGGATTTTTGAAAAATGTTTGGCCTCCATGTTGACAGTCTTCTAATTTGTGTTTCTCAGAATGTGCAGATAACTGCGAGGTTCATATTCTTTCCTCCTATGTAACTCATGTGATCGGCTGTAGGATCCATGGGAAAACATAGTTTTCTCAAATTTTCTCAGAGTGATTTACACCATGACCTTTCAGCACAGGTGGCCTAGTGAATAACATGTAGCCTTGAGATGCAGTCCACATGAGCAGAAAGCAAAAAATAACAATGTCACTTTGATGTATAGTCTCCATACACGAAACACACTTCTGTAAATTAGGCCTCAAGTTGGCCCTGTGCTGGTTTTGCCTATAAACTTTATAAAAACTAGCAGGTCTTCTGGGGGGAAGGGGGAGGTCACTCACCAGCCTCTCATGTCCTCTCACTGCCGATGGGGCCACTGCTCTGGCTGGAGTCCAGTGGACAGCTGCAGCTGGCTGCTACCACTCTTGCTACCTGTGTGTCTCTTGCCACCTCATAATAAACACTTGTTCTTAGTCACAAATACGGGCTTCAAGATCCTTTTTCTCATCTGCCACCATCGAGAACCAGGCAAGTTTATAACTGAGACTCTACACATTCTCACCCCAGTTTCCTTAGTTCTTCCCAGTTTTAAAACTGAAATCCCACATCCTAAGAATCCCTCCAGTCCCAAGTAAGAGATATATTGGTTTGCCTTGCATATATCAAATTTAGAAACTAATGATAGAGAATAAAAGATAATGTTTCTAACAGTGAGTTTCAATCAGAAGTTTGGGTATGGATATTTAACGTGGTAAATATTGATCATCACATCATATTTTGGCTTTCACCTGCATCTATTATTACAAAGATGAGTTTTGAAAGAGAAAAATTCAATCAAATTCTGATATTACATCAATAGGTTGCTGGTAATATCCCTTGTAGGGTGCCATTTGTCAGCCAACAAAGAACTTCAAACAGTAACACAGTAATTATTAAAGCTGGCTGCAAATTAAAACCACCTAGAGTACTATAACACTTCTGGCTTCCCAGGCTTCACTCAAGATCAATTAAATCAGAATTACTCAATGTAAGACCCAGGCAGTAGTGGTTTTAAAGTACCTGCAAAGTTTGCAAAATAGAGCAAGGCTGAGAACCCCCTGGAGGCTTCCGACTTCATTGTGAATGTGGCTAAGTTTCTGAGAAGGTGGATTCTAGCTGCCTATTTTGTAAAACTGAAGGATTCTAGGAGGATGTCTGCTACTTGTCAGATTTCTAGGGTTTGTTTTGATTTAGTTTTGACTGTTTACTTTGTTTCTTTATATTATACATATGAGTGGATTCAGTCAAGTATTTGTCTTTCTATTCACACCTATTTCACTTAGCATAATCTTTTCCATTTCCATTTTTGTTGCAAATGGAATTTTCTTTTTTATAGCTGCATACTACTCCACTGTGTGCATTGTGTGCACATGTGCACACTCACACACTCATACACACATGCCATTTAACCCATTCATACCTAATTGGGCACTTTGGTTGTTCCCATAACTTGACTATTATAAATAGTGCTTCAATGAAAATAAGAGTGCATAAATCCCCTCAATTTAGTGTCCTTGCATATTTCAAGTAGATACCTAGGAGTGGAATTCTGGCTTTTAAGATAAATCTAATTTTACTATTTTGAGAAAACCTATATATGTTTTCAATAGGGACAGGACCAGTTTACAATCCCTCCAAGAGTATATGAAAGTTCCTTTTCTCCATATCCTTACCACTCTTATTGTTTAGAGCTTCCTTGATATGGGTCATTCTCATGGGAGTGATTTGGTATCTTATTGCAGTTTTGATTTGCCTTTCCATGATTACAAGTGATGAATATTATTTTTTCTTGTGCCTTTTGGCTATCTGTATATATTCTTTGAGAAGTGTCTATTTAGTCCTCCTGCCCATTTTTTGGTTGGGTTCTTTCTTTGTTGGTGTGTTGTATGACTTCTTTGTAGATCTTGGATATCAATACCTTGTTGGATGTATGATGTACGAATATTTTCTCTTATTGTGTAAGGTGTCTTTTTATGTTAATCATAATTTCTTATGATGTGCAGAAACTTTTTATCTTGATGTAGTTCCATTTTTTTAGTTTTGCTTTTGTTTCCCTTGCACTGGAGTTAATTTCCCAAAGACGTCTCTGAAACCAATAACTTGAATATCTAGTTACTTTATGGCTTCAGGTCTTACATCCCCGTCTTTGATCCATTTTGAGTTAGTTTTTGTGCATGGTGTGAGAGAGTGGTCTAGTTTTATTCTTCTGCATGTTGTTGTCCAATTTAACCTACATTATTTGTTGGGGAGACTTTCCTTTCTTTATCATATACTCTTGGCTCATTTGTCTTAACTCTCTCTCTCATACACACACACACACACACACACACACACAC
>NW_004567120.1:21117285-21135036 GCF_000260355.1 Condylura cristata | reverse complement strand
CCTTGTTAGTCAAGGCCTGGTACCCCTGACAGGTAGGTAAGAGCACAATATGTATCAGGGAGGAGGGCAGACACTATGAAAGAAATAGTATTTAAGGAATGGAACTGAATAGCGTTGATTATATCCTGGGCCACTAATTTTTCTAATGGAAGAGATAGGTTAATAATCAAGGGTTATATATACAAATAAAGATCAGTAAGGAAACCATATATAACCTTTGGTTTCAAGAATAAAGTCTTTCAATTGAATTTCCTAGGTGTGTTGGAGGGGGTTGCTTAAAGTGTATCTTGTAATTGAGTTGTTCCATACCTCTTTTCCCAAGGGGCCTTAATCAGATTTCATGAATACCACTGAATCATCTGTGCTATTAGACTAAAAGAAAATTCCTTTTTTATCATCTCTGGATGATAAAACTCGACATTCCTAAAATATTTAGCTTAAAGCAGGATAACTTTAAATCTTTTTCAAATTAATAGAAAAAACAAAATTAAAAACACATATAATAACATAGTATTTTGATGGATTTGCAACTATGCAAAATAAAATTCTGGAAGGGTTAAAAAAAACAAAAGCTGAGGATTTGTGGATATGAGATGGGGACATTGTACTTTAAAGTGGTTGGTTCACCTTTAGAGAAAATTTATTGATAATCTTAGAAGAGGTATGTCATAAAATATGTTGTATTCATCTTTAAAATATAGTGGAATCTAAGTGAGCAGTGATTATTTTGGAATACTGGCGATTCTAAGGAATGTAAATAAACGTTTTTGGTGCTTGAGTAAGAAATAGGGGAAAGAACAATTTTATATCTAGCCTCAAATACTTTATGTGGTTTCATTGACTTTATTAGGAATGTTGGCTAATAATTTTGAGAAGAGTAAGGATTTAGAAGGGGAAAATGTGCTGTGTCTATAGAGAGTAAAATGCCAAGTGGATCTGTCTCAAAATTCACCACAGGCCAGGAAAAAGATTTTGCAAAACTCTGGTCCCTATGGCTCACACATGGCCTAGGTTGTGTGTAAGCCTCACATTCAAAGGCTGCATTTGCTTTACAAAGAACAGGGCCCATTTTCTCAGCCTACAGTTCTCATTAAGTTTCAAACACTTCCCGAGGATATGAAGCCTCCTCTTTCTCTTTCACCATTCCTAGTAAAGCCAACTTGTTCAGACAATACTGAAAGGGCCTGCTTTTCGGTGCCCTGACAAGATGTCCCATTGATATTTCTTGCTGGGACAGCCCATAAACCTTCATCTGTCTCATACAAATGTCAACTGTTTCTATCCACACTAAATTAATGGTTTCATATCAAACTATGTGATGTTTCACCATTCACTCAAGAAGGATTTATTGAATATTTTAGTCTGTATAAGGTACTGGGCGAAAGCCTGGAATAGAAAAGGGGAGAAGAGAAGATGAATGTCTAATGGGAGTATGGGAGAGATAAAAAGATGAATAAGCTGTAGCATCTGCCTATCACAATAATAATAATAATTAATAGTTACTGAATATTTGTCAATGAATAGCACTGTGCTAATGATACTATATGCATTAGAAAATTTAAACTTTACAATATTACTTTATACCTCCTTTAAAGATGAGAAAATTGAGACTCAGAGAGTTAAGCCCAAAGTCAAACAGCTCGTGATGCAATCCACATGTGTGTCTGGTTTATTTTATTACAGACCCAGAAGGTATAACCACTACACTGCAGAGTCTTCAATACCATAGAGCCTGATAATGTAAGAAACATACACAGGACCTGTAATAAAGGCACAATATGATTAAGTGCTATTTATTTAAACAAATTATTGTGGAGTACAGATTCAGGGAGCAAAAATCAAACTAGGGCTTTTTTTATTTAAAAATTTTTATTTATATCTTTTATATAACTGTTTATTCCAAAAAGAAATTCTCACCCCCAGTTCACCCATGAACCTTCATCATAGTCCCTTGTGTTCTCTCCTGTTTTGATCGCTTTTACCTCCCTCAAAGAATGTCTTTTATTTATAATTTCCTACTAGGTTTTTTTGTTGTTGTTAAAGATTTATTTATTTGTGCATAAAGAACTGGGGTACAGGCCAGAGGCTCAGGGGTGGCGAGAGGCTTCACCAGAGACAGAGTGGGGAGCAGAACAGCCAGATCAACGAAGTACACTGCTGAGGGGAGCAGCGGGTGGGTCAGGAGAGGTCTGCCGCACCATGTGGATCACCTCTGGGGCTGGGGATTGAACTCATGCTGAAGTGACTTTAGCTTCTTAGTGCTGTGCTTTAACCCACTGCACCACCAGGGAAGCACGCTACTAGTTTTTTTTTTTTTAATTGTTTTTTTTTTCCTAATCCTTTATTTGGTTCCCCTACATTCCTCCCATAAATAAAACCATCCAATATTTTTCTTTTTCTTTCATGCTATTTCACTGAGCATAATCCCTTCCAGCTCCACATGTTGCTGCAAACGGCACGGGTTTGCCCTTTTGATTGCTGAGTAGTATTCCATTGTGTATATATACCATGTCTTCTTCATCCAGTCATCTATTTTGGAGCATTTGTGTTGTTTCCATTTACCTACTGTAAATAGTGCTGCAATAAACATATGGGTGTGGGTATCTTTTTGAACTAATATTTTGGTGTCCTTTGGGTAGATTCCTAGGAGTGGAATAGCTGCATTATATGGTAGCTCCATGAACTGGGATTTCAATGAAAAGTAAGATTTTGGTAGGTAAAGAAGAAGAAAAGGAAATTTCATGTAAAGTTATTAAAGCATGAAATTACAGGTGCCTGTAATTAATTTTGGAGGGAAAAGAAACTTAATGGAGCCCTGAGAAATGAAGAATATGATAATTTAATGAAAAATAAAACCTCCTTTGATAGATTAAACAAAGAGCCAAAAAGAAGTTGCAAATAGGAAAACAGCTTAGAAGATATTACCCAGTGAAAGAGACAAAGATATGGAAAATGTCTTGAAGATGTTGAGACACTGTGGATGGCCTAAAAAGATCTGAAATACATCTTAAATCTGAGAAGACAAGCATACAAAGAATGGTAAAGGAAGGTATATTTAAAGAGATGAAGTGTGACTAATTTTTGAGATTTAATGAAAATGGAAGGGAAAGGGAAAAAATAGTACATTGAAAAAAATAAAAGCAGAGTTGGAGGGGAGAGGAATCAGCAAAGAAAACTGAAAACAGCTTGTTAGGGAGGAAAAAGGAGAACAAAGAGAACCCAATGTTATGAAAGCAAAGAGGGAGTGTGTTTCAATAGGATCATGGTGAACATCTAAATATTGCAGACAAGTCAAGGAAAGTGAAAATCAGAAAATCACTAATCATTTATTGAGTGTCTACTATATGCCAAGCATAGTGCTAGGTGAACATACAAAGATCAATATGTGATTTTTGTACTCAAAATTTAAGGAAGAAATGTAAATAATAAGATAATATTGAATGTGACTAAGACTGTAATGCACATGAATAAAATGTGTGGTGAGCAGAGAGAAGGACAATACTTCTGTGTGATGATCTTTCTAGTGAAATAGTCTTAGCCTGTATGTCTCATTGTTAATTTCTAAGAAGTTTAAGTAAATATTTATCTTTCACCAAATATCCTCTTTAAATGCAGGTTGCCAGTGCTTTCTCTCTATTTAATGACATCATCTTGGGGCATGTCATATTCAAGAAAATTCCACTATCTGTTATGATCTTGTATGGCAAGACTTTAAATACCATTTACTTACCATTCTTTGAGTCCAGGCCAAACAGTACAAGCTTGTTTCTCCTTTCCATTTCCCCACTCTCAATTTAGTTTAAGTTTTCATCACATTCACCTGGGCTTTTCATATTTTCCATACTTCAGCTCTGATTATAATATTTCCAGCTTTAACCCTCAATCATCCTAATAAAATGTTATTTATAGCACTATGACTTCATAGTGGAGACATTCAATAGAGTTGAAATGAAAGACTGTTCAAGAGGAAATTAAACAGAAGTCTATCCCCATTGTGATGTGAATTATTTCATTTTCCAAATCAATGAGAGCAGGTATCATTTGAAGGCATAACTTGGTTGTTTGTGTTCTACCCAACTTTATTCCAAAAAATACTGTTCTCAATGATTAAGTATGTGTGTGTGTGTATAAAGGAACTTATGTTCCCATTGCAAGTTTATATTTAATTCAACAAGGATTTACTGAATATCTACTATGTGTAAGGTTCTGTTTTTTTATTGCAGAAAAATACAAAGAAATATACAGTACACGTCATTTACTACCTATCAACACAGACAAAATACTATGCATTTGTTCCTCAGTCTACAAATGGAATTATGTCCCAATAAATGCATCCTAAGTTGACAATAGCACAAAGTGAAAATGCACTTAATATATCTAAATACAGGTGACAGCATAGTCTTTTCTACCTTAAATGTGCTCAGAACACATACATTAGCCCTCTGTTGGGCAATTATCTTGGGTTTCAACCCAAAGTAATTGCTTCCTCTTCTAACCAAAAGCAGGACACAAAGATGTGCATGTTGTAGACATGATTGGATGTGAAAACACAAACCACAATTTCTAAAAACACTGATAACACAGTATACTGCAGAACACTGGTGGCCCCCCCAATTAAAGAGTCCAGTGTCTTTCATGGAGAGGCCTGGCTAGAATTCATGCTGTGATGAATTTTGCTGAATAAGGAAGAAAAAACCAAACAAGGGGCATTCAAAGACAGTTTCATCTTGGTGAGTTGTGGGTTGTGCAAAGAGTCATGAAGTTCACACTGCCTGTAGGCTACCCCAGGGTCTCCAGACAGAAAAGGAAATGATAACAGCTTTTGAGGAGAATACAAGGACAATGAAGATCTCATTGAGCTCAGGAATCTTGTAATGACTCAGAGCTGGCAAGGATCCTGCCTGAGGTCCACCTTTCCCTCACCTGGAGCTCAGTGAGTTCCACCTTGTTCCCTTCTTCTGGACTGTCAGGTGTAGCACAGGATTGGTACTGAGCCAAATCATTGAAGGGTCTTTTGTTCTATAAATTTCCTTAAAACCAGCGACGTTGCTTTAGAAAGCATTGATAACCTGACAGCAAAATGAGGCCTTGTTTCTGTGTATCTTTACAGTCCGTGACAACAATATGGAAACCAAACAAAACTCTGCATATCTAAAAGTTGCCTTTCTATTTGCGTATCGCAGCTCTAGCAATATAAGTAAGCCATACAAGGAAGAGACCTTTGAGATGTTAATGAGGAAAATACTGGGTTGTCAGAAAAGTCATGATGTAGTTTTTCTGTTTTTTAAGAAATAATATGTCATGATTTCCCCAACAACCCAGTGTTACATAGAATGCTCTCATTGTGACAATTGATATGAAGTTACGGTAATGACTCAGAAGTGAAGTATACTTTTTAAAGGAAAAGTTGCATCTATTTAAGGTATACAACATAAAGCTGTGGTGTATCTATTATATACATATTTATATTATATGTAATATAGACACATAATGAAGTGATTGCTACTGTCAAGCTAATTAGGAGAACATGACTTCTGGGTCCTGTAGCTCTGTATTCAGAATAACAGATTTGCTACTTTCTAGATGTGTAACAACACCAGGCAAGCCACTCAATCTCCCTAAACTTCAGTCTACTCCTATCTAAAAAATGGGGTTGGGACAGATATTGTGATAATGTATGTGAAGTGTCCAGCAGAATCCTGGCATGTAACTGGCAATTCATCGATATTTGTTGGAAGAATTAAAGTAAATATAATGACAGAGTTCTCTGGCATGTAGACCACATCTGGAGTGGATCCTGCTTCCATGGAGACCAGGTTTTTCTCCTCTGTATTCTGAGGAACTCTGAGAATGAATTGTGTAGTCAATCAACATTCACTATGGGGCAGCGTTCAGGGGAAGGCTAGTGGGAAGCAAATATAGAAGAAACATCAGAAGCCTTCTCCAGGGTACTTCAAAAGGCTCATAACTGCAAAGCAAAACACAAAACTTTCTTTCTTTCTTTTTTTTTTTTTTATAAAGATTTACTTATTTATTCGTACAGAACTGGGGTACAGGCCAGAGATGCGGAGAGTGAGAAGATTCACCAGAGACAGAGTGGGGTACAGAGCAGGCAGATCGACGAAGTACACTGTGGAGGGGAGCAGCGGGCGGGTCATGAGAGGTCTGCCACGCCATGTGATCTCCCCGGGGGCAGGCGGGGATCGAACTCATGCGAAACTTTCCTAAGTCCCTCTGTTCTGTGCTTTAGCCCGCTGAGCCACCAGGGAGGGCCCGCAAAGCAAAACTTTCTTATATCTTAGGACTGACTTTCTCTTTGCCACTATTTCTGCCTGTGAGGCTACCACATTCTCTTTCCCAGACATACCCATCTGGAAAACAGCAATAGATATCTTGTGTTTTGCAAAACAATTCTACTTTAGTGGTAAGAACTTCTAAGGGCATAAAATCTTAGTATATGTGATTATAGATTCAAAATAATTGAATCTACTATAATATGATCTTATTTATCAACTGCTTACAATGTGTCAGGCCTGTGCTAAGTTCTTTACATATATTATACCCTCTAATCTTCACATCGCCAGTTTATGTATGAGGACATTTCGGCATAGAGTGCTAACTTCTCTAATGACTTCATGTGGGGAAGAATGAAACCAAGATTCACAAGCATGGAAGGAGGTCTGACAACAACGTTGTGCCTTTTTCTTTTTTAAGCCTTTTGTTATTATTGAAAATATTCAGATATTAACAGAAGTAGATAAGGGGCATAATGAATTCCCAGTGTTCATTAACCCAGCCTTAATAATTACCAACTTTTGGTCGATCTTGTTTCATCTATACCCCCATCCCTCTCATCCAACACACACACGTACATGGACAGTGAGAACTTAATCTTTACTTATGCAAATATTTCACTGTATATCTTCAAAAGAATGGATTCTTTTCAAAAGCACTTATAACAATCATTTTTAGTATTAATCCTTTCTTAGTATCTTCAGACGTCCAGTCTGTTTTCGTATTTCCCTAATTGTCTCATAATTTTTTCCTACAGTAAGTTATTTACGTCAGTCATAATCCAAACAAGGTACCTATCATAAATGGCATTTTGTTACTATGTCTCTTAAGTCTCTTTTAATCTAAATGTTTTTCCTCTCACTCTTTTTTTTTTCTTGTCATTTGTAAAAGGAACTGGAAAAACCTGTGTTTTCGACCACATAATTTGATCTTATGTCCTGTAAAATAGAAGGTTGTCAATCATTAAAAGTGGATCTTACAAATGTCTCAATAGCCATTAGAAACTGAACAATCAAAACCCACTCACTTTGCAGGTGCTTTTTAAATTATACAGGTTGAGAACAAAGAAGCTGGTCTCCAAAAATATCTCCTGTTCTACTTCCTATAGAGCCTGTAGTTGCATCAATAAAGAAGTCAGTAAGCTCTGGTCTTTAAGCATCATAAATAAACTTTACCAGTCACTAACACTTCCGAAAGTCAGTCTTTGGCATCCTAAATAGGTAAGTAAATGTGGGTACAAGGAAAGGAAGGTGCACCTGAGGAAATCTAGCTCAGATATTACCCTGAAATGACTTGATCTTTGTAGACTGTGGGGGAGGTGGAGGGAAACCTGAGGAACCAGATACTATTGTGGAGCGGAGCACCCACTGTGGGTGTGATAAAGGACCAACTCACAGTTTTGTGGTTGGCTTGTAATGATTATGACAAACATATAAGAAACTCTTTGATTATTGGGGAAACTGAAGTTCTCATTATTGACTAAATGAAGGAACCCAACAGGCATGCTGAGTAGCAGTGGGGAACCACAATTTATCACAGGGACATATGTATAGGAAATAGCATAGCATATATAGAGTTAGGTTACTAACAGTGGTTGCAGGCATCCCCTGGGGGGCTTGGAATATATCCCCTGTGGATAAGGGGGTATTGCTATATTCTATGTCATGGGAGTGTGTTGTTCCTATTGAATATATTGATGGAGTTGGGAACATTGGTGTATTTGGGTGAGGGTGCCGGACACTGTCTGGTTAGTGACACGCCCACCAAGCGCCTATCACTCAGCCCACAGCGTGGCATGAATGGATGAGTTCTAAGTGATCTCTCTTCCATATGTTTTTGCTGCAGAGGTTTTCACAGTGTGGTTGTAGACACATGCAACCCAAATGCTGATAGTTTTTAGAATAGGTACTGGCGAAGATTGATGGCCTCCACTAGAGGTCTTGGAATATAACCCTGTGGATAAGGGAATACATTGCAGAGGTCTTCATTAAACTATTTTTTGTCTGACCAATTGTGCATTGTCTTTGCTGTGTTTTCTTGTTATTGATGGTGGGAAGTGAGTTTCGATAGCCTGAATAATTCAACAAAGTGGCACATTTTGTAATAATTAACTACAGGGGCAGGGAAGCCTCAGATGAAACCTAAACGTTTGCACTCGCAGGGGTCAGAATTACTGCCAAGGGTGTTGTTTCTCTCACTGCTGCTGTCTCAGCTCTGGTCATCTGCATGCATCCGGATGCACAAAGAAGCTGGCAGGCACCAGGCCAGCCACACCCGAGAGGGACTCTCCCATGCTGATGCAACCTGCACAACCACGGGAAGGGTGACGCTTAACCAAGCAGTACAGAAGTATTTCGTAATGTTAACAACTACGCTTGCCTACTGGCTGGATCTGAGTCCTACCGTAAACACCTCTGCTTTTCTCAACAAGAGGCTAACAGAGTGCTGTTCTGTAGAAAGCTGCTAGGTCTTGTTGTAACAACCACTTTGAGTAAACGCTTCTTTGAGCCTCAGTTTTATAATCAGTAAAATGGGAATAAACTTTCACTGTCTACGTCACAGGACTTGTGTTAAACAAGACCATGTATGTGATAGTATTATATAACTACTCGAACCTTAGGCTTATAAGGCATTATGAATTACTATGTCATTAATAACATACAAAGGAAGCCAATGAGTTTTGAATTTTCTTTTTGGACATCATGGTAACTAAATCACCTTAGGAAAATTTGTGAACAAGCATGAGATTAGCAGAACAACCAGGCCCAGGTAGAAATGAAAGTACACTTTGAAAATCTAGCCTGGCCCCAGAGTTCTGAAATTCATGTTTTCCAACGGAAATGTGTTTAGCTCGAACAAAATGGCTAAACTTTCCCACTTTTACCAGAGCTTCCCTGGGCCAGAGACCAAGGGAAGACAATTCTGAGGCTGAGATTCAAATAAACATATCACAGGACAGCTGCAAACTGGAAAGCAAATGAGACAGCTACTGGCATAACCGTAATCTGAATAATAAAGGTCCCCCCACCCCACAAACCAATACCCTAGAGACCAAGAGTGCAAAAGCCTCTTCCTTTTTGGAAAACAGAGGCTGGACAACAACTGGAAGCGGAAGCTGTGTTAACGACTCCCTTGAACTGCTTTTGCCTGAGTAGTCACTGATTAAGGAGGAGAGGAATTTTTTAAAAAACGAAAAGAATGTTGCTTTTGTTGTTTTCGACAAGGCTGTTATACATAAAGATTATTTTTCAAAATGAGCGCTGAGATTTACATTCTTCTCATAAACAAGACCCATTCCTTAACCATTCTTGTAAAAGATCTGGAAGCGATTTCAGAGATCTTGAACAGGAGGAGATAGCTGCTATGGGCTCAAGAGACTGGAGCTAACAATGGCTTCCAATTCCCTCCCCTGTCTGCACCATTTCCTCAGGTTCCCAGGGGAAGGAGAGCTTGAGTTATCCAGAGAAGGACCAGCTGTGAAAATGGTGTTCGTCAGGGTTCTGTAGACTCTAATTAGTTATTTTACCTCTACTTACTAGAGTAAACAAATCAATATTAACCCTATAGAAGATACAAAAATTCTCCTGCCTTTAAAAATCTTCAAATGAAAGGATATAGTCATTGGCACTTTATCAGCTTGGTAAGATGGTTTCATGGACTTTAGAACTGGGGTGGGGCACTAGAAATTTTGTCCAATTCTCCTCTTCCAATACACAAGGCAAGGGGACTGACTTGTCTAAATTTGCACAGTGAGTGAATGGATAACTCTTGCTTACCTCAGCTGCACCATTCTTGGGTTAACATGGCAATAGACAGTTCATGTCCACAGTCTCTTCTTCTTCAACCAGATCCCCAAATGCCTCACCATTCACACTTTCTTGACTGCTAGAGTGTGCGCATACCACTCTCCCATACACTATCCAGTCTACAGCAGATTGGAAAGTATTGTGTTCACCATGCATCGACGCCATGGCTGTGCTGAAAGAACAGAGCTTACGTCAACATTGCCAGACCAAGCATGCACCACAATATTCCCAACTCACAGGCAAGCAGCGAGAAGACAAACCCAGAAAACGTAAAAAGGAGTATTTCGTCATGGAATATCTTCCCAAAACTAAAAAATGAAAATTAATTTTCAAATGTTTCATTTCTTAGCCAAGCAAAGAAGCCACTTAATGTCGGTGGGCTAATTAAATCATGTTTGATTGCAGCAGCTAAAGAAATATGTCTCGAGGAAAAAATACTTTCTTACAGCTATTAGCCTTTTGGTGAGAACAATTGCTCAAAAAGCTGAAGACAGTGGGAACACTAAAAGTCAATTAAAAAACAAGTAAATGGGGCCCTCCCTGGTGGCGCCGCGGGTTAAAGCACAGTACTAAGAAGCTAAAGCCACCTCAGCATGAGTTCGATCCCCACCCCGGAGGTGAACCACATGGCGCAGCAGACCTCTCCTGACCCGCCCACTGCTCCCCTCAGCAGTGTACTTTATTGATCTGCCTGTTCTACTCCCCACTCTGCCTCTGGTGAATCCTCTCACTGCCCCTGCACCTCTGGCCTGTACCCCAGCTCTGTATACACAAAAAAATATATCTTTAAATAAAAACAAACAAGTAAATGATTTTGAATGGTTTTCCTTAGATCTTGATGAGTTGACAGATGTTAGAAATACCACTGATGGTGTTTATTTGCAGAAGCAATGCTAGTTTGAAGTGATTGAATAATCAGCCCCTATCTATAGTCTGTGTGTAATAGTTATAGGAGAGAGTATTTTCAAAGAAGTTGAGAAGACACTAATTCAGTTAACTTAAAGTAGAAGATGCTAAGAGATGTTACAACTAATGTTAAAAATATGTGTGGAACAGACAATGGTTTAGTTGACCAAATTTACAAAACTTGTGAAAATGTATTTGTAACATATGATTATTCATTACATTATCATTGTGAGCTACGTTGCAGAAAATATGTGTGCATATCATGTATAAATCAGTATCATGTATAAACCAGTATCATATATAAGACAGAGCCACATGCGCTATCCTAGACTTAGCCATTGAGAGTTCTGTGATTAAAATAAAATACAGAAACTGAACAATCTGACTTACCCTGTGATACACAATCTGACTTACCCTGTGATACCAAATTCAGTGGTTTAGCAATGTTAAATATTTCTTCTTCTTTGTTTCTAAGTTCAGAGCCAAGATTGGAATGTCTGAATGAGAAGGTCCATCCTCAATCACTATTACTTAACACTGAGTGTCCCTCTTGTTATGTAAACATCTGTATCACTTCCCTACTTTTACATCTTGGTGCACAAAGCCCTAAATATTTCATCTTTGGCCTTTTCCCCAGGAAGTTTGCCTGCCTTTGCCATATGAGTGAGAGCTATCGGTGTCTTTCTGCCAACACTTAACCCTGTAAAATGCAAACCTGCATCTGTGACAAAGCTCCTCAGTCCCATGCAACTTTGAGACTCCCTGGTCATTCTCAGCACTACTTCCTATGTGCCCTAAGGTGGGAACAACTATGTGTCCATGCCGTTAAGATTTTCAATTTCTGTGTTACAGGAACCTACTATCAGTCCAAAAGTGCTCTTCTGTCTTATTCCCAGGAGGTCTTATGGGTACTACCTTAAATAGGATTATTTGTTATCAACTTGTAGGATCCATAAGATTAGATCTGTGGTTCAGGGCCCTTCATAAAGAAACAACCCACACTTTTGTATGCAAGTGAGAGTTTCTGGTACTGTCACCTTTTTATTCCTATAGTGATTTACCTAATATAAAGAATCTTCATAAAGTTATCACCCAGTGATGAACTGAAATAGGCGACTGTCTAGAGAGCTATTAG
The DNA here is from genome assembly GCF_000260355.1 of Condylura cristata. Classification (NCBI taxonomy): domain Eukaryota; kingdom Metazoa; phylum Chordata; class Mammalia; order Eulipotyphla; family Talpidae; genus Condylura; species Condylura cristata. Next base: position 21,122,895 of record NW_004567120.1, on the reverse strand, counting down.
CTTGTAGCTTACAGTTATCTCTGTCTTTGCTTGTAAGAGCAATAATTTTGAAATTGCAGATGTGCTGAGTTGTTAAATACTCTTTGGGGGAGTATAAACTTACTAATTCAGTAGTAATAAGTCCATAACTATGCTACTATAAGACCACATTGGAGAAAATGACTTTTAGTGGACTTAAAAAAGGGCAAGTAATCTGCCTTTATAAGCTTTCGTGGCTTCCAATGAATTAAACGTTGGATGCCTGAGTGGCAAACTAATTTACATCTCTACTGCTTATATAATGCTTACATATCCTTACTTCAATATTTGTATTCCCAGCTAAAAGATAGAAATGCATATTTTTATAAAATAAAAATTAAAACAAGGATGAAATTTAGAAGCAATTGGTGACCAGGAAATAAAAGGCAGATAGTCTCCGGGGTACACATTATTATTGTTGAAAAAACCAAAACAGAAAATCTCCACAAGAAAAATTTACAGTTTTTTTTTTCTTTTGCAAAACACAGGTACTGATAGAGGATTTATGCCTTAGTACTGGCAGGGATAGTTGTTTATTTTTATTGGCCGTCTATATTGGCCATTAAACTGACATCTAATGGGGTCAGTCATTTCAAATTACCCAAGCTTTTTAAAATAAAATTTCACTCCCTAACCCAACCTCCACAGCCCTTCTCAATGGAACACCTGTTTCATTAAATGGCGTTTTATTTTTATATTCTTCGCATGAACTCTCCCTTTTTTTAATTACTAATGACCCACCAGCATCCGTGTTGACATCTAGATAAAGGGAGTTTGTCTTCCAGAAAGATTAAGTGAAGTTTAATATGTGACAAGGATGTGTGTGCACTCTTTGGGATATGCATATAGTATCATTAGTGGGAACCACCTCCAAATTCTTTTTTATTAATTTATGCATTCAGAACTGGGATACAGGCCAGAGGTGCAGGAGCAATGAAAGGATTCACCAGAGAAAGAGTGGGAAGCAGAACAGGCAGATGGACGAAGTACACTGCTGAGGGGAACAGCGGGTGAGACAGGAGAGGTCTGCCACGCCATGTGGGTCAGCTCCCTGGCTGGGATCTAACCCACCCATGCTGAAGCTTCTGAGGTTAGCTTCTTGGTGCTGTGCTTGGCCACCAGAGAGGGCCCAACACCCCCAATTCTCAACAGAATGCTCATTCTGATGACACTGAGTCTTTAAAGTTCTCACAATCTAACTATCCCACAAAAATATGCATAAGCAAGGATGATTAAGAGCTAAACTGAGGCATATCAAATTGTTTATGAGTTTATGAGGCAAAAATCAATTCAAATTGGACAGTGCCAATCTAGAAGTTGTTAAGAACACTTGATCCACAGCAGTTAGGGGCAAGATTCTTAACAGGGAAATGGCAGGGCCTCCCCACTGGTGGAGGGGTTCAAGTGCAGCGCTATGAAGTTCTCCACAGCCACTGCAGCACCAGTCCAATCCCTGGCCAGAGAGGCAACCCACATGGCGTGGGAGACCTTTCTCCTGTCCCGCCCACTGCACCCCTCAGCAGTGCATTTCTGTACATCTGCCTGTTCTGCTCCCCACTCTGTCTCTGGTGAATCCTCTCACCCCCAGCACCTCTGGCCTGTACCCCAGTTCTGTATATATATAAATAAATCTTTAAAAAACCTTTTTAAAAAAAGAGAGACAAAGGGCAGAAGCAAGGAAGTCATTTGGCTGGCTATAGCTTAAATAGCTGCCTTATTTGTAAAAGCCTAGGCAGCTATTTGTGATTGATTGTCCTTAGGTTTTGATTTCTTTACCCTGAGGTATTTCAAGCTTAAGTTTGGGTTTGCTTCCTTTGGATGCCAAGATATTAGAATGACTTCAAACTAATACCTCCTTGTTTAGTTAATTTAACATAAGTGATAATGAATATATCCTTTATGGTTTTCTAGCTTTTTATAAAGGCTTTCAAGTCAAAATGTAACCACCATGCAAGGATTTTAGTCATCTTTTTCCAAAACATCCTTTTAAAAAGTACATTTCCTGATGTAAGTCACACAGATGGGGTTGGCTTGGCACACCTCTGGCTGGGTGAACACTATCCAAAAATAGAGCCAAATTTCTTCAGCCCTATTTTCCACAGCATACCACATCAATTTAGAAATAAAGCAATGGTCCAGTCAACATTTCCTTGGTTTTGAAGTGTCCCTCTGTATTTTTTAAGTTTACTAATGGCTTTACCTAAAGTCATGACATTTGTTTTTGTTCACAATATCTTCAGGGAAATGACCCTGTAGTAATTTCCTATTGCAGCTGTAACAAATTATCACAAACTCAGTGACTTAAAACAATGCACTTTTATTCTGTTACAGTTTGGGAGACCACAGGTCCAAAATCACTGTACTGCACTGAAATCAAGGCATCTGCAGAGCTGCGCTCCCTGGAAATCCTAGGAAAGAACCTATTATATTTCCTTGCCTGTTCTTCCTTCTAGCACTGTGCCCTTGCCATGTATCCACTTCTTTCATCTCCAATGACTGTAGCATAGCATCTTCAAAGCTGTCTCTCTGAGCAAGATGTAAGAATGCATGTGATGGTATCTAGTGCCCTCCTAGGAAATCTAGGTTAATGTCCCCCATCTCAAAGTTCTCAACGTAACCCCCAGGATGGTCTCTTAGGCCATAGTATGTAGCATGTACGCGTTCCAGTGATTAGGACCTGGATATTTTAGGGGTCATTATTTAACCTACTGCAGACTCCACATTTGTAATTCAGCAGTTATTTTACAACCTGTAGGCCTAGGATGACTAACCGATTGTGGAATTATTTCTAGGGTTCCAAAAAAGTCATTTAAATAAATAAAATGAGCATGTATGATTACTACCATTTACTTTTCATGTACAAGCAATTGCTATTTATAAAATACAAATTCATTTCATGAAGAGTTATGGGGCCTACTTCAGACAAATTATCTCTAAATAAAATATTTTTGGCATAGCATTCATCCATGTTTAACAAAAACATCCTTACAAAATGATAATTCATGTCTTTATAAATGCGGAAGTATATGTTATAAATAATGTATTTAAATAATATGTTATATAATAGGGAGTTTAATAAATATCAACAATTATATCACTGTGTGGGTGGTCACAAGCTAACTGGAAGTGTTCCAGAACTCAAAAGTCTATTAACAACAGTAGGCTCTTCTCACTTTGTAGGAGAAAGGGAGCAAAATGATGGAATCCAATTACTGTGTGTTTGGCTCATAATTTTCATTTATAAAATTTTGATACCTGTTTCTGCTAGACTGTTAGTGAATTCTAATAGAGAACAGAACAAGAAGCCAAAGGATATTAAGGGAAAATTGGAAATCGGCCAGTTGTGTTTAGTTCAAAAACTTGTCTAGCTTACATGTGCTCAAGGCTGTGCTTTTTTATATTTTATACTCAAGCCACAGTCATTTCTTTGCTAACTAAAATTGTTCTTCATTTATATGAATGATATGCGTCAATATTTAATAGTGTTCTTCAAAGAGCATCATAACATGGAGGTGTATCAGCACCTGAACAAGTTTGAGGTCTGCTGATGGAGAGCTTACCTTCCTGATGGGCTGAAATTGTGGTTCTCAACTTTGACTACACATTAAGATCTGGAGAAATTTAAAATCCCATTCTCTAGGCTGTAGCTAAAACCAATTAAATAAGAATTTCTGAGGTGAGGCTTGGGCATTGGTGATTTTAAAGGGAGAAGTAGGAAGATCTGAGAAAAATCACTATGGAACTTTTTTAAAACGTGAAGGAAAGATACTGTCCAACTCATTAGTTTCTGGATTTTTCTCCGGCCACACACTGGCTTTCACATCTCTACATTATTAGTGTTTAACACCAAAATGGATTATGGTGGAAAACACATATTTCTAACTAGAAACAAAGGTATCGAGATGAACAGATAAAGAAATACCTAGTAGGAATGTGTCCAGTTAAGAATCTTGGAACCAAAGGGCAAATTTATGTCCCGAGTATGCGTCTAAGTCATATATACATTTTATGAAGTTCAATTCCTATCTACAAGCATTACCCATCCACTTCCACAACAATAGAGAATCAAACAATGTAGTATGCATTGAAACAATACAAGAAAGTCTTTTGAAACACTACCAATTTACTTTTCTATAATCATTGCAAAAACTCTTTCCTTCTGGCAGTTGAAGCAACCTGAGACTTGCTTATCGAGGCTGAGATGTTTGGGCTTTGATAACACGTTAGTTCTTTCAACAGCAGGCATATCTTAATGGCTCCGTGGTATTAGGCAACAGAGGGTCCTGGAATTGCTCAATGAGAAAGGAAAGATTAATTGGTATGTAATGGCTGCTTATGCCTATAGTACTCACTGTGTGCCAGGCACGCTTTTAAGTGCTCTATCTATATATTCTGACACTATCTTATTTATTCCTTGAATGAACTTAATGAGGCGGCTACTATTTTTTATCCCCATTTTACAGATTAGATCACTGCAGGTAGAAAAAGGTTAAGCTACTGAATAGAGGTGACAGCTAAGTAAGTCCTAGACCTGGAATTTAAATCCAGGTAATCTTGCCCAAGAGTTCCCTCATTTTAAAATAGTTTTGTTAAATGATTCTTAATTATAACTCTTAATGTTAATATTTCTTAATTATAATAATATTGATAAATTTTCATTGAAGCATTTTCTAGAAAAAAAGATTTTATTTCCTATTTGATATGCACTTAATAACATTTTTCTTAGTGTATTTCCCCCCTTTTTCTATGTTGTTTACTTGGTCTTGATAAGTTCTAGCAAGTCTGAATAATCAGGTCAATTTTTGCAGTGTTCTCACTAAGATGTGATTCTAAGTTTCTCTGTAGTAATTTTTTGAGACTGTTATGCTACCCACTGTGCTAAGAAAGGCATTCATCTATCATAACTCTAGTCAAAAACTCTAGTCACTTTGGTAAGCTTTATTGTGTACTGATCATTTTTAACTGTAATATTTATTATTAATGGGTAAAAAAAAGTTTTATATGTTTATTAATTCACATCACTTCATCCTCCCTGAGTGGGCTTAGAGGACATCCAGGAGACCTAGTTTTGGAGGTTATTAGAGAGTGATTTCCAAAGATCCTAATAAGTTCTGGGCCTCCCAAATTCTTTTTCCATTTTGCTTCCCAGCTGAGATAACTCCTCAACATTTATGCCTTTGGATTAAACATAAATCAGGTACTCCCAGCCCATCTGGAAGGAGCAGTCTTTATATTTAGACCTTCATTATCCTCAGGGTCATAATGATGAATTCACAAGGCTCTACTTTGGTAAGGGTGAAAAGTCTTATTTTGATTTTACAGATGTACCTTTAAAACATTAAAAAGGCTGCCTCAGATTAATGGTAGGGTCAAGACTGGAAGTAATAAGGTGGTAGTATAATGGTTTCTGGAATCCCTGACCTGGATTGCATGTAGGTCATACTCTGCTACTTATAGCTGTGAGCTCAGGCAACTGACCTAGCCTTTAAGTGACAATGTTTCTAGCTTTAAAATAGGACTGGTTGTACAGAAGCTCTTTAACTTGATATAGTCCCATCTATTTATCTTTGCCTTCACTATTGTGGCGTTGGG
>NW_004567120.1:21045627-21116130 GCF_000260355.1 Condylura cristata | reverse complement strand
GCACAGGGGTGATTTGGTGATGGGAAACCCATGGGGATTACAATTGAGATGAAAAAAAATGTGAAAAATGATGTAAAAATAAACTTTTTAATAAAAAAAAATAAAAATAAATGCAATAAGAAGGGTAAGGTAAAAAAAAAAATAGGACTGGTTTTCAATAATAATAGTACCTGATTCATTTGGTTACTAACAGAAGTGAATGCTAGAAAGCAAGTAATATCACTTCAGTATACAGCTTAGCTCATGGTAATGAATCAATAAATGTTGGTAGTTGTATAGCATCGGCCACAGCCTTTGTTCTTTTATTGCACTGTTTGCTATACTAGGCAATGAGGGAGATGCAGAGTCCCCAGAGAACTTAAGATAGTCTTGGTGAAATAAAAAAAAAAAGCAAATGAAAATATTTATAAAAAGTTTCATTAACATAACTTCAGGGACTAAAGAACCCGGGAACAAATATTAGTTATCATTATTTGTATTGCTTCTCAGCAAGTTTTTGTTGCCTGAAAATACAGAAGTGATCTTGCAGCAATTTGTTGAGTAACATACCTCTATACACCACACATCTACACAAAACCAAGGCCATTCTCCTTAACTACTTCATCGCCTTTGAGTGGGCTTAGCGGACATCTAGAAGACCTAAATTGGGAGGCCATGAGAGAGTGATTTCCAAAATCTTGCTAAGATCTGAGTTCCCCAAATTCTTTTGCCACTTTGCTTCCTGGCTGAGATGACTTCTCGTTACTTGTACATTTGGATTAAGTCTAAAGATATATTTAAATATAAATTCAGACTGGGATGGCAGTAGCTCATATCTTATTGAATGCCCTCCATTTGCCAGACACTTTTTGTAAATAATCTCATTAAATATTGCACAAATAAATATTAAATCGGTTTCTGGGGGAGGAAATGGAGAGTGGGAGTTAGATATCTTACCCAAATTCAGTTCTTTTTATAGTAAAGCCTTTTTTTTTTTTTCAGCTATGTTACCGTTCTCTCATTTTCTTGGGTTTTTTGCGCAGTTGTTTTTAGTGGAAATATAGCTGACCTGCAGGCCAGTGAAAGTGAGAGAATTATTAGAATGTTCTAGAGGCCAAAGTTATCAAAGCTCAATAGGCAGGCTAATTGCAAGTTCCTCGTGGGCTGAGGCTCAGATTTTTTGCTTTGCAAATCAGAAACTCAGTTTATTTAGTGCACTCAAAGTTGTGGATAACTGCTTCACACCCAATATACTTGCAACAGACTGACATAGGAACCAGTGAGTCATTTATTAACTTACAGCCGAGTGGGATCACACGCATTTGTCATTTGCTCAGGGCTTTCCGTCTCAATGGGCAAGTCACTCAGAGAACCAAATATAGATTGGAAAATTGTTTTGTGACCATCAAGTCAGAATAAAATGAGGGGGTGTGTTCCTGAGCTTTAGAGTTTGCTTTTCATGGAGTAAGTGTAACTGGGTGAATATTCTTCTTTACTATAGATCTATTTTCTCTCAGGCACTCATAGAAAGTGCCAGAGCCCACTCGTCTCTGAACACTTACACATTATTTATTTCATTACCCTCCCATTTTTTTCCTGTTCCAATTTTTATATGATTTACCATGATCTCATGTCATGCCAGGGAGGTTCTACTGCAGTTAGATTACAGCTTTTCTCATAGTCCATTCACCCTTGTTTCTTTTTTTAAAGATTTATTTTTATATGTTTATGAATACAAGAATTGGGATACAATCCAGAGGTGTGGGGGGAGGTGAGAGGATTCACCAGAGTCGGAGTGGGGAACAGAACAGTGTACTGAACTACACTGCTGAAGGAGCAGCCAGCGAGACAGGTGAGGTCTGCTGTGCCATGTGGGTCAGCTCCCTGGACAGGGGTCGAACTCATGCTGAGGATAGCTTCATAGTGCTGAGACTTTAACCCCTGTGCTACCAGGGAGGACCCACCTTTGTTTCTTAATTGACCTTGAGGAAGATTCAAATCTTTCTGACAAGATTCCAGTGACAACTTTTCTGTGACAAGTTCATAAGCATTCTCCCAAGGAAAGCTATTCCATGGAGGCCAGGGTCATCTATAATGAATACATTTTTTGGAGTTTCAATTTTCAAACATGATCTGTTCTTCTAGTGCCCCACCCATCAACTAGACAGAGTAGAGTATACATTAATGTTGCTCCTGAAGCACGAAGGGGAGGGAGGCAGCATAAGACTAACACTAGATAGTCAAGATAAATTACTGAAACAAAACAAGCTTCACCTATTTCTTAATCTGGCCTGAGCTCCTACTTTGTTGCTCAGAACCCTGATTAGCAATGCTAGCCATTTCTAGGAATGAATCCTAATTCTCTGAATCCCTCAGATACAGCCAGGGAAATAATGACATTTCTTAATCATCTATTTTATTTTTTTGCAGATAAAATTAATGAATAGCAGTGTGATTCAAACAATAACTGAGTACCTACTTCTGAGACTCTGTGATAGGCACTGAGGATACTGTGCTAGAAACCCCATAAACCCTGGTTGAACTGTCCTGTATATAGGTTTCCTAAAGATGAGAAAAGGAACTATAATTCTGAATCACTTGTCTTAGAGAATCAATAGCTTTAATCAGTTGGGCTATGCACTGATCCCCCATACACCCTATAAACAAAAGCAGAATATGAGTAAGTAGACTGTTTGCCATTTTATATCCCTCCTATGCTTATTTGAAGTCAGACCAAGTCTTAGCAAACTAAACTGAAACATGCAGACAGGTTCTTGAAAATATAGATGAAGATCTGGATCTAATAAGACCAAGTATTTGGCTTTTTAACTGATGGAATTTCTCAGGGAAATAAAGGATTTATAGGTCTGAGCAAGTAGCCCTATTGCAGTCAGCAGGCATATGGACATGCGCAGGCTTTGACCTTACAACAGAAATCCTGAGGCTCATCATTTCTCCTGGTTGAGAGGGAAAGTTCCTGGTTCCATTGCTTGCTGTATTGCTTTTGGATATTATCTCAGGGTCCCTCAAAGGGTTTTCAAGATCATTTTCATTCTGCTCTTCTCTTTTCTTACTCCAGTGAGCTCAGCCCTGCCATCTTTTGTGTGCATGTATGTGTGTGAGCAGATGCATATGTGTGTGTACCCATGAATGTGTTGGGGGAGGACTAGGTGTTGGGGTGGTGTTGGCAAAGGAAGACACTGGATCTATAGGAAGCATTTTAATTGTTTTTTTATTCCCAAGTAAGAGAAAATCCTCCATTTTCTCTGAGCTTGTAGTAAGCTCCCCAGATCCAGAGTTTGACTTTCCTCCTTACCCTTTGTTCACTGTCTACAGGCTTGAGGGAGATTCCACTGTAGTCCAAATGAAAGGCCAAAGGCTAACGAAAAACATATCCCCAAAATACCAGGCACTCGATGAAATCTTAATCTGATCAAAGGTGACAAGCTTTTCTCCAAAGCCAGATGGAGGCAGAAAAGGCACCTCACCACCTCAGATAGCGCCCACAGCCCAAAGGCAGATGGTTATGCAACAGCTACACCTTGTTTGTCCCAGATGCTGACAGAATCATTTGCTGTTGCTTGGGAGACGGCAAGGTCAGGAACATGCCTGACTGGAGCCATCTGCAGCTACAGATAAATAATTTAGTGATTTTATTTTTAATGCTAGTTTTCATGCTGATGACTTGTAGAATATTAGAGATTTAAAACCAGCCCTTTTATGCAAATTGGTAAATTGACTCCGAATTTTAATTGGAAGTGTCATTGGTCAGGAATATTGAGAGTTTTCTTTAGTTTTTCCCTCCAGGTTTATTAAAATAGAATGGACAGATAACATTGTGTGCATTTAATTTGTGTACACACTGATTCGATACACTGACATATTGCAAAATGATTACCCCCAGACACATCTATCCTGTCACATAATGACCATTTCTTTTTTTTTTTTGTAGTGAAGAAATTTAATGATTGCTTAGCAATTTTCCAGTATCTAATAGAGGATGATTAACTATCATCACCTTGCTATACATTAGATCCCCAGAACTTACTCATCTTCTTCCTGGACATTTGTATCCCATAACCACTATGTCCCCATCTCCCCTTCCTCCCAGTCCCAGGCAGTCATCACTCTATTTTCTGTTTCTAAATAGACTATAAAACTATCTTGTTTTTAACAAAAGCACTGAGGGATGATAAGCCCCAGGGGAATGGCTCAAATATGTGATGTATTACTGATCAAGTAACATACTCAACAAGCACCTATTGAATTTAGCTTCTGCAAAGTCTTCTGCCAGGTACTCCCAGCCTGCACCTTCTGCTCATTCCAATATATATTCTGTCTTGAAATGTCATCTAGCTTCCTTCCTATTTATCAGGCTTTTTTTTTTTTTTTTTTTTTAAAGAATGAGGAGTTAGTCAGAGGAAACTTTTAGATGCAGAAAACTTGCACTTTAATCCCAGGTCCACCACGTAATTAGTTATCTGACTTGGGAAAAATCACTTGTGGTAGAAAAATTCTAAGTTTTTTTTCCAGAGTTTTCCATCCCCTGACTGTTTAAGCAAACAGTAATCTCAGTGAAGCTGGTTGTTGCAACTAAGTTGCTAATCAGTTGAATTTAAAATAGGAACATCTAGAAGAAATTCCAGAGGTGATAGATCTCTGTGGCCTTGGTGGTGGTTTCATAGATGAATATTTACCCCCAAACTCATCAAGTTGTACATATTATCTATAGCTTTTTCTGTGTCTATCATATCTTAGTAAAAAAAAAATTTAAGAGAAAAACAGAGGAGAGATGAGGCAGAGAGGATGTCAGAGGGACCCAAAGGATGAGAACTTGGGGACTCACCCACCATTGCTGCTTTTGAAGACGGACAAAGGACAGTCTCTAGAAGCTGAAAACCGCCAGACTAGGGACATCAGTCCTACACCAGAAGTGATAAATACTGCCAACATCTTGAATGAGCTTAGAAGCAGATTCATCCTTAGAGCCTCCAGAAAGGCGTGGAACCCAGCCGATACCTTGATTTCAGCTTGGTGAGAAAGCCTCTTACACAAAGAACCAGGCGAGCCAAGCTGTGTCCAGCCTTCTGGCCTACAGAACTGTGAGCTACTAAATTTGTGATGTTCTAATCATTAAGTTTGCAATAATGTTTGTGGCAGCTTTAGAAAACCAATGTGTCACCTGAATTTCAATTTCTTTTTTTGTAAAATGGAGCTAATACAGATTCAAAATATTCTTGTAAGGATTGGAAAAAATATATGTAATGCTACTTTAGCACAGCACCTGGCACTTAACACGCTGTTGATAAAAAACAGACAATATTGCATCATACTGCTTCTGCTACCACGCTGGGCTGATGACTTCACAGTTGTTATCTCAGCCCAGCCCTGTCTCTCAGGGTTCCAGGGAAGTGGAGTCAGGGAGTGTGTATAAACTGTAGCTAAGAGTCCTTACAAAAGAAAAGTTCTCAGGTCTGACAGTCACCTGAGCCTGTGGCACTATTCTGTCTATACTTTGGAAAAGAGTTTGGAAGGGACATGAGTAGTGATTTTCTCTGGGTGGCAGGGCTTTTGCTATCTTTCTCAGGTTTTTTGACCTTTCACAGATTTTCTACAGGAACATGTAATGTTTTACAATAACAATAAGCTATGTTGAATTTTTTAAAAATTCCATACATAGCCTGAGAACTACCCTTGTGCAAATATAAATGAACAGTTCATGGTTCTGGGACATTTTTTTTTTAAGATTTGTATTTATTTGTGCATACAGAACTGGGGTACAGGCCAGAGGTGCAGGGGTGGTGAGAGGATTCACCAGAGACAGAGTGGGGAGCAGAACAGGTAGATCTATGAAGTGCTGAAGGGGAGAGCAGGCGGGTCAGGAGAGGGCTACCGTGAGCAGCCTGATGGCCTCTGGGGCTGGGATCCAACACGCACTGAAGCAGCTGCAGCTAGCTTGCAGTGCTGCTTCCTTACCCTTTGCGCCACAAAGGATGGCCCGGTTCTGGGACTTTTTATCGCATTTGAAAACAGAAATCATTTTGGATGAGCAAAGGGTGTAAGAATTAGCTATTGCCCACTGACTTACTGTTAGATAATGAATGGATTGCCTGAAGAGAAAGCCATTTCTGGTGAACCTCAGAACCTACCTCAATGTACTCTTATCCTTTCTGAAGCTCTTATGTATAGGCTGAATCTGTCCTCTTTTGTCCTAAGGTGCTGCCATGCTGCAAAACTACTGCTGTCATGTCCTCTGAATAAAAAAAAAAAAAAGTCAATCTTGAGAATTTAGAAGCACAGCAGATCTGAGCCCAGTAAATTCCAGATTCCTTTGCCACTGACACAATCTTAAGGTCTTTCTTCACTGAAGCTCTAGAACTTGGCAGTTATCTTGGGCCTTCTCCCTTGGCCAGAGGGGAGTCTACTGTGTTACCTTCTGAGAACTTCCAGAAACAAGTTCATTGCTTACCAAAGAAGCCTAAGGGATGCTTTGAACTGCAACAAGCATTTTCTTAGCTAGTTCCCACTGAGAACCCTCCAAAAGTGAGCAAGACAGAAGTGTCCTTCCTTCTCTTGTTTATAGTCTCAGAAAGAAGAGTGTTAGGAAATCAGCATGCCAAAATAATGAACTGAGCAATTAGTTGAACTCTCCTCTGATGCTTCCCAAGAGCAGGGTCTATGTCCAGGTTCACTGTTGTCCCCCAATGAATGGCTCCAAGATGGTCAATAATTTTTGCCAAATGAATGAACTGATGGATTAAAACAATACTCAGAAAAACACCTATTTAATTACAGTTTTGGTAAGTGCTTTGCATGAAACATTAGGGTAAAATGCGATCATGCAAACAGGGACCTAACCTATTTTAAGTGATGAGGCAGTCATGGAGAACTGTCTTAACGTGCACACTGGCCTCAGCAGGGGAAGATTTTTCCATTCCTGTTCTCCCTTGAAATTTGGGGCTGATAGAAGGCAAAGCTGGCCATGGCAGGATGGTAAATGCCCAGGAGTAAATATGAGGGGGCCACAAACATCCTACATATAACTTTCACACTGTACGTGGCATGGCTCTGGAGGACCAGCCAGCTGTTGCTCCTCTCCTAAGCTAACCACAGAGTGCTACGCGTGGGTGCTGATATTTGCACATTTTCCTTTTCCATCGTCAGCAGTCACTATCACTCCTGGATCTATCCTTCCTTTTTGCAAAATCAGCTAGCCATGGAGGGCTTAAAGTGACATATTTTGCAGTCAAGCGAAATTACAGGCCCTTCTGTATATGAATGGGTGCTAGGTGCTTGGCTAAGTGTCATATTACTGTCATCTCTTCCCTCCTAAGTGGTTTTAATGTGTTTTTCCCGTACACTGTCTTGAACTCTGCTGAGCATTTTGAGTTTGCATTGTTGTTTGGGACAATCCGCTTCTCACACTGTCTGGGATACATCCAAAATATTAGGGTTGGCATCAAAGGTAATATTTAGTGACTACAGCACAAATAGACACCCTTAATGTGCACTACAATTCAATCTTTAGGTGGCTGCTAAGAGATAAAGCTATCTGGAGGCCTAAACATTGTTTACCCATTTTCCAGGCCGCCACCCCCATTCTGATTTTGTTTGCTGAGATAGAGTATTTCAAATGTCCCGTTCACGCTCTCATTCTTAAGAACTTTCAGTTGCGACTTCAGCCTCACCTGACATCTTTTTTCCCCTCTTTCCCCATGTGTATGTGTATCAGGGATAGTGGGTGATCATAGGAAATAGAAGAGGAACAAATGAAGAAATATTTACAATAATTACTAAGCACTTAGGAAGACAAAGAATATGCTTTCAAGAAGGATCACGGAATGTTCAGATTATAGCTAAAGCACAAATACTGTGTTGTATCCAACTTAATTCTATATGCTAGATTCTTTTCTCAAAAGAGGGAGGAAATTTCATTTACCAATTAAACTATTTTCACTGTGTCAATGTTGACTATCATTCAAAATATGAACTTTAAAAGTGGCAGGGACAGGTTAAAGTATGTATAGCCCAGGTAGCATTCAGCTCTAATGTTCTGATTTTTCATCTAGAATATTAAATATGAATCTTGCCAAGATAAACCAAGGGAACCAGTGAAAGGAAGATGGTGTGTAATCCCTTCGCTTTGGACACAATATGCACAGGCAGTTAGAGTGGGCACGAGGCCTTTGTGCAAGCGTGTTTACGCGCTTTCCATACTGGCAACTGTTCAGACTTCCCAGAAAGGAACAGACTTCTATCAGCCAGACGCACACTAAAGTCCAATGTTAAGAACAGCTCTATTCAATATGTGGAAGTTTTATCCCTCAGAGGACAAAGTGTGCACACAGCCTTGTGGTAAGAGGCAGCTTATACCCACTTGCGGATCTGAACCATTACTAAGCACCATATTCACCTGAGCAGTAATTACCAATAAAAGCAATCCCGATGAGCCTCTCTTTTCTCTAAAATCCAACATCCAGTGATTTTTGTTTTCATCGAATTTGCATTTGGTGTTTTACAAAGCATGAAAGGTCAGGATTAGCAGAATTCTAGCTTACAGGGCAATTGCATGAAAAGACTTCCACTTTCCCTTTGTGCAAGGCTTCCATGCTCACCTAGGAGAGGTTTTTACATTTAATTTGTGTGTGTGCTGCTTTCTGAATTTGCACCAAAAAATTGTATTATTAAGGCCAATCCGAGTTAAAAATGGAGTCTCAGAGGGAATTAACTGTGGTTCTTTGTTTGACTTTATAGAATTCGGATTCCAGGCTAAAGGGCATTCATCAGTAAGATGGAAGTTAATTTTTTTTTCTGTATACCAGTTTTAAGTAACTTTTCTTCTCTTCACTTTCACTGATTTTAAATAATTTTCTCTCTCTTCTGCTTTCTCTTGCTGAGGATTACTGAGTATTTATTATACCTGCATGCAGCTCATCTTGATAAAATTCTTGGCTCTTTTTCCCCCATCTCTGTTTTCCCTTCTGTAGCCCCAAAAGGCAACCTGGCTAAGAAAGAGTTCTAAGACGAAGGAGAGCAATGCATGGAAGTGAACTGCTGAACCTTTGCCTTGTTCACTCTTGATTTATGTGTTTTTTTTTTAAAAAAAAAAACTCTGGATTTTTAAAAAAGCAAATCTGGAAATGCTGTTGAGGATAGTCTCTGGCACCAGCACATGCTTCTAAGGCGGCGTTTGCAATGACTTCAGCTCTTTAAAATGTGGCTCTTATGATGGCGCTCACACATGCCTTAGGTCGCTTGAAGGAAATGTCCTCTGATACTCAATAAACAGTACAAGCTTTCTCCAACGTCCCATCTCCAGACGCTTCTTGGTCAACACAGTGTTTACCAAAATGGGCTTCAAGAAGAAGGCTGAGTAGCTGGATTGTTGGAAGGAGAAAGACAATTAGTATGTGTGTGTTTCTTTTTTTTTTTTTAATTTTATTTTAGGAACACACATTAGCAAACTAGACAGCTGCACGTAGGCCATACAGTTGCTCCTTGAACAGTGCAGTATTATCAGAATATGTAAAGATGTGCTTGCCAGTTGTGCAGTGGGCCAAGCAATCCGGGGTGTCTGCTTGGATAACTTCCTTTCCCACGTATTTCTCATTTTTGAAGTGTCATTTGGGAAATTCTGCCAAGCAGTATGAGAAAAAAAAATAAACAAATAGCAAATTAAAGTGAAACAATAAGTCTGTGCAACTCTTACTTAATTAGCCATAAAGTAGCCCATTTTGGATGAGTCGGTTCTGTTTATGCGATTTAGCAGCACAGGATTGAGGGTTAGTCACAACTGCCTAACAAAATAAAAATTATGAAATAATATAAAACTACTAACCCTAATAAAGCATGTAAAATGTCTGTTCTTTTAGAGTTTAAAACCATCCTTGCTGTATGGAGACTGATTTAAAATAATGGTTACCAAAGGAAAACAAAGGTCACTAGCATTTGTTGAGTTATGGCTCTGTGCCAAGTATAAAACTGAGCATTCTGCATATTTAAATTTACTACAGCCACATAAGATTAGCTTCATTTTGAAGACAAGTAAACTAAGGCTAAGAACAGTGACATGTCTTGACCAGGACAAAAGATCCAGGAAACACTACAGTTGGGAACCTAACTGATGCCTGTCTGTATATACCTTGCCTCTTCCATGTTTTGACAACACTGCTCAAGTGTCTTTGCGTAGCCATTCATCACTTCACTGTTTTAATTTTTTCATGTATAAAACTTCCAAGACAAGACAGGATGAAAGATTATATATGTCAGGGCTCTGGTTCCTGAGCTGGTTAATGTCATCACAGTCAGTACATAAACTGTGCCCCAGTTGACACTTCTGGTCTTAACCTTACTGATTTACTTAATGGTTTATATCTTCACGAAGGGCTTCTTAGTATGTAAAAAGAAAAAGTACCCACTACCTCATAACTGGTCAGTAACCTTGAGAAAAAAAGCGGAATGTTTCTTATAGGCTTTGAGTTTTTGATATGTGATTTTGTACATTTTTATGCCAACTCAGATTATTCCTGCAAAGTAATTCTTTATTCCTTTTTTTAGACCCAAAAGCTGTGTTGTTTAATTAGCGCACAAAAAAAAACAGGGGAAGATAGTAATTATTCTGGTTTCTCTCCTTATTAGCTGTGTGATTTAGATTACTTAACATTATTAAACTCAGTTTCCTCATTATAAAATGTAGAATTAGTATACTTCTTAGGTTTTAACAATTAATGAGATAAGGAAGGCAAGGTCATTAACACAGTGGTTGGTAGATAATGAACACACAAGATGAGTTATTGTTATGTATTTAGACCAGCTTCTAGAGGGCAGTATGCACAGTTTTTAAAAACCTGGATCTTGGAGCCGAACTATACCAGTAAGAGTCCTGCTTCATCATTTGCCATCATTGGGATCTTAGTTACGTTATTTAAACATCCCTGAACGAGTTTCTTAAATGTTAAGTGAAACAATAGTGATATCTTCTTTTTTTGGCATTGGGAGGAGTAAGTGAGATTATACACATAAATCATCCAACACACTGCCTAGACTCAGTGCCATTTTCCCCTCTTCTTTCCAAATGTACAACCAGTCGCATTTTACAAACTCATTAAATATTATTGCTATGCTAGCTTTAAGTGATAATAATCAATGATCAAAGACAGAATTTACAAAAATTAGATTCAGGAAATCCTAGTGCAGTCTTAATATACTAATGATTTGACGTCTACTAATTTTCCATGGAGAGCAAAGATGACGCACACCATTAAAACTAAGACAGTTAGGGCCCTCCCTGGTGGTGCAGCAGGTTAAAGCACAGCAGTAAGAAGCTAAAGTCACTTCAGCATGAGTTTGACCCCTGCCTGCCCCAGAAGTGACCCACATGGTGCGACAGACCTTTCCTGACCTGCCCGCTGCTCCCCTCAGCAGTGTGCTTCATCGGTCTGTTCTCTCACTCTGTCTCTGGTGAAGCCTCTCACCACCCCTGCACCTCTGGCCTGTTTCCAGCTCTGTGTGCATAAATAAATAAATCTTTAAAAAAACTAAGATATTTAAAACTAAGGGAAGATAATAAAACTTTAGAAATATTTCATAATGATTCAAAAATTATAAACATGATATCCACGAGTATAGAAGTAGTCGGTATTGATGGAATAAGATATAAAGATTGCTCGACTCTAGTACAGTTTTATTCATTGTTTCACCATATAACTTTGAGTGATCCTCTTAAACTGTCTCAATTTTCTTACCAAATTGGGAAAATAAAATATTGACAGGGTTATTGTGATGATTAAATAAAGTCTGGAAGAGCATCTGGTAAAGTCAGGATATGAGACAAAAGCTTGCATCCTTTGTTTCTCTTGATTCTGATTATTTCTGTGGCACTCATACCCCTTTTGACTGTTTATTCAAAGAATAGTAATCTCATTTTTTTTTAGGTCTGTATTCAAAAGAAGGCACGTTTCCTAGGAAAACTGATCCTAGCAACACTTTAAGATAAAAGCTTCACCCTCCTTAATGAATTTATGGATTTTGACTAGATGTATGCAGAGTTTGCGTGAAAGAATTTTATTTTGGGGATCAGAGTAGGGTTTTCATTGCACTCAAACCAGCTGTTCAGGACCATAGGCTATTATTTTCTCTTTAAACTTATCACCTGCTCCAAATGCACTAGCAGGATAACTACAGCTCATGGAAGCATTTCTCTTGCTCCTGGCTAAAACCTAAACATCCTTTGTGTGAAAGGATAAAAGCAAGTAATATTTCTGCTTCAATTCAAATAAGGTATTTTACTGAGAAGAATCTCAAGGGGTCTAGGGAAAAGATTATGAAACACATCCCCTCACTAGCCAGGCAGCAGGGACAAATCTGGGAGACAACTGTTTGCTACAGTTAACTGTCTTCTTTAGAGTATAATAGGTTCGTATAACCTACAATAATAGGTTAGTATGGTGGTAAAGCCATTCTTGGGTTCCAGCTAATCCCACTACTTGATAAGTATTTAACCTTGGGCAAACTATTCCAAGCTTATGAAAGCCTCAGTTTCCTCATCTATAAAATGGGCAATAATGTCAGACCCATAGGAATGAATAACTTAGCTCCATGCCAGACATATAGTAAAGGTGCTGAAAAATCTTATCTGGTTTTAACTACTCTTACATAACTGTTATTATTGTTGTCATTGTTGCTATTATACAGTAAGAGGCTCTTGGTTTTGAGTTTGGGTTTTACCTTATAATTCTCAGTGAAACAAAGATATGCCTTTTTCCTATACCATACGTTTTAATACATACATCTCTTTATACTCCTTTTGGAGGTGTTCCCTCTCTGACCCTTACAAATCCCCCATTTTATTTAGCGAAGTATTTCTTATTTGGGATATGAAGTAATTCACCATGCCTAGGCACTGCCTGGAGTCAACTAGTAAGGGGTTGGATTAGACGACCTCTCGGCTTCCTTCCATCCCTGAGAATCTATGGTTCTATGAGTCAGTGTTCAGGAAAAAAATGAAGGGCTGTTTAGTGATGAGTGACAGTTCTGTCCTAAAAGAACAAAGAACTTACTCACTATGCCAGAAGCCATGTTGAAGATCACAGGATCATGAATTGTAACTCTACTACCCTCTGGCAGGACAGTGAAAGGAATCTCATACACCAATTGCACTGGGAGAGAGATTATGGATTAAAGGCTCCAATATTCATGACTTCCAATAAACCAGCACATAAGACCATAAAGAGTGCCAAAGGCTGTCACTTTACATTTGAAAAAGAAAATAATAGCAACATCCCCTAAGAGAAGCAGGGGAATTAAACTTAGGCCAAGACAACGTTTCTGAATCTCCTTTTCTGGCTACAGCTATGATAAGGAGCTAAAGAGACAATAGAAGCCATCATCTGTAAACTTGTGGCTTTCAAGAAAAAACCCATAATGATGGAATTTAAATGCTACCCTGTCTTATTCCATTTACCATCAACTGGGGGTTGCCCGGCAGGAGAAATGAGATCATTTCCCTCTGAGTGGCTAGCTGAGCTTGCCCACATTCATTCTTCTTCCCACATCATGTTTTAGCAGGCATCAACACGTCAGCAGCTTCTAAAATGTGCCAGATCTAGGGAAACAGAGCATTGTCACTACTGAGCTAAAGAACTCCCCACCTCTGCAGTGAACTCACACGAGTCACATTTTCTCCTCTGCTTGTCAAATGGTGAGAGGACATTAAAGAGGTCCTTCTGGCCTACCACCTGACATACTGCTTAGCTAGCCTTTGGGGAATGTAGTCTAATAGACAACCTCCCTGAAGCCCTCTGTTACTTTGCATTCATTTCAAATACGCTTTTTCTTGACTCTGTTTCTTAGATTGCTATGAGCCTAGAGAGTCTGGTGGTCTCGGGAAGAGGGAGGAGGAAGTTGTCTACCATTCAGCAACAGAAAAAAGTACTTTGAGCCATGAAGTCAGATATCATGTGCTATCAGGAATGGTACTCTAAACTAATCAGACTTAATAAACAGTTGCCTTTTAAAAACAAATGAAAACCACTTTAAGTGCTTTGTATATTACATGAGTAATTAATTTCTCATTATAAAATGTCATACACTGAGCTAGCTAGAGTACCATGTGAGTTTTCTTTTAAGCATGCTCGCCCTTTCGCGCTGACCTTACTCTCCTCCCCAGAGAGAACTGCTGCTAACGTTTCTGTATAAAACCCTCCAGACTGTTTTATACATACTTATCTACATATCTGTACATAATCTATATACAACAAGCAGACAACTCTCGGTCATTCCTTTGAGCAGTCCATCCAGTGCGATTGATGTCTTTCCCACTGCGTGGTACCAACTCCAGCAGTGACCCATGCAGCTGAATTCAGGGCAGGGTGAGTGAATGGCTATGTTAATAGCCATGAGCTTGGGTATCTATAGCAGACTGCATTCCAAGAAAAGGACAATTATATCTGGATTTCCCATTAAAGCTACCTACTCCTTTCCTTTTTAAAAAAAAAAATATTTTTATTTATGCACATAGAACTAGGGTATAGGCCAAAGGTGTGCAGGCAGTGAGAGGATTCACCAGAGACAGAGTGGGGAGCACAACCGGTGGGTCTACTGAAATACACTGCTGTGGGTAGCAGCCAGCAAGGAAGGAGTGGCCTGGGGTACCACGTGGGTCAGCTGCCTGGCCAGGGATCAAACTCATGTCACAGTGGCTGCAATAGCTTGACAGTGCTGACTTCAATGCCTGTGCCACCAGAGAGGCCCACTACCTACTCCGTCCTTTCCAACAGGACACACAAGTAGTGATTTCTTGTTTGTACCATAGGTTTAATAGAGAATCTGGAAACAGTTTCACTGCACTGAGCCAATGAACTGGGGCAGTGCTCAGTATAGGATGTTGAACATATATCAATTTTTTGAGCTGTAAGTGTTTGTGGGGTTCCTCTGGGATTCAAAAGGAAGGAAAACATTAAGATGAAAATCTAGGCTTCCTGACTCCTAGCTTATGTTATTGTCACCTAAGAATCTTGCTCTACTAAAATTAGTTTTGCCTTCATTACAAAATTAGTAATGTTTTCAGAAGCAGACATCATCAAAAGAAAGGGACAGTCAAGATTGGGAGGCACCCAGAACTTTCAGAATCCCAGCTTGTTCAGAGTTTCCCACTGGGACAGCTCTGCTTACTGAACGATCATCTCAAGTCCTGAATCAACAATTTGTTTTAACCTATTCAACCCTCAGTTTGATGACTTTAAAATTCACATTTCTAAGGTCACGTAGTAGGTCACATCTGATAGCCCCTTGCTAGTCATCTATCAATATTAATGGATTTTTTTTTTGCTTGTTAACTTAGATCCAAACCTATTATCTTTCCACCCGCCAAGTATACTTACATTGATAGATTCTAGAGTAAGGTCACATTTCACAGCTTAACTCTGTTACTTGCTGGATGAATGATTTTGCAAGCATGCATGATCTCTTTTGACCTCTCAGTATCCTCATCTGTACAGTGGAGGAAATGATAGTATCTACTTCATTAGGATGTTATGAGAATTATGTTGTCAGATAACATATGCAAAACACTACTTAGTACATGATGAACACTCAACGGTGACTATTACTCTTGTCTCCACTGAATGATAGGTTATTTGGAGAATGTGATCACATCTCTTCTACATCCCCATCGCAGCTAATTCAAACTGGCCAGGTTGTAAGTCTTCATTCAACATATACTGATGGATCTTGGACAGTTATGGTGAATATTACTCAATGCTTCTCCATGACATTTAACAACCGGCTTCATCACTGACGGTATATTCCTATTGAGTATCTTTCTAGTCAACCCATGGTCAACCATCTCTCCTCTTCCCTTCTGTGAACTCCACATTCTCTGGTTTCTCTGAGATCATCGGGCTCCAATCAACGAATGCCCATTTTTCTTTATGGCACAGTGGGACTTGCACTTCCATTCTCTGAGCCCTACTACTACTGAAAGCACAGTCTCTAGCAACCTTGCAAACTGCGAAGCAGATTTCCATTATCCTAACATCCTGCCTGACTGCATGCCTACCGTCCACCCTGGACATCGTAAATTCTGTTCACAGCCTACAGATCTCAAAGCATTTCCTTAGTACACTTCATTGTTCCCTTTGTTTGAGAAAGTTACATGAAATAATCTGACAAAGAGATAACTGTAGAGATAACTGTGTTTGTTGAGAAGCTTTTTTTTTTTAGTCCTTTTATGGCATTCCCGTTTTTTGGTTTATAAGCTTTACATGAAAGGGGTGGGGAGGGGGGACTTTTCTTTTCAGCACGAATAAATTGGTAGCTGTCCTAGTGATCATGCTTCTGAAGCCAGGTGCTGCCACTTAGCCTAATGCTTCATGATGTGTCACCCAGAAAATTATGAGTTGTTTGAATTGATTTCCTCCAAACAGCTGAGCTACAGCTTTTGTTCTATTGATGTTTGTCTCAATTCCTGAATATGTGTTGCTTCCAGACAGAAAAAAAAAATCTCATGTCTTATAAAGAAATGTCATTAACTCACAGAGCCTAGGCTATAATTAGATGGTTTGAGGGTATGCTTTTTTCCTCCATTGGAGCCACTCTTGATGTTTTAAACTCTTTTTGCCAGTTCTTAACTCTTTTCTACCGCCTCTGAATATAAGATGCCATTATCCTCTTATCTGTAAAACCAGGTTATATTGAGTTTCAAAATAAGGATTTATTTTCACATTCAATCGCATAGATATTGACTGAGTACTTGCTTTGTCTTTCAGTGAAGCCCTCTGGGAAATAGAAGTAGTGTGGGTATTGGCATGCCTCTCAATGAGTTTCTAATCTTTCTGGGGATTCAAGACAAACATTTACAAAGCAACTAGAGACCATCCTAGTTTCTAATATATGTATCGTATTGAATATAATCAAATGCCCCTAAACAATCATGGTCTCTAGAGGTTGCTCTCTCTGACAACGAATAGAATAAGTGGAATGAAGTAGGCTCTTTCCTTTCCATGGGGCATAACAAGCTAGGCCATCCATCTGTCTTTCTACAGCATGCTGTTCAGTTACTTGTGCCTGGCTAAGAGGAGCCACGGATTATTTTCATCCAGAAATTGTGCACTAACCACACACACACACACACACACACACACACACGTGCGCGCGCACACACACATTTGCTCCCTCCTATCTAGGCAATGGTGCTCATGAATACTCTTCTATTATTTCACCAGCATGTTTAACCTTTCCTCACGCAGAGTATTAAGATTTAGAGTGGATTTGGGGATAGAAAGAAATAAAATGGCCTTCTGCCCACCTCTCTTTTTAGTGCTTATTTCGCTTCCTTGTAGAAAAGAAATGTTCCTGTCAAAGCATCCTCAAAGAAAACAGTTATTAGCACAACTACAAACAAGTCAAGTAGGTAAACAGGTATACATATTTGATAAGGCATCAGCAAGAGTTACATCAGTTCCCCTTTTCCCTGGCTCAGGGCTTTCCTGTTTGAAGGTGAAAAGGTAGACTTGAAATTGCTCATCTCTTTCTTCCTCAAACATACATCAATTTCAAGAAATAGGGTATGTGGTGGTAACTGTTTTAGGAGTTTGACTAAATTTCTTTATGTCTATGGCAGTTAATTTAGTAGCTTTCTTAATTTTCTTAATATATTCTGGTCCTGGGAGCATTCAGAAACTGTGTACTTGTTTTCTTAGTTATAAGCTCGCTTACTCTGTATACAGACTTGATAGATACTCTACAGATGGACTCACACCTTGCTCTGAAATCACTGCTGGAGCAATACCACTGTCATCTTCATGCATCCTGGTGACTTAAGTGTTACTGTGTCCTTTTGCAAAATGCCATCCTGTTCCATATTAACTGATGCCAAATCTTCAACCGGTGAGACTTAAGGAGTACAAGGAAGAATTACCCAGGGCCTGAAAGGAGGATGGGAGTCAGTCAGCAAAGACTACCTGGAAAAAAAAGAAGCTTTAAAGCATCAGAAGGAGTTGACTGTAGAGAGGAGGTGGGCAGGGCAGTCTGCAAAGGTGAGAATGGGTGAATGTGTTTGGGAATGTAAAAGTCCACACTCAGTGTTAGGATACTACAGAGACTTGGGCTCCTGTCTTTGTTGACACTGAAATTGAGCCAAGGAAAATCAAGACTGTGTTTTCCACAGCTGAGTTTTAACTTATTACTGAAGAAGAAGAGGCAGACAGAGAGGCAGCCTTTGAAATACAGAGAATAATGCCCTGGATTATTTAAAATTGTGTAGGCTGTTCCCTGCGCAATGGCATTGGCTGGGTGAGCGGGATAGTGCGTACATTCTGCAAAGGTGTTTCCAGAATCTCTGCTGTTTTGGAATAGACCCTTAAAGAGGGAGCGCTTTATCCCTCAGCTAGTCTGTGTATAGGAAGTGCCAGAGATTCTGTATATTCACTATTGGTACTGGGAATGCTATAGACTTGTAGAATATGGCTTTAGAAAAGATTGATTTTTTTTTTTTGCCATCTTTAGACAGGAAATTAAATTACCAGTAATTTCCTTTTCTATTAAAATTTTTCTGTGGAAGATCCTGTGACTTTCTTCAGCAACACATTTCAGCTGCCTAGTATTTTCTGTTGAGACTAACAAAAACAATCATAATAATCAATAACTTATGCCATCTTGGTAGAAAAATTAAGATCAAAATGAAAACTAAGTAACATCCAACTAATTGCAATTATGCTCTCAACGACTGGTTTCATATTTACTAGTTGAACTGCTTCTAGAAAAAGTCAAAATTCAAATGACATTACTTCTAGGAACGTGTCAGGTCATATGATGTCAAATCTAAGAAATGGAATATTTATTGCTACAATAAAATTCAGAAAAATGTGATTGTTATTTTCAATATTTACAAAACATTGATCTTGGCCAACTCATTTCTGTGCTTCAGTTTACATGCCTGTAGAACAACTGAGTTATTTTTAATGCTACCTCCAGCTCCAGAATTCTCTGGTCTATTTTGTTATTACACTGAATTCACTCAATTCCTTAAAACAGAACAGATATGGCCCTCCCCGGTGGCACAGCCGGTTAAAGCACAGCACTAAGAAGCTTAAGCCACTCCCCCAAGAGTTCGATCCCCGCCGGCCCCTGAGGAGATCCACATGGCTCTCCTGACGGGCCGCTGCTCCCCTCAGCAGAGTACTTCGTCGATCTGCCTGTTCTGCTCCCTTCTCTGTCTCTGGTGAATCCTCTCACCCTCCGCATCTCTGGCCTGTACCCCAGTTCCATATGAATAAATAAATAAATCTTAAAAAAAAAAAAACAGAACAGATGTAATAATCACATGACTTAACTATCTGTCAATATATCAAATAAATACATCCCTGGATTTTTTTTTCTTTTAGTAGAACAACTTTAAATATAAGGATCTTCTCTTCACTCTTTACACCCTATAGCTGAAGGTGCTGAGGATGTATTCCTGGGATTTGGCTTTTTAAGTCACATTCCAGGACTTGGGGGGGGGGGAGTGACACCCCCCAGCAAATTTTTTTTTAAAGCATCTTATTATATAGCCTCGTTGCTTCAAAATCTCAGATATTCTAAAAATCACACCGTCATCTTACCCTTCTGAAACTTTAATAACATTATCAGTGGTGCCAACGATGGGGCCACCCGCTTCCTCACACCCATGAAGTCTTGTTATTGTTTCCTTGCCTTGTGCAGGTGGAACATTCCTCTGGTTAATAACATCGCTGTGGATGTCCCCAGTGTGGGCGACATGCAGCGATTCCCACTCTTTTCCCAGTAACATCAAGGAAGGAAGAAATAGAAGGAGGGAGGTAAGGAGGGGGAATAACTGCAAATGTTTGTTCTGGCTTTGTCTTTTTCTCCCCAAACTGCCCCTCAGACCTCACCCAAGGGCATAGAGTCATGTGTTCTCACTGCTCCCTGGAGCTTGTTTTTAGCTCTATTTCTGATGGCACCATTAGACAGTGAGGCTTGAGACATTTGAATGAGCAATTCTTCATTTAATGCATTTTACATTTATTTCCTACTTTATAAATTATGCTATGGAAAAATGTGGTATTGGAGTTTTCTTATAATGATGCCTAAGTGCACCATCTGGGGTAAAGTGATAGTAAATTACTTGCTCAAGGTCAAGGAAGGGATGATGTGTCCAACGAGAAGCCCGAAATAGAACCTAGGTCTGCTGACTTTCAGTTTAGTTTTGCATCCAATAAACCACATTCTCTTTCCCCTGCACATTTTATCTCCAGTGGTTTGCCATGGGCACAGATATTAAACTGCCTACAACCCTAAACAGTCATAAAATGGTTTGAGCAGTTAAATGAGCTCCGAGGGGAATCGAATATATATGTCATTGTCAATAACAAAACACAAGTATGCAGTTCACATTAGAGAGTTTCACCCTTCCTTGGGACATTTTTTTGTAACAGAGAGCATGGCTTTTTGTTTGTTTCAGTCAAAAACCGATTTTAAACGAAACAGTCATGGCGCCTTTATATTTGTGCCTGCAATTGAGGTAATGAAGTATGGAGTTCATTTGTGAATGTTTTGAATGGCAACATCTCCTTGAAATTATTTTTGCTGGGAACTCAAATGAACATTCTTTCAAAATAGTCACACTGTTATAATTGGCAAACCTCTGAGACAGTATCTTGGGAAGGAAACAACTTGCAGTTGGAAAAGAATATAAATTCATAGACTTGCAACCTGAATTATCTATTTCATCTACCATATGTTCATGTTAAAACCATCTCCAGATGGAAAGACGAGATCTTCAAATATTTAATTGTGAAAAACATCTATTACATTAGACACTGGAAGGGCATTATCATTTTTTTATATCTTTTGTGTGCCTATATCTTAGTACTTGCTTGTTCAAAATGTGCCTCACTATTTTTAATGACAGACTATACTTGATCGTTTTAAAAGTTTATTTAAAAGTGTTTAGGGATAAAATTCTTGATCCCTTGCCTCTACAGGATTATGACATGCCTCCATGGTGGCTCAGGTCTCAAGCCTATATAAAGATGTTCATTATTAAACCCTGAAATTGCTGCCTGATTCCTCATCAGCTTTGGAGATTTTATATTATTGATTTGGATAAAAAGTCTTCCATCTTCATCTTCTAATAACAAGAACATCCTTCCTGGGGTAATCTCTCCTAATAATACTGAGAAATTTTTCACTGATCGGGAGTCAGGGAGATGAAGTTCACTTCTTAGAAGCACTGGCCTTACACAGAAAGATGAACTCTCAAGAAGAACTTGATTCTAAAGTATTCAGCTTTTGCAAATGCTTGACAAAATGCCGTCCATTCCTTAGAAAATGGCTTTCTTCTAGCCTCTGGAAATATGCCTTACTGGGACCCCAGGGGTGATTGCCTGGGTCAGACTAAGAAAGCCTAGAGGCCAAAGACTGCTGTGAGTTTTTCTAATCATGTAGGGCTGGGGAAGAGTTCCCTCCACTCAAAGTCATGGGGTTGGGACACACAACGTGAGTCCAATTTCACCAAAAGTTAAATAGAGGGAGTTAGGTGTCGTTTTTTCCCCCCAAAATTATCTTTCCTAACCCAGGCTACTTTAATATAATGGGATATGTTTCCGCAACAATACTAGTGTGTCAAAGACTATGAGGCTGCTATTTACTCATACGTCAGAGAGAATATTATGTTTGTAGCTCATATTAAACTCAGAGAATGAATTACTCTCAATAATGTGCTCAGTTTGCTTCGTGAATACTGGGCCCTATGGGTCAGCTTCTCTTTTACAAATTTTATATTCGATGATTTGTATCCTCTCTTTCTAACACATTTCATCCCAAAGCACCAAACTAGTTTTAGACTGCCAGTCATTATAATATTTTGTAAAAAGAAAAATGGGGCAAGGGCTAATGCAATATTTCACTCAGTTTCCACGATGTTAGAAAGACTGAATGAAGGAAAAGTATGCTACTTGCAAATAGTGCTCCAGCTTGGTGGCTACAAGGTCAAAGGAAAATTTTTTAAACTTAGCAAATAATAAATTGTGTTTGTGTTTACTGTGATGCATGAGCCATGTGCCATCTTTCAATAGAGTTGTGATATTTACAGATTGGCTGCTAAAAGAGCTTAATGACTCCATTTAGAAGACCTGTGCCAGACAAACAAGGTCCGACTGTTAACTGGCACTATGTAGAAATCTGTGGAAGCTGCATTAGTTATTGATACATGTATTGTGGCAAATGTTTAAGATAATATATATTCTTCTCTTTTGATTTTTTCTTATAGGTGAATATTATAACTAGATATCATTTATGTATTTGCCACCTCCCTCTCTCTTGTTTGTCATCATAAAATTCCCTTCTTGGGTCTGAACTTTTTCAGGTATCGCAATGACATTTATTATGAAAATCAACAAGTAGCTATTGAGCATCTCTATGAATCAGACACTGTTTTTGGCACTTTAACTGCATTAGCTCATTTAATCTTCACAACACACCTGCAGAGCAGGTTCTTCAATTATCCTCACTTGTGCAGTTGAAGAAACTGAGTTACAAGGAAGGGAAGCAACTGACTCAGGGTCATGTAACGGGTAAGTTGGCAGAGGAGGTTTTAAACCCAAGTGTGACGGATTCTAAAGGCAGATCTTTCCATCATTACAGTGTTTCTCTTCTCTTACCTATGTCACAGTCTGCATTGTGCAATTTTAGACTGAATTGATTTTAAAATTATCCTCTGCTTCACTTCCAGCTTCTACCTCACCCAGGACCTAGAACTGCAGTGAGCTTCCCGGGCTGGATTTCTCTCTAGTGCAAAACACTCTCCTCTTTCTCTCCCTCAATTTGGCACCATCCTGCATCCTTCTACCTCTTTACTTAAAACGTTTTTTCTCGGTGCTAATCTCAGGTTAAACCTGATGCAACAATGTCACACTGATATGAAAGACTGATTACCTGGAAGATCTTCAAAGATTCCTAAACATCACAAAAAGGATCTCATTGTCCCAAAACTTCAGGCACAACACCACAATAAAGTAATACAGGCTAGAAGAGAAAGTTTTAGCAAGCCAGACTTGTACGGCTAGCAGAGAAAGTTTTAGCAAGCCAGACTTGTACAGCATAGTGTATAAACTTGGCCATGTCATACAGACTAAGCTCCAGTAGTAAAGATGTTTATAAAGAAATGATAGAAAGCCAGCTAGAAAGTAGACCATAGATTTTTTAAAAATATATTACACCATCCTTCATTTTTATACAATATATGGTTTCCCGGGAAATTCCCACCACCAATTCACCCATGCACCATCATCATCGTCCCTTGAGCTCTTCCCACTCCTGAGAAAATGGACCATATTTTAAAGTTCATCTGAAATCACTCGCCCTACTCAATTTTCATTTTTCCCGCAGCCTGACTTGCATTGACAGTATTTTTAAAATATTGATTTAGCAACTACTCTTTATCATAAAACACATTGGCGATAGATTTTAAGTAGGAGCAAAATATGGTCTCTGTTCTCAAGGACCTTATAGCAGACTGTGAATGCAGACATCTAAACAGGTAAGTAAGCAAATATATCAGCAGTTATTTTACCCAATGTGGGATGTTCGGGAAAGTTTTTCCAGAGACCAAATCTCATCGTTTGTTTAGAGGTCTGCAAACCAGGGCAAATACATATATTAATAACAGGCATCCTGAACACAAGGCACACTACTCCAAACCAGAAGGGTGCATGTAACTTGTTGAAGATGATTTCAACAAGGGTGTACATCACCAAACCAGTTATTTATTTGTTATTCTTTTTTTTTTTTTCATTTTCTTCCATCATTGTTCATTTTTGAAC
The DNA here is from genome assembly GCF_000260355.1 of Condylura cristata. Classification (NCBI taxonomy): domain Eukaryota; kingdom Metazoa; phylum Chordata; class Mammalia; order Eulipotyphla; family Talpidae; genus Condylura; species Condylura cristata. The sequence goes on along the minus strand of NW_004567120.1, from coordinate 21,092,329 downwards.
AGTAGTTGGTTTCTCCCTAGGTATAGAACCCACAGTTCTTATAAAGAAGTGTAAAAGATATGCCTTCATTCTCTTTCATTGGCTGTTTTTAAGAACCTAGCTCTGGATAAATAGTTCTGTCTTATTAACTTTGTTTGTAAAAGACAAAATCATCAATTTCCATTCATTCTAGCCATCTTTCCTGACTTTCTATAAACACTGGCTTTAGTTTATTCAAATTATACATCTGTCAAAGAATTAAAGATGTTTTATAGTCCTGTAGAAAAACTCCTGAAAGCCTTTCCATTTGGAGGTTGCCTCGCAGTTTGGTGCAAAATAATCAGAATGAAAACATTTATGATGACCTTCTGTTTAAGTGATTGAACTGAACTTTGTATAAAAGCTAGTCAAAGTTCAATTGAACTGTGATTATCAGCAAAGCTTTGGGTGTTTTTAGAGGCTGCAAGATACATGACAAAAAATTATCCAAGCTCAGCTAATTCTGCAAAGGACTATCCAATTCCAAAGGTAAAATCTGGGAGCTGCATATGCACCAAAAAATGCAGTAGCCATTGCCCTCCAGCCTACCAGGCGTTGGGGTCCAGGCCAAACAGACACTCGTGAGGAAACAAATGGTCTGATCTGTGAACAGTTTGCACTATGTAACTGAACCTGTTGAAAGAGAAAGCCAGGAATGGACTTATCCTTCTTACATCATTTCATGAAAATTGCCAGTTACTGAAAGATTTCTGTGTGTTAAGTGTGTTCTGTAGATGCACATGTGCACATAATCAAAGACACAAGCCCTTGGACCCCCATATTGATACCACTGTTCCTAACCTCTTGAGTTCTTCACGTGCTAACTGACTGTAATTGGTACCAGACACTTACAAATAGAAGTATTTTATATTTGTCAGTGTTTCCTTTGCACTTCAACCTAGACTACTTGCTGGTACCCTGACGCCTCGCTGGCTGGCTGTCAGTCACATGAGCAACAAACGTACAGATGAATATAGCATGGAATGGCTTGGGGGCAACAAAGCAGATGTGCCTGTGAGCATGAGTGACAGTACAGACGGCAGGGAGCAAAGCTGCTGGTAGGTGGGCTGGCTCAGGTTGAAATGAAACTCTGCTTTCCCTGAGACATGATGTGTTCCAGAAGCTTCTAGATTGCAGACACAGCGCTGACCCCACCATTCCTTCTCAAAAATTCTCTCACTTTCCATTTTTAACCCCCACCTCATATATATTCACGTAATCGCTGTCTCCATCAGCTTCCTTTTTTCCCTTTCTCCACTAACATTTCCTCCTGTCTCTCCTCTCACTCACCAACTCTCTCTCTCTCCCTCTCTTCTCTCTCTCTCTCTCTTTCTCTCTCTCTCTCTCTACTCTTTCTCTCTCCTCTCTTCTCTCCCTTTCTCTCTCTCCTCTCTCTCTCTCTCTTACACACACACACATTTATGCCTTACAGTCTCCAGACACCGAATATGCTTCCCATTAGTCTACCAACTTTTTACTTTTTAATTTATTTTTACATCATTCTTCGTGTTGTGCCTTTTTCCATCTTGGTTGTAATCCCTGGGGGAACTTCCCACCACCCACTCACCCATGTGCAACATCAACATCATCCTGTGCACCTTCCCCACCCCATTTTTTTATCCCATTTCCCACCCCAACCCTGTAAAAAGTCTCTGGTATATAGTTGTTCGTTGTTTTTTCATTTTTTATTTATTACAACTGCCTCTTTCCACCCCCACCCCCTCCTCCTCGGTCCCTTATGCTTCTGCTATTAGTGAAACCACCCAATATTTTTCGAGTCTACCAACTTTTTAAACTCTGCAAAGACGTGAAAATATTTCCCAGCTTCTGGGAAGACCATCCTTGGGCATAACTTCATAAACGGGCACTATGCCATAATGCACAGGGTGACCAGGGCCTGTGTCTTCCATGGCCCTCCTAACCTTAGACAAAGCTTAGTGCCTGGCCTCTCCCTCCTCCTGGTCCCCACCTTTTCCACGCAGGGTGCAGTCGGGATATGGGAAAGTTAAGAGAGAAATAATTGCGTGACCTTAGTATTCTGATGTTTACTTTGCTATCTACCAACACCGACCAGATTTTTATTAAGTTCTACTGAAAAGTATTGGCACTAAGGCTTTGTTGGAGGCGAGTGGAGCATGTCAGATACTGAGTAAAGTTGCACTCTCCCAATTATATAGTTATGTAAACAAATGGCAAATCAACCAAATTTGATTAAAGATGCCAATTCCACTGAGTAATTTTTAAGAGGCAAGGAAAAGTAGTGTGTTTGGAGATCAAATGTTTCTTTGTCCTGTGGTGGTATAACAGAATACTCTTGAAGCTCCATCTCTCACGGGGATCAATCTTCTAGTGAGGAAAAGGGATTTTGCAGAGAACCACGGTAATGCCATCAATGGCTCTTCAGAGCCCCTTTGCTTGGTAGCACTGACATGAACATCATTAAGACGACAGATTCTATATATGAATCATAGTTTGTTGGTCACAGCGCATCAATAGCTCAGGGAAATTGTAGTTAATAATAACACTATTACTGCTTATTAGATGCCAGGAATGTGCTCAGTGTTCTACATGCATTATTTCATTTATGCTTTACACAGCCCTTTAAATATATACTAATTTTGGGCCCTCCCTGGTGGCGCAGCGGGTTAAAGCACTGCATTAAGAAGCTTAAGCCACTTCCACATGAGTTCGATCCCCGCCTGCCCTGGAGGAGATCCACATGGCGTGACCTCTCCTGACCCGCCCGCTGCTCCCCTCAGCAGTGTACTTCGTAGATCTGCCTGTTCTGCTCCCCACTCTGTCTCTGGTGAATCCTCTCACCCTCCGCATCTCTGGCCTGTACCCCAGTTCTGTATGAATAAATAAATAAATCTTTAAAAATATATATATTCTAATTTTATCTCCATTGTACAGATGAGTTTCCTCAGCATGGGAAGGTGAAGTGACTTGTCCAAGATTACACAGCTATTAATCAACCCCAGGCAGCTTGGTTCCAGAGGAAGAAGCCCCTGCTTAAAAAGAAAGAAAAAAAAAAGCTGTAGCTCAAATATTTCTATTCTGTTTATCTAGAATTGCACCATACACAATTTGCAAAGTCCCTTTCTTTGACTTTTGGCAAATTTGCAAGATATCATTATCTACAAGGCTTCCTTTGATATTCATTTTACTTCACTTTTGTGTGCAAAAAAAAAAATAGATCTTGGAGGGAGAGTTGGGGAGCAAATATCCTTTGCCAAAGACAACATCCACTCTTCTTTAGCCCCTCATCTCACAGTCCTCTTGAGAATAGTTCTCTTCCTGTGTGAACTTTCAATTCAAAGATGATGTCTAGAAATTTCAATGGAATCTCAGAACAACTCATGGCTATGGGTTTGCTTTCATGTGCAGTGTGGCCCAAAGAACCATTGGGGAACCTTGATAGAGATGCAGATTCCAGACACCTACCCCAAACTTACTTTATTTCCTAGGGTGGTGTCTGTAACTCAGCTTTTGTAAATTGCTTCTCTAGTGATCCTGAAACCCCTGATGGTTTTGAGAACCTGCACACAAAACAAGCAGAGTCCATTGTACATAAAGAATAACAGCACCAGGGACTGATGGCCTAGTGCAGGAATTTGGACAACTCAATTAATATCTCTGGGCCTCAATGTTCTCATCAGTAGTGGAGAGAAACAAATCTCTCCACTATCTCTAAGTAATATAAAATAACTATAAATGTGTGATAGTTCTATAGAGTTTTGTAAAAATAACACACGTCATTTAATTATTATCGTTATTATGATTATGGGTAGGAACAGGGACAACAGAGTGAGGAAGGAATGTTGTTGGCAAGGACTGAAGGGAGGAGAATCAGTTTCTCTTTTCCCCATCAGAGTCCAGACAATGGATTATAGGATTGTGGAATTTCAAGGTTCTTTCCAAGACACAACCTCCCCCTCTGCTCCATGCTTTTTCAGTTTACTGTTAACAGGAATCTCTCCCAAGAGATTTCTGCATGTGAAACACCTACCTGAGCAGGTTGAGGTCAGCTCCAGGATCTGATCAGTGCCCAGCATGACACGGTGCAGCAGTGAGTCACTGGATGGTTCTCCTTACTTCCTTATTCATTAAATAGTTTTCTACATATTAGCAGATGGAGAAACAAAGCAGATATTCTTGTGCACACTCATAATGAGGCTTAGAAACAATATGTGCCACTTAAAAGACACAGAAAATACTATTCATTCGTCATGCTTAATGAGTCCAAACATTTGTTTTGATTCTGATGTAAATGGAGAGATTTATTTATTTCAAGGTGCATTACCCCACTTAGACACTCCTCTCTGCCCTCCAACATCCAAAGCTTTAGTCAAAGTATTTCAACACTTATAAGATTCAAATTAGGTCTAGGGTTTTCGCCAAACATCTGGTTTTCAATTTCTGAATGCCTAGGTCATTCCTGCCTCCCAGAAAGGAATGTCTGCCTATTCCCATCCATTCCCCGAGTGCTCCATCTCAGTGACTTTCTTCTCTGCTATTTTGACTTTCCAACCAGGAAATGGATTTCATTAACTTCAGCTTGCAGAACAGAGGCTGTACCTGAGGTGACCCCAAAATTCATTCAACTATTCCATCCAAAGACAGGCAAATGCTGTCTTTGGGAAATCACAAAGAGGGCGAAAGAGAGAAAAGAGATGAAATCAGGCTTGGGCAAGCGATTCAGCCAGGCCAGTGCTTTGGAATGGAGCCAGTGTTGGTAAAGCAGCAGCAGCTCTGGGCTTCACAGTCAGTCTGGAATGCACTTCAATGCAGCCCAGCCTCCATCTCGTTAGAGGCCTAGCGTTTGATGATTCAGCTGCTTCCCGGCTGCCAGGAGAGATTTGGCCAACTGTTTGAAAAACACTGTCTGCCCCAGACCACACTTGTTTTTATTCTCTGCCTGTTGTCAGGGGCCTCTTCTGAAATGGAACACCTCAGGAAATCAGACCCAAACTCTGAGGAGTTTATGCTGTTTCTTGTGCCCCCTTTTCAAAGGCAATTATCCCAAAATAGGGATTGTTTGCAGCCAAGCGCTTTCTCAGTGATGTTGAAAGCAGGCAATGTGTTATCAGGAAACGATCTCTCATTAGATCTCCTTTAGATCAAATGAAAAACAGCATGCAGGCAGACTCACCAGACATTAAAGGCGCAGCTGAGATTGGCCATTGCTGAGCTCCCTGCGTATCAGTTTTTTCTAAGAAGCAGGTTAAAGGGGAAGGGAGGAAAGCATTTTGGGGAGGAATTGAGCAAGTCTCAACTCTGAACTCTACTGTTTGCTTCTGAGAAGTCCCTTAGAGCTGCAGGCGCAACTTTAACAAAAAAACTTGATCCTCCAAGTAGACTGGACCACCTCATTCAGAAATGAACATACAGCCTAAAATATAGCTAAGATGGCCTTTGGAGTCAGACTGCCTGAGTCTGTACTCCAGCTACACTTCCTAGGTTCTGCGAACTTAAGAAATTTAGTTCCTTTGTGCATCACTTTTGTTATCGATAATAGTGTCTTTATGGGATTGTGACATTTAGAGCGTTAATGAACCAATACATACATGTGGAGTGTTTAGGGCAGGGCTAATATGCTAAACTGTCAATAATGGTGTTAGCTATCAATGTTATTAAAGACCTTAAGTCATGGGTACTCCCGGGTGACACAAGGGGTTAAAGCACAGGACTATGCCAGGGAGGTGACCCACATGGTGACCCAGCCAGGGAGGTGACCCACATGGTGCGGCAGACCTCTCCTGTCTCACCACTGCTCCCCTCAGCAGTGTATTTCAGTCAGTTGCCTGTTGTGTTCCCCACTCTGTCTAGCCAACACCTCTCGTGTACTCTGTGGCATACTATTGATTCTTGTGTTTGAATCACTTACTAGCTGTTTTGACTTGGGTAAATTACCTAGCCTCAGTAAGCCTCAGTTGTCCCACCTTTAAAATGGATATAATTGTACCTACTTCTTAGAGTTGCTGGGGGGAATAATAAGTTATGTAAAATTCTTAGTGTAGCACACAGGTAATTTGGTGGTGAGCAGCCCACGGGGATTACAACTGAGCTGGAAAAAGGCACAAAATGATATAAAAATAAACTATTATATTATTAAAAAATACCAAAAATTTAAATAATAAACATTTAATATATTAAAAAATTCTTAGAGCAGTGACTGGTTCTTTGGGTTTCTCCCACCACCCCGCCCCACACTGCACTTTCTCGTTCTATTTAAATACTGGAAAATATTTTTTAAAGGTTCAATCTCTGCTGATGCTCATTAAATACGAGAAGCAGATTGAAAAGCTATTATCTTTCTGCATTAAACTAGATGTCTTCATAGTTCATCACTCAGGAAGAAGTAGAGGAAGCCAAGTGGGCAGGAAATGGAAAGAAACTGCTGAGTCTCCTCAGCTCTTGGATGCTTCACCGTCTCCACAATCATGTAGAGCAGCACCTGACAAGGTGAACACCTGAAAGCAAAGCCAGGGCACATCGGCACTTACCAAGCCTCTTCATTTTGTAAAAATGCCAGGTTATTTGTGATTCTTTTGGCCTCCTCATTATCTCCCAATCTATCCTTTATTTTTCTTGAGTGTGGACACCTTCATGGAAAAGGTAGCAAGGTTTGAAAGAAACAAATCCCTGACCTTTAACACCTCACATGTGGCCGGCATGGAGTGTGAGAAGATATGGTGGCCTTGTCAAGAACTAACTACCACAACTCTGTTCTCTCTAGACCTAGCATGTTGCTCAGCTGGGAAGTTCATGCTTTAGGAGAAAAAGTGATGCCCCCTCTTGGACTTGCCGTGTGCACGTGCAGAAGATCGCTCTTCTTCACGCAATGCATACGCTGAGTTTGAAGAGGACAGCATTGCTTTAGCTCCATCTTGGGGCATCAGAAGAAACTAAATCATCATTAGAAGATTCTCAAAAAGTGATTTAACGTGTCACTGGAAACATGTCTTTCCAGTATTGTAACCTGACTTTTTGCCCAAATCTACAAAATTGCACACATATGTCCTGGCAAGGAACACCTTTGCGCTCAGTTGTTCCGCAAAGACTGTCTTTTTTCCCTCTTACTTGATTTCAAAGGTGGTTTCAAAGCAGCTTCAAAACAACTCTTGATGTCTGAACAACTTTGCCCTCCTTAGATCTTTCATAACTTTCTTTCCCTCACTCCATCTTTAGCCCCTTCTCCAGGTCTAAGAATACAGGTACAAATAACCCACTTGGAAACTTTGCTTTGCTTCCTGCAGACAGAGTGGTTAACAACTTTTTTTTTTTTTTAAAGGAAACAAAAATTTATGCAGGATCCATTTTCTAGTACTGTTAAGAGCAGTAAAATACTACAAAGTGGTTCTTTGGCATTTTAACTAAAAAGCAGTGAATAATACTTTCATAGTCATTGTACACAGCAGAGCACTGGACTGTAATTCTCAACAATTATTTCTGGGCACAGAATATAGAGGAGATGATTCTGGTAGAGGTTTCTGTATAAGTCGATTTTGAAAATCACTCTGGGGTACACAGTATGACCTGCTGGGTTGTGACAGAAATTGCATAAACAGGTCTTGTTGACAGTGGTTTAAAGAGCAAAGCATGCCTGGACAAGCTGTGCACAGTCACATGAGTCCATGTGGGAGGGGAGAAGAGAAGGAGATTTGTTCTCCAAAGTGCCTTTTCACTCAGGATTGTGGGTCCAAAATCTTGAAAATCAACTTACTCAAGAATGATTGAGCTCCAGATAACTGGCTCATACCATTCCAAATCTGGACTGTGGCGAAATCCAAAGCTGTACTTCCTGTTTCCTGGACAGAGCATCTCTTTGGGCCAGAGGTCCATTCAGAGAAACAACTTAATGAATAGGCTTTATAGCATGGTATAATTTAATGATATATAACAGAAAAAAGAATCTAAGAGATTCTGAGAAATCTTGCCCTGTGAGAGCTTGCCATCTAATTAATGGAATAAACTCTACCACCTAAGTAGTCCTTGTACAGCTCAGTGCTGGACATATCACAATCTTTCTCTGGCTTTGAATGAATTAGTCAGACAATTTACTAATTCCTTTTCGAAACCATTTCCATCCCAACCACGCATTGTTCTCGTCCTTCCTTCCTTCCTAAAGCATTTGTTGATAATAGCATGAGGCATGGATCAGTCACTAATTTGTGAGTGCAAAGGTCTGTAGGAATCTTCTTTTCCTTATTTCCAATTCTGTCTTTATAAGCCAACACACAACCTAGTGCTGAACTGCACTCTTTTCCAAAAGACAGTAATGTTTTCATTATTATAGAGGAACCTCTTTTTCAAAGACCAATGAACTCATTTGTATCTATTGTAGCTTCTCAAGAAGTCTAACTTACTCTCCCTGTGTTTCTTAGAATACTTAGCATTGGCCACTTCAGTATTATGGGAAGCGAATTTCAGTTGACTGAACTATGAAATTTATTACATGGAAGTGTCAAACCTTTAAAAGTTTTATGTTATTATTTTATTAAATATATTTATTTTGGGCCCTCCCTGGTGGCGCAGCGGGTTAAAGCACTGCACTGAGAAGCTAAAGCCACTTCCGCATGAGTTCGATTCCTGCCTGCCCCGGAGGTGACCACATGGTGTGGCAGACCTCTCCTGACCCACCCGCTGCTCCCCTCAGCAGTGTACTTCGTCGATCTGCTTGTTCTGCTCCCCGCTCTGTCTCTGGTGAAACCTCTCACCGCCCCTGAGCCTCTGGCCTGTACCCCAGTTCTGTATGCATAAATAAATCAATCTTTAAAAATATATATATATATTTATTTTAAGTAATTGATTTAATATGGAATCAAGTTGATTCGTTTATTATTATTGAAAATAGTGCATCATTTTATTATAATAAGGATCCCAAATAAAATGATTAAATCAGAAAGACAAACAATTTACGTAATCCGCATGAGCGAAGCACTCACTAATTCTGCCTAAGTGGCGCAAAGAGGAGTGCAAGAAGGAGAGGGGATGGAAAGGTCCATAAATATAATTCATTACATAGTCACTGTGCTCTGCTAAAGACTGATATTTGGCAGTGTAACAATTATGCAGCAGCTGTTCGGCGCAGTTGTCACTCTGATTGTTCAGTACCTGTGCTGTACCAGTTGTTAAATACTTGTAATAGCACTTAAAACCACAACAAGCCTACAAAATAAGTATTAATCCTACAAAATAGTTATTTTTGTCTATATTTCAAAGTTTCAGAGAAATCGAGTCTATCTTATTAGAGCTTTTCATAAATTATCTCATTGATCTTTTTAGAATGCCCCTTATGAGGTATTATTCCAATTTTGTAGATGAGAAAGCAGAGAGATTAAGTAAACTGCCCCCAGGCTGCACAGGTGGAAGACCAAGAGCTGGAAATCAAACTTCGATCTGAGTCAGAGATTCATTCATTGCTTTATGACACAGTGCCTTCCAAGGTCTCGTCCTAAGTTACTTCTAACCAGCTCTATGTCTATAGGAAAATGTTCTGGATTCCTATTCCTGGTGTCACGATCTCCTAGTTTCCTTCCAGCCATGCCATCTACATAAAAGTCTAATTTAAATTTTTAGTTTCAGGACTCAGTGAGGTATTTGTGTTCATTCTACTTATTCTTACATGGAGAGTATTTTCACTAGCTCATCAGTTGCACCAATTCTCCTTGACAAGTTCTCTCTTGTATGAAGAGAAGAGGAACAGCTCAACAATTCTGGGAATTGTGGTTGTGGTCCTCACGAATGGAGCATATTGAACTCCCCAGGGTGCCAAAGAACTTTCAGATTTCAGTGTCGATTGAGCCCAACATAATTTCTGAGGGACTTTTAGTTGTTTTGCATTAGAACCAAATTTTGAGAACTGTGGTATTATGGAGTGGTGACTACATGTCAGAAAAACCGGGTTCCAGTCACCATTCTTCTATTTGCAAAATGTGCTGCTCAGGCAGAAGTTCCCATCCTCTTGATTCCTCATTCTTTAGACACCAAAGGATTGTTTCATGGTATCAGGTGAAACAATGATGTCAAAATGCTTTAAAATCTATTTTGCTTTAGAAATACACTACTGCACGCATTATTTGACTAGTTAGAGAATTCCTTTAAAACTAGAATTGTAGCACAGAAGTAGGTCTTCAGTATCTACTCCAGTGATTAGACATTATTTTAAAAATAAGGTCACTGTTGGGCCCTCTCTGGTGGTGCAACCGGTGATGCACAGCACTACGAAGCTGTCTGTAGCCACTGCAGCATGAGTTCCATCCCTGATCCTCGGCAGGGAGCTGACCCACAAGGTATGGAAGACCTGTTCTGTCTCTCCAGCTGCTCCCCTCAGCAGTTCATTTCAGTCAAACTGCCTGTTCTTCTCCCCAATCAGTCTCCGGCGAATCCTCTCACCCCTCACAGCTCTGGCCTGTACCCCAGTTCTTGTGTGCACAAATAAATAAATGTTTAAAAATAAATAAATAAGGTTAATGATTCAATAGAAATCTCATTAGAAGCCACAATAAATAATAGACAGAAACAGGAGTCAGCTGCTCTGGTTGAAGCAAAGATGGGGTTTCTTAGTCCTGGATCATTCTTCAAAAGTCTATAAACCCCTGATCAGAACACTAGGTTCCCACAGAAACTCCATTTGAACATTACTTATATATCCACACCCTCATGTTCTGACGTGCCTGAGACGCAAGAAGGGAAGGGACTTGTCAAGTACCACCCAGCTCATAGGAGAGAGCACGGAAAGTAGAAACCACAGGGCACATCCACAAGGCAGTGTGTTTTTCTTGGCTAGCGATAATTTCAGTGAGGAGACAAGCAAGAGTACTGTATTGGCTTAAAGTATCTAAGTTAGGGCAAATAAGTTTAATTAGGTTGCTTTGATTTATATATCTTGATGTGAAAATATTTGGGCCATAAGATCAGACAGACAAATAAAAATAGCTTTTCTATTTAAATAAAATCTTGTCAAGCAGTTGGCCCAATAAATATCCTTTCCAACTCTGTGTCCCCTTTACCAAACATCATCTCATCTCAATTCCTAACTGTGTCAAATGGCTGGTCAAAATGAAAATATCAAATGTTAAGCTCTCATTTTTTGAAGTTGGTTTCATATTTTTCTATAAAGTTTGTCAAAGTAAGTTCAAAGTAATATCTGCAGACAGTAACAAGTGAAAGCACGTGGAAGAATTTGTAATGAAAAGCAGGTCTCTCTTCCCATTTCCTAGAACTACTCTGTAAGAGCAACTTGTTTGTATTTCCTGGATAGAGCTACGGCCAGCGTCAGACTGCCTTAGCTAACAACCTTCACTAGGCACTGACATAAAAGGGTTTGTAAACAAGAGTCATCAGCGATTTTTACCATAATGTTTTTCCTGTTCACATCTCTCGATGGTCCCCAAGATTGAGCTCCTTGAGAGTGAAGCTAGGGTCTTCTATCAGGCCCAAAGAAGAGCCCCACTTTAATCCTCAGATGGCAACAGTTGAACTAGACCATACACTGTTTTATTTATTCTCAGTCTGAACACTTAATATACAGTAAATACTCAATACAAATTTGTTGAATAAGTTTGTTAACCAGCAGAGGTCATAGGAAGCCAGTACATTATCACTCCGCTTCATTATGTGTCAATTCTATGACTGCAGCACTGTTGGCAATCACTGGAAAGGACCAAGACAGCTTACTCATATCTAATCATTCCTACGGCCCTAAGAAACTAGCCAGTAGCAAGACCTAGAAACCTGTGTCTGGAGGTAGGTCCTTGGCTTAATTCAGGAATCAATCTCAAAGTAATAGCTGCCATAACAATACTTATTTATTCAGTATCTAACACAATGCACATAATATCTGGGATAAGCACTGTACATGTATCACTGAGTCCTATTATCAACTTTACCAGGGAAACAAGATGCACAGAGAATGCCTCCTCACTCAGGTAACATGCACTTGATAAAAAATGATGGAGCACGGAAGGAGTTTAGATCGTATGACTTTACAATCTGTGTTCTTTATGTTTGAAAAAAAAACACCTGCATAGGTTAAAACATGTTCTAAGCCATAGTATCTTTCACATAGCAGATGCTGCACATTAACTCTCTTCTGATCTTACTGGAAGCAGGAGATATTTGGATAACCATAAAGGAGGGAGGTCAAGAAAGAAATCAAGCACTAAATACAGAATCAGATCCTAATGAGAAATAAGCACTTAGCTGCTACTACTAATGTTAATCACCTTTCCCACTTCCCACTCTCCTTCGCATCCCCCTACTATTCTGGAAAGTCATCCAGCTTGATTTTCTAGTCAATGTGCTACAGTTGGCTGCCTTCCTGCCATAGGACCTCATCCAGACCTACACCCACACAAGCCATGTGTCCACGGCCTCCTGTGTCTTATTAAGGAGCATGTTGATGATCCAAACAGAATGGGGAAATTATGTTTTGGGAGAAAACTGTATGCCTGGATACACTTGGCTAGGGCAGAACTCAATGGTCTGCAGAAATTTTTTGAGGCTTCCTTCAATCAAAAAGCGAATTCTGCCTCCTAACATCTCAGGATGTAGTTTGTAATATAGTTGTATTTTGTTGCACTTTATCCCCTCCAAACAACTTTTGCAGATGTTATCACATGTGATCCTCCTAAGAAACTTGTGAGCTCAGCAGAACATTTCCCTCAGTAAGTGTTCCATGTATCCTACTGTGTGCCAAGACTTGGCTAGACCTTGGCTTAAAACACATGAACAATGGCCCTCCCTGGTGGCGCAGCAGGTTAAAGCACTGCACTAAGAAGCCAAAGCCACTTCCGCATGAGTTCGATTCCCGCCTGCCCCGGAGGTGACCACATGGTGTGGCAGACCTCTCCTGACCCACCTGCTGCCGCCCCTTAGCAGTGTACTTCGTCGATCTGTCTGTTCTGCTCCCCACTCTGTCTCTGGTGAAGTCTTTCGCCACCCCTGAGTCTCTGGCCTGTACCCAGTTCTGTAAGCACAAATAAATAAATCTTAAAAAAAAAAAAAACACATGAACAAGGTTAACTCCTACTCATGCATCCAAACTCCATACAAGTGTCATTTTTCAGAGAGGAATTTGGTTATTTTTCCTCCTACCATCATATCCTGCTTGTAGCCATCACAGGATTTATCACAATTTAATTATAGATTTGTTTATTGTCTGGCTTCCTTGCTTGCACAGTCACCTTCAAGATAGCCGAGATTTTTGTCATGCTCCCCCACTCAGTCCCCCCACACAGCATAGTGGGGAAGAGCTAATAGTCTGGGGAAGGGGAACAGACAAGTACTCACAAAAGCATAATAAACTAACATTGATGCCTTGGAAAAGTTTATTTAGAGTTGAGGCCTAACAGAAGGGACAAATTCTACTTCTATGTGCCAGAAAAAGCTTCTTGGATGGGGTTATACTTGAGCTGAATCTTGAAAGATTATAAGGGAACAAAGATGGGTAAATATTCCCCCAAAGAGAAAGCAATGTAGACAGTAGCTTAGAAGCATAAATCAGCATGCTACATTCTAGGAACTGTAAGTATATTGGTAATTTCTAGAGGATGTAAGGGTGAATTCGAGGATGTAAGTTGGTGAGAGATGAGTTTGAAGAAGTAAACTGAATACAGTTAGCAAGACCTTGAATATTATACCACCCGATTTACACTTTATTCCATTCACAATAAAAACCAGCTGCTTTTTTTTTTTTTTACTAACTTTGACATGAATTCTTTATAAATACTTCCTTTAAAAAAAAACTTATTCTGGAAAATTTCACACTTATCTAAAATACAAAAAAACGGCATAATGAACTTCCATGTACTCATTACCTAACTTCAACTATTGTCAACTCATGCCAAAAATTTTTGTTATGTATTGCTGCATATAAAAACTACCCTCCAACCTTAGTGGCTTAAAATAACAATGATTTTCGGGCCCTCCCTGGTGGCGCAGTGGGTTAAAGCGCAGCAATAAGAAGCTTAAGCCACTTCCGCATGAGTTCGATCCCTGCCTGCCTAGGAGGAGATCCACATGGCGTGGCAGACCTCTCCTGACCCGCCCGCTGCTCCCCTCAGCAGTGTACTTCATCGATCTGCCTGTTCTGCACCCACTCTGTCTCTGGTGAATCCTCTCACCCTCCGCATCTCTGGCCTGTACCCCAGTTCTGTATGAATAAATAAATAAATCTTTAAAAAAAAAATAACAATGATTTTCATTATATAACATTATTTTGAGAAAAGAATCCAGGCTGAGCAATTTGGGTGCAACTTGGCAGCACCAAAGTATTCTCAATTGGTAGATGAACTGGTTTGGGGGTGTCCAAGCAGAATCACTCCTGTGTTGGATGACTTGAGTAAGGCTGGAAAGCTAAATGAACTGGAGTGTGGGCTAGCGTACTTAAATGTAGCGTCTGTAGTCTGGCGCTCTCGTAGCAGTCAGACTACTTGTTGATTTTCCCCTTAGCTAGTATCTCAGGAGAACGAGGTGGAAGCTTCATGACTTTTACGACCCCACCTAGGAGTGACACAGCTTCACTTCTGCCACATTTGTCATAAGGTTTAGGTTTCATGGATGTGGAATACGGTTCAGTCACTCACTGTTGTCTCTGGCAACCACCAATCTACTTTTTGTTTCTATGCATTTAGCAGTTCTGGATATTTCATGCAAATAAAATCATATGACCTTTCGTGTCTGGGATCTTTCACTTCACATAGTGGTTTTCCAGGCTCTCATCTTAAAGTGAGGGAGTAGCAAGGTCACACTATGGGGAGCACGTTGGGTGGAAGGATCTGTTAGCGTCATATTTGGAAAACACAATCTGCCACACCAGTCTTGTTTCTCCTCTAACCCTTCAACACTGTCCCTGCTGCCATGGAGACTAAGCCCCAGACATTACATTTTCATCTGCAGAACTTTCAGCATGATAAGGACTCATTTAATCCTAACCCTCTTCTTATGAGGTTAAACGTTTTCAAAAATGAAAAACTGAAACCAAGAGCTATTCAAATCACCCGTCAAAATCAGAAAACGGGTAGGTGGCTCTGGCAAGACTTAATCCTAATCTCGTTGATCTAGTGCTATGTTCTTTATATATAGGCAGTTTATATAGGGAGCCCCTGATAGGTTTTAAATAAGGAAGTAAGATATTCATAATACAATGTAAAGGTCTATTGAAAAGATCTTTCAATTTGCAATGAGGAAAGTGGATTGGAAGGGGCCATATTGGAGACAGGGAAATCAGCCAAGAGAATGTAATTAGGCTAGGGCATTGTCTCACAAATTTTAATTTATGTATAGATTACCTACAGATCTTCCTACAATGTGGAATCTGTTTTAGCAGATTGGAGGGGAGCACTTCTAACTTATTACTGCTCGACTGCAGATCGCAGAAAGATTAGTAGAAAGACTCTAGACTAAGAGTAAACCTAACAAAGGAAGTAAAAGACAAACTATCAAACAAAAACTATTAAATATTGCAAAAATAAATAGAAGATAGAAATAAATGGAAAAATGGCCTCTGCTTATAGATCAAAAGAATTAATAGTGTTAAAATTACCAAGATACAAATCCAATACAATCCATATCAAAGTTTCAATGAAATTCCTCAAAGAAATACAGCAAACATTACTGAAATTTATATGTAACCACAAAAGATCTTGAATAGCCAAAACAATTTTGACAAAAAAGAGAGGAATAGAGGTATCAAACTACTTTAGAAGGCTAGAATAATAAAAACAGTATGATATAAGAATAAAAACAGACACACAGACTAGGGGATAGAATTAAAAGCTCATAAATAAACTCACACTTACATGACAGTTTATCTACGACAAAGAAGCCAAAAGTATACAAAGGTGAAAGGAAAGTCTCTAAAATCAATAGGGTTGGAAAACTGGAGAGCCAAATGCTGTCCAGTTAAAACAGACCACTCTCACACCACACACAAAATTAACTCAAATTGGATGTAACTTGGATGTAAGACCTGAAGCCATAAAACACATAGAAGACAACATAGCAGAGCACCCTGGAATACTGGCCTCAGTGATGTCTTTGGGGCATCAGCTCCAATGACAAGGAGAAATATTTCCATTGCACTCAGTTACAAAAAATGATGAAATCTTGCCATTTGTGACATGGATAGAACTAGAGAAGATTACGCTAAGTGAAATAAGTCGGAAGGAGAAAGACAAATATTGTATGATCTCACTCATGTGGAATATAAAGAAGTGAAATAAAGGAACATAAGAAAATTAAACCGACAAACCATAGAAATCTGGCATCCGAAATGAATCTACCAGAAGGGAAGGAGGAGAAGGGGAAAGTGGAGAAAGGAGGGCTGATAGATTTTGGTGGACGATTATAAGTGCTTTGGTGGGGGGTGTGGTGTGGTGATGTACAGTCGAAGAGGTGTGAATTTATACCCCTAAATCACTGCTGTCTTGTAAACCAACATTACTGTGATAAAAAAAAATACAATTTAAAAACAAAAAAGAGAGTATCTGGTCAGGAGCACACCGCTTGCTTTAATCTGAAGCTTCCCTTGACATCTTTTGCAGAAAATTCAAAGAGGAAGATATATGTATTTTAGGACTTTGTAGAGAGCTGAGACATATATTACTTCCAGCAACTTAAAAGACCATCTTTTCTAGATACCTTACCAGATGAAGGAACTGAAGCTTAAAAGAAGGAAATGAGTCACGTGAGATCACACGGCTGGTTCAGTCAAGAAAAAACCTAGACTAGGTGGGAACTGGGAGAAGTTTGTCCTCATTTTCTTTTCTTTTCTTTTTTTTCTTTTTAAAGGTTTATTTATTTGTGTATACAGAACTGGGGTACAGGCCAGAGGCTCAGGGGCAGTGAGAGGCTTCACCAGAGACAGAGTGGGGAACAGAACAGGCAGATCGACGAAGTACACTGCTGAGGGGAGCAGCGGGTGGGTCAGGAGAGGTCTGCCACACCATGCGGTCACCTCCGGGGCAGGGGGGAATCGAACTCATGCAGAAGCAGCTTTAGATTCTCAGTGCTGTGCTTTAACCCGCTGCGCCACCAGGCAGGGCCAGTTTGTCCTCATTTTCAACCTCTCTTCCTTTATGTACTTTTAAAGTTGTCTAATATTTTTTCAAATCAAGGTATAATAAGATACACTTTTAAAAAACTAGCATTATAGAATATTTATATGTATTATTTATAAATTACATATAATTATGTTTTGCTTATTTATTTATTGTTGTAATATTTGTAATATTTTTAAACAAGCCCTGGACACCAGGATAAATATCCTTTTTATTTATATATTGATATATTTACATATTTCTTTAATTTTTTAATATTTTTACAGCATTCTTCAATTTCATACAATATATGCTTTATCATCTCATGTATGGTCCCCCCAAAATTCCCACCACCAATTTACCCCACCACCGTAGTCCCTTGTGCTCCTCTACCTCTGTTTTGGTCCAATTCCCTGCCCCCTCAATAATGTCTCTGGTTGATTTTAATTTTTACTTTGTTATAATTACCCCCCCCCATTCTCAAAGAAAAGCAGAAAATTCAGCAGAACAAAGTATAGAGGGGACCTAAACTTACTTAGCTCCTGACTCTGCTAACTAGCTGCAGGACATGAAAAAATTGCTTAAGCCCTTAGTCTCAAGCTTCTTTTCCTAACAAAGGAAACAAAACCTTCAGTTTTATGACTTTATAACATTAAAATTCTGTGACTACTCAAATTTCTCTAGAGCAACAAAATTTTAAAATAAGGTGGATATTCAATGTGTCTCAGTCACTTGACGAGGAAGTAGTTTCAGAGCATTAATTAAAGCTGTGAGGTTTTAGTTCAGAGGTCTTAATATTAATCTTTGACTGGCAGCTACCACACAGGTCTGTGGTGACTATCGCAGCTACCAAGTGTGGCTCTGGGAAATGCCAAATTATGCCAGTTTTCCTCTTTACTCCTGGACATTCAGGATTAGTTGTTTAAATACACTGAATATTACCCATCTGAATTAAACTGGTAACCTGTGCTGTCAGGATAAAGTATTTTCCAACTTCAAACAAATGTCCATTTTCTGAAGTACTCAAACTCCACTACTTGTCTAACCAGAATAATTTCTTCATTTCTACCTTCCTCTTCTTTCTCCCTCCCACACCCTCCTCTACTCTTCTCTCTCCCCCTTTCTTTTAACGCCTTAGTGCAAGGCTATTTTTTTCACAGGTTGAATGCTGCCATCTCCTGGCTGAGGGGCTGCACTGAGCTGAACCAAAGACTGCAGAACCACAGCAAAAACAAACCAGGAAAACTACTCAAGGCGCCAAATGAACAAACAAAAAAGTAACTGAAGTACTCAAGGCTTACTACTTTACCCACATCTATATTTATTTATTCTGATATAAGTAAAATGTTATTACTTTAAAAAAAATCCTAAAATCTGACAAAGTACATGTAAGAAAACACCAGTTTCCCATAGTTTCAAATTTTAATCCACAATGGCACCTTTTTTCCAAACTTAATTTAACAAATTTTTGGTAACACTGTGTCTTTCATTATGCAAATACCTCCTACACACCAAGCATGTTGTTAGGCACTAAAAATAAAGACTGAAGGCAAAAAATCTATAATAAAGTACCAGCTCTCATAGTCTATTTTCAAGGATAGGGGCAACAATAAACAAATGAAGATACAATTGAATGATATAGAGCAATGAATGCTGTGATGCATGATAAGGGGACAGAATGAGTGCTGTGCTATTTTAGGTAGGGTGTCTTGGAAGGTCCCTCTGAAGTGGTAGAAGTGACATTTGAACAGAAACCTGAATAATCAGTGACGGGATGAAGCAAATGTCTTGGTACAGTCTTCTAGGCTGAAGGAATGGAAAATATAAATGGTCTGGAGCAAGGACATGTGTAGTATGTTAGAAACACGGAAGCTAGAGTAGCCGAAAGGGCATGTGGGAGAAGAAAACCAGTCAGGCATGAAGGGACCAAATCGGACAACTTTGCTTTGTTTTCCTCCATTGAACTCATTTAACCTAATAGCTAGAGGGGGCCGGGGGGGGGGCGGGAAGTACAGCTAGAAGGATGAAAGTACAGCATGTATGGCCTACAAAGGAGGAAAAGAACATTCTAGAAAAAGACAGTATTGAAACGAAGACAAGAATAAGAATCCTGTATATGTTAAAGAGTACAGGCTCTGCAACTGGAGATCTGGGTTCAATACCAGCTCTGCCACTTCTGGTTGCCCCATAGTCCTTTACCATTTTTCACAATCAATGGAGTGCAACCACCTGGTACATCCCAGGTACTATCTCTAGAAAACCTAAGACCATGTATACTGTTTGTGTAATCAGAAGAAACACTACACTAAAAAGCTTCATGCCATAGATTTCATTAAAGCTCGTCCATGTAAATGCTTAAGCATGGGTCTTTCAGACAAACACTTTGGTTTGTTCCCGCTCCCGCAACTATTCAACATGCGTACAGATCCAATTTGTCCCCAATTACAGTGACTTTTCACCACTACTTGAGATTAATGGGTCTGAAGAAAACTAAGCATCTTGTAAATGTGTTCGGCTGAGAGGCCTCACATGATGACTGTCTCTTCTCTTCCTTCCCCCATAGTTCTGCTTACTCAGCACAGTCCTGATTATTCCACCAATTCAAATAAAACCATTCTCCACTTAGAAAACGGAACTCTCCTACACTGCTGGTGAGAATGTAAATGAGTACAACCACTATGGGAAACTGTTTGGAGATTTCTAAAACTGCTAAAAATGGAGCTTCCATATGACCCAGCAATCCCACTCCTAGGTATCTACCCAAAAGACACAAAAACAATAATTCAAAAAGACACCTGAACCCCCATGTTTATTGCAGCTTTATTTACCATAGGAAAGACATGAAATCAACCCAAATGCCTAAAAGTAGATGACTGGATTAAAAAGATGTGGTACATATACCCAAAGGAATATTACTTAGCAATAAAAAAAGATAAACACAGCAACATGGATGGAGCTGGAAGGGACCATGCTTAGTGAAATAAGCCAGAAGAAAAAGAAAAAACACCAGATGGTTTCACTCATAGCAGGAGCATAAAGTACCAGAGGAGAAAATAATAATAATAATAATAATGAACAACTATATACCAGAGACATTTTACGGGGGTAGAGTGGGGAATGGGATCAAAAATGGGGGTTGGGGAAGTACACTGGACTATGGTGATGGCACACGGGTGACTTGGTGATGGGAAGCCCACGGGGATTACAACTGAGATGGAAAAAGGCACAAAATGTGTAGAAATAATCTCTTATATTAAAAAAAAAAACTATTCTCCACCTGTGGAGAGAAGTGCATGGTGTAGAAGGAAGGTAGGAGCCCAGTAAGAGCAGAACCGTGCTCTCTCAGACCCAGCTATGTATGCTTAGTGATAGATTTCAAACACAAAAACAGCTCAGTCTCCAGCAAGAACTTCCCAACATCCTGAAGCTCAGTTACAAACAGGTTAAGACTTGGTTCCAGGACCAGAGAATGAAATGTGAGAAATGGCAGAAGAGCAGCTGGTTAAGGAACAGCACCAGTGCGACTCAGAAGCTCTGGCATCTACAGAATATGTCTGCTTCTATTTGTCTCCCCAGGGACGTCCAGGGCACACTCCCGAAAGCCTTCTGATGTGGAGCAACCAGACCTTCATTACCCAGGCTGGAGCAGAACAGCCCATCCTGGATCAGTCAACCCTCATGTGCTCCAGCTGGGCATCTCTAGGGGCATAACCACCAGTCCTGGTAGTCAGCTCCACAACTCTGGAGAGGAATGCCTGCAGCATCTGATCCTGGCCTTCTCAGTGATTTATTTGGAGACCACCTCGGATACTTCAGGGGAAAGCCATAACACAGTATAGCAGACCCCTAAGTATTTAAGTACCCAGCATATCATGGGTTTATTCCCAAATATCTCCATGAGGGAACATGAAGGGGAGTGAAGATGAAGTATAATGTTCCATCTAGTTTTGGGTAGTCACAATGCTACTTCTGGAATTTCTCTTCTTTTACAATTCTGTATTTCTAACTTGGTAGCCTGCTTCTCAATATGCCGATGGTGTCAATTGGAGGGGGGGTGATAGAAGTCTAGTCAGAGATTGCTGGAGCCTCAGCTGCTCTGTGCAGCCTGATGGAAAATGTGTGTGATCTATAGAACTAGATCCAGTATTTGTTTGGACACGTCTGTGATATAGAAGCCAACCTCAAGAATAGGAAGCAAAAGCACAAAGTTGTGTATTGAAGATTATTTTCTAACAACTAGCAACAACAAATGTTGGTGAGGATGTGGAGAAAAAGGAACTCTCCTGCACTGCTGGTGGGAATGCAAACTAGAATAACCACTATGGAAAACTGTTTGGAGGTTTCTCAAGCTGCTAAACATGGAGCTTCCCTATGACCCAGCAATCCCACTCCTAGGTATCTACCCAAAAGACACAAAAACACTGATTCAAAAAGATACCTGCACCCCCATGTTTATTGCTGCTTTATTTAAAATTGAAGGTTATTTTCTGGGATTAGGAGGCTAATTAAAAATCTCAGTTAAGGGGAAGGGTTAAGCTATGAAGTGTTCTGTTTACTTCTGCCCCTTATGTTTTGTTTACTACAACCCCTAATTTGTTCATTAATATTTTTAGAAAGTTGTTTTGTGTTTTTCCTACATCATTATTATAATACCAGTTTTGCAAGTTCACTTATAAGTTTAAGTACAAATAAAGGAAATACTCAAACTGCCTTTAAAAAAGCTTCATGCACACTGTCATGCTCTGTATTTAAAATTAGGTCTTTGCAGCAAAACCACAGCAAAATATGCAGACCTTAAATCAAACTGATAGTTAATTTGCTTTTCAATGTGATGGTATAAAGGAGCCAGACTGGAATCCAACTTTTCCCAAATTTCTATAGTGTATTTCATTTTCCTTGCACAAATAACAAGTAAGTGTGAAGACAGCATTTATTAAATTGTGCAAAACCTACTTGCTCTTACATGGAAGTACCAAATAATTATAAACCAGTATTTCCCATGTACTATAACAGGTTTTCGTAGGACACAACTGAGGTCTAACACTTTGATTGTTTGTATGAAGATCTTTATTACTGGCTTGGGCCCCAAGTATCAGTGAACAGAAAAAGATTCACAGTTGTATTTATACTTTATTGACTTAATGTGTTCACAAAAGTGACAGTAGAACAGCTGAAAATTCTTACACATGTCATGTCAAAAGTAAAGAATAAATTCTTAGAAAAAAATATAAAATGTTGGGTACAAATTTAGCATTTTAATAATAAAACAGTATCATTCAATTTTACCAATTCACTTTTGAGGCACAGAATATTTAGTCATAAAAGATACATATTGTTACCTTACTCTTTTTACTAAGTGAAGTTTATTTATTTTTCACAGAACAAAATTAAGCAAAGACACAAATCCTCTATGTCAAAACATGTAGTTCTGAAAACACGGTTGATTTCCTAAAACCTCTCATTCCAATTCAGCTTCCTTCTTGTTCACCTGTCCTTTCTTGCAAAGAAAGCTAAACATTTTTCATATGAGCACTTAATTTTGACAGATTTCTCACATCCAAGCTGAGATATGACAAAATTACTTAACAAATGCAGTACAAAAGCTAAATACTGTAATATTGTCTTATGCTCTTGAATTAAATTCACTGCATCATCCCTATTAACAGAAAATCTTGAAGAAGAGAGGACATTTTGGTCCTTAGGTATTGATGATTGGTTCTGGTTCTTTCTTCATTTTCAGGTTAGAGAATCTCTCATTGAGTGTAATCTTAGTCTGTGAAAGAGGGAAGAGCTATGACCTCGGGGGATTGACAATCTTACAAAATATTCATGAGCCTTGGTTACTAAAAGTAGGTAAATGAGGGTCACAGAAAATTGTGAATTTCATAACCTAGGAGCATAAAGTAGTTTGACTGATCTCTGTTACGCTACTAAGGCTACACTTTGGCTTTACATAATAAATAGTGGCAGAAAAGAACATTAATTAAAGAGGCAGGAAAGAAAGCATACTGTTACCCCATGGACTAAGATGGTAACCTTCCACTGAGATTAGGATCAGGCTTATTTCTATGTAGTATAAATTAATGCCTCCATTGTGCACAGGAATTTTGTGGTCTGCCTCATGAAGACACCCTAGAGCCAAGTGACTTCCAGTGAGCACTATTATTCTACGACAGTTGGGATACTTCGAAGATCTCCCAACATATAACTTCTAGTTTCATCCTTATATAGACTACCATTGAATCTAAGGTTTCTTCCTCTGTCTTTAGGAGATACCCTTTCAATATCACTCCAAAATGTAAGTTAGAAACCACACTGGTACTGATCTGAGGTACAGGTGGTCTCTAACCTTTACTACTATATATTATTGCAGAACATAATTAATCCGAATATGGATGAAATCGGACATTCTGGCTAATTTACCCTGTTGATAAGTAAGAGCTGGAAAATCACTGTTTTGGCTTTAAAGCTTTTGAAAAAATGTAAAATTACATTAGTATAGTTTCATACTTGAGTACATCATCTGATAATATGATTTGTCTTCTTGACAAGTGAGAACCAGGTTGAGTCCTAAGGCCACCACAGATATAAATGTAGTTGACTGAGTTAAAACCATGCCTAAAATTTATTTTAGTCAACTTTTTTATCTTTTGCAAAGCTAGAGTACATAGAATAATTTTGTGTATGAAGGGGTATAGACAAGCTCTAGTTAACCACTCTTTTTTCCTATTCATAAAAGATATCTTTGTGGGGCCTCCCTGGTGGTACAGGGGTTAAAGTCTCAGGACTATCAAGCTATCACCAGCCACTGACCCACTACAGCATGATCCTATCCCTGGCTGGAGAGGTGACCCACATGGCTTAGCAGACCTCTCCTATCTCGCCCGTGCTCCCCTCAGCAGTGTACTTCAATAGATCTGCCTGTTCTGCTCCCCACTCTGTCTCTGGCGAGACCAATCACCCCCCACACCTCTGACCAAGACCCCAGATCTTGTATGCATAAATAAATAAAAAATCTTAAAAAAGATACCCTTATATATACTTAAAGTGAACATGAATTATGTAGCATCTTGTGAAAAAGCTTATCATGCATGCAATTTTATTACACTTACCTGATTACCCATTGCTTGAAAGTTGAATTTCAGGCAAATTCCTCTGGGCTTGCGTACAGTACTCTTGGTTGCATTATATTCATTATTTAGGAACAAAGTTGTAATCCGTCTCTTAGATCTGTCAATTAAAAAAAATATTTGATAAATAGTTGACAGCTGCTAATATTGAGCCATTCATTTTAACTTCTATCACCCCCCAACACCTCTGGCTTACACCCCAATTCTTCTATTCATAAATAAATAAAATAAACATATATGTATATTTAAAAAACCAGAGACTAGATGGCTTGTAAACAACAGAAATTTATGTCTCACAGTTCTGGAGTCTGTAGAGTCCAACATCAAGGTGTCCATATAGTCGAGTTCTGATGAACACCCTCATCCAGGCTGCAGAGTGCCAACATGCAGCTGTATTCTTACGTGGTAGAAGGGGTGTGGGAGCTCTGTAGGATCTCCTTTATAAAAAGCACTAATCCTGTTGGCTCCATGGCTATGACCTACACCTACACACTTAAGTACTTACAGATACTCACCCTTTTACCACCATCATATTGAACATTAGGTTTTCAACATATGAATTTTCAGGGTACACAAACGTTCAAACCACAGAATATAATTACACGCCATCAGAGATAGAGCATAACAAACACCCATATGCTTATCTTGTTACTGTCAGTTTAGTTGTTGTAGTCAGTGGTTTCAAATGAATCAGATTTTTTTCCCAATTTTTTTTCTTTCTGGTTATACATATTGTTTCTACTAGGAAGCAAATGAGCCCAAAGTAGTGTCTGATTTGGGGGAAAAAAAAAAAAAAAGGAAAGTGCTCTGAGTCACTGAATAAATATTGTTTTTCTAATTAACTTTTTTGTCATAATTTCTCTTTTTCTTTATTTTCTTTAACAGCAGAACATGTGCATGTCTTTGATTTTTGGAAACAATATATTGCATTCTTAATTTTAAAAGCAGGTTAAGTGTAACATTCTAGATGTGGTAGGCAGAATTTTAGAAATGGCTGCCAAAGATTTCCCTCAGGACTGTGAATATATCAGATTCATGAGCATATGTCCTTATATCTGGCAAAAAAAAAATCACAGAGATATAATAAAAGTTATTACTGAACTAACTTGAAACTATTGGGGAGATTATTCTGAATTATCTGGGTTGGCCTACTCTAACCACATCAAAGGAAGTGAGTAGAGGAAAACATCAGAATGATTCAGCCAGAGGACAAGACACGTTGCTGCCATTTTGGAGCTGGAGGGGCCCTGTGGAGGCATATCAGACTGCTCCTAGCCAGCTAACAAGGAAACAAGTGCAACCCCACAATCTCAAGGAACTGAATTTTCCCAGTAACTGGCATGGGTTTGGAAGCAGATTCTTTCCCTGAACCTCCAGACCAGCATGCAGCTCAGGGCCAGCATTTTTATTTCAGCTCTTTAAGACACAGTTAGAAAACCAGACCAGCACAGCCGGACATCCACACTAAGAAATGTGAGGTTATAAAATGGGTGCTGTTTTAAGCTGTTGTTTGGGGTAATTTGTTTAAGCAACAAGAGAAAACTAGCAGACTAGGCTTTTAAAGAATTTAATCGTTCAGCACTCCCTGGTGGTGCAACAGATTAAAGCACAACGCTATGAAACTATCTGCAGCCACTGCAGCATGAACTGTATCCCCAGCCAGGGGGGTGACCCACATGGAGCAGCAGATCTCACCTGTCTCACCTGCTGATTTCCTCAGCAGTATATTTCAGCAGATCTGCCTGTTCTGCTCCCCTGGTGAAACCTCTCACCACCACCCCACCTCTAGCCTCTACCACAATTCTTGTATGTATAAACAAATAAATCTTTTAACAGAACAGAAGTTAGGGGCTCTCCTTGGTGGCACAGCGGGTTAAAGCACTGCATTATGAGGCTCGCCGAAGCCACTGCAGCACGAGTTCGATCCCCAGCCAGCCCGGGAGGTGATCCACATGGCGCAGCAGACCTCTTCTGACCCACCCACTGCTTCCCTCAGCAGAGTACCTTGTCAATCTGTCTGTTCTGCTCCCCACTCCGTCTCTGGTGAATCCTCTCACAGCCCCTACACCTCTGTCCTGTACCCCAGTTCTGTAAGCATAAATAATCTTTTAAAAAAAGAATTTAACCTCTTCTGCACATGCACTTATGGAGAGACAATACAGTACAGCACAAATCCCACAGATTTTGTCACCACATTAATCAAATTTAAAAATAGCTTCACTTAGATAGAGACTTCAAGGAAGTTAATACACCACTGAGCTTATTCATCTGTAATGTGGAAATGTTCATACCTACTTCACAGGATGACTGAGGATTAAATAAAATCACAGAAGCAAAAGTGCTTAACACAGTGCATTCACATAGCAGGCACTCAGTAAATACTATTATTATTATTTATCTGTTTCTATGATCATGACCTCTCCACAGGTGCCTTTGGTTAGACCACTTTAAAGATAATATGACAATGTTCTTCCCTTCCCTGGCTGTGGTTCTGAAACTACACAATTGCTCCTGATAATCGTCTCTGGGCCAAGTCCTCCATAATTGTAACTAACACCATTTGGAACACTGAACTTTACATAGTTTGTCTAGTATACATTACTGAGAAACGCAAGGATTTTCATTTTAAGATTAAAAATGAGAAAAAGAATCTTCCTGGCACTGAATTCTTCAGAGTAACAATTCATGCATGCTTTAAGGATACACGAAGATATATATACTCACCATAAGAAAGAGATGTATGGAAATCTCAAAAGCAAAAATGAAGTCAAGACAGGCAAGTTTACTTAAATATGTTTTGGTTCTGCATTAGGAGCGATTACAGAAACTGTTATGGACTGTT
Source organism: Condylura cristata (assembly GCF_000260355.1). Classification (NCBI taxonomy): domain Eukaryota; kingdom Metazoa; phylum Chordata; class Mammalia; order Eulipotyphla; family Talpidae; genus Condylura; species Condylura cristata. Next base: position 21,065,294 of record NW_004567120.1, on the reverse strand, counting down.
CAGAATCAAATCCTAAGAGGTTCTCTGTTACAAGTTACATTTATTCACTTTTGTTTAATTCTCCCCCCCCAAATAAAAAGAATTAAATTCACTTGTACAGATGTCTGTCTGCAATTACCTTTGATATCCCTGATCATTTTCATTGACGCTGTTATCATTTTCTAGTATTATCTAAATGAGAAAAGTTGAAACAAATGATGCAATGTCTTTCTTCATCAGCACAAAGTATTTTCTATAATTTAAATTGATTCATCATTTTCAGTTACAAAATGTTATATTCAGTTATATTCTCTTTGCTTCATCCTCAGCCTAACATTTAACTTTAGATTTCTTTCCTCTATTCACAGATGCAGGAATGTTAAAGCCAATCAACTCATCAGGATCAAGTAGTCCAACACTCTCACTTAACAAATAAGGAAGCAGGGATTAAAAAAAATGTTGATTTATTTTCTGAAAATAACTATTTTTCAAATGATACTCAATAATCAGAAATAACACTGAGTGGAAAAATCATGGTAAGAAACCACACCAAGGTTCTTCTTATAGTTGGTAGTAACAAAGAGAAAAATAACGCTCAAGAACTAGTTGTGGCCTAGATCCACATGCTATTTGGATCAGGAGAAAATAATTATAGATAAAATTCACAGAGTGCCCTTATAATTTTTCTATAACAATCATGAGATCTTGACTATATGCAAGATAGCTAAGCCAGATGGAGAACTGCATTATCGCAGTAACTTATTTTTAGCAAGTCTCACTCTATCTCAGTCAGCCATTACAGGTGACAGGATTTTTTTCAATCATTAACTTAAATCCTTTATTCTTATAATTACTTTGTAAGTGACAACAGAGATTATATCTACATATGATACATCTACACAGTGGAATACTATTCAGCTACAAATTGGGGGTGGATGAAACAAATAAAGAAGGCCAATTATATAGTGATAGATACAGAACTATAATGGTGCACATTTGAAACATCTATATAATAAACTAGTGATCAATAGAAATTTATTTTAAAAAACTTTCTTCTAAATGCTTTATCTCAAACATGTGTTTTGTGTTAAAGATGGAAATTTCCAACAAAATAGACTCAAAAGATTTTGTCAATATACCATTCATTGCATTTCTTATAATTGGCTATTCCTAGATCTTCAGTAAATAATAAAATAAATATCCTGGGGAAAAGATGATTTAATGTTTACATGTTTAAAAAGATGATTTTAAATACTTGTGATTTGTATCATCCTTTCTCACTTTTGTCTGATGTACACTTAGAAGAGAATAATATAAAGCAAAGTGGGGTGATCAAAGAAAAGAGTACTGTAAGACTAGAAACACTTGACACATGTAGAAATGTAAGACATATGTGGCTTCTTCCTAGACTGATGTTGGTAAACAGGCCCTTAAAAAGTATTAACGTAATCAATATAAGTAAATGCAAAAAATGACTAGAAAAATCAAAGTTGCCCAAAAAAACTCTCAATATAATTCTGTGCTATAAAGTTAAAAGGGGTGATACTTACTCTTCGGTGCAAATTCATTTGACTATTTCTTTGTTGCTTCTGTTTCTGGAAGTATTCCTCTCGTCTTTTCATTGCATAAGTCCTGATATGAATCGCAAATGATATTTTAAGAAATAATCTTTTATTTTGAACAAAATGACTATTTATAATGCATGTTTCCCAGCAATATACTTTTACTAATCATATTTAAACATCTTACCTAAAACTGAACAACAGAGGCAATTAAAACCCAAGTCTGAAGGTTATTATTTAGCCTAAGTGGTCAGTTGACATATTTTTGAATGACAATTATGGAGTAAAAGAATTAATCGCAAAGGAATCAATTTTCTGTGCTACAGAACATTTGATAACTTTAACTGTAACCATATAAATACCTTATATATGCTGAGAATACAAAAAAAAAGGTAAAAGGCAAAAATAAACAACCCGATTAAAAAATGGGCAGAAGAGCTAAAAAAACCACTTCTCCAAAGAGGAAATGTAGATGGCCAACAAACATGAAAAAATGTTCAATATCACTTGTAATAAGGGAGATACAAATTAAAACCACAATGAGATACCACCTCACCCCAGTGAGAACGGCACATCTTCAAACAACTAGCAACAACAACTGTTGGCGAGGATGTGGAGAAAAAGGAACTCTCCTGCACTGCTGGTGGGAACGCAAACTAGTACAACCACTATGGAAAACTGTTTGGAGGTTCCTCAACTGCTTAACATGGAGCTTCCCTATGACCCAGCAATCCCACTCCCAGGTATCTATCCAAAAGACACAAAAACACTGATTCAAAAAGATACCTGCACCCCATGTTTATTGCTGCTTTATTTACAATTGGAAAAACATGGAAGCAGCCCAAATGCCCACAAGTAGATGACTGGATTAAAAAGACATGGTACATATACACAAAGGAATATTACTCAGCAACCAAAAAAAGAAACACAAGTCTTTTGCAACAACTTGGATGAAGCTGGAAAAGATCATGCTTAGTGAGATAAGCCAGAAAGAAAAAGAAAAATACCGGATAGTTTCGCTCATAGCAGGAGTATAATGGACCAGGCGAGAAAATAATAAGAATAATGACATTTTGTGGGGGTGGAGAATGGGATTAAACGGGGGTGGGGGGGGGGGGGAGGGATGTGCACAGGACTATGGTGATGGCACATGGGTGACTCAGTGATGGGAAACCCACGGGGATTACAATTGAGATGAAAAAAAATTACAAAATGATGTAACGATAAACTATTATATTAAAAAAAAAGTAAAAGAAAAAGACTGAACAGAATAGCTCACTGTATTTTAAAATAGACTTGTAAAACGACAGGAATATGTCATTTTAATTGTACAATGTAAAAGGAATTTTAGTGCCCTAGCGAAGTGTTACATCACTTTAGAAACAAAAATGTATAAAGTGAAATAAAATGTGAAAATCTTTAATAAATATAGATATAAGTTTCTTGTCATCAGTGTTCAACTTTTATAGCATATGTTAATATACTTAAGGTGTGCCTTAAACATAAATATGGGGCCTACATCAAAAATTAGCTAGACACACAGTAACCTGCACATATATTTTAAAAAAGCCCTTTAGCTGAAATCAACATATCTGTGTAGTGAGCTGAATTATGAGCTAAAATAACTGACTAGACATTTATAGGCTATGAAAACTGAAGGAAATCACTGAGAAATTTGAATAAAAATAAATATTTATTCAATGCCTAATCAATTGCAATAAAACTCATTTTTAAAGCTCAAGCAATCTGTAGTACTACTTAAATTTCATTAGCTTTTTTCTGGAGCAGACAAATCTCACTTACATATTTTATAAGGTAACAGTGAATATATACATATATATTCAGAAGGTTAGGGTTACGTTTATGCATAGAATAGCATCTTCTATCATCCGATTTGAGGAAATCAGGAAAGTTCAGCTGCTCAAATATACAAATATCACTTATCTCCTGGGGACTCTTTGAGGACTTTTTGAGAAGGAAATAGAGAAGAAAAACAAAAATTCATTACCGAGATTATATGTCATCAATGCATAATCAGACAGAATAGAACACTGAATCAACATATTTTGATTGTATAGACCGTTTGGACAGAAAGGTTGAGTACAAAGGGCTCAGCCAGAGAACTCTGCCCCATGTGGAATAACTTAATTAGGATATCTTGAGAAACTGGATGTGAGCTTAAGAACATAAGCAAGTTGAAAGAATACATATGCCTTAGAAAGATTTACTCCATTTTATTAATATCTTGTAGCAAAACAACGTTTACTAAAACTTCATCTAGCCATTAAATGTAAATATATAAAAATGCCTTTAGATTTATCTCTCATTCAAGACACTGTGCTAATGATTAGGTATTTATTGTGTTTTTACCTGTCAGCATGAGAGTCAATATAGGATGATGCTTTGCCTCTTCCTACTGGTGAGTGTCGTCGATATCTCCCTGATTGGTCACAATACCTTTCTGGCCCACCATGAGATCTCTCTGAGAGGAAATGAGACCTCTCTGGTGGGTCATAATATTGCTCTGATAGCATAGGAGATCTGTTTGAATAGTCATAAGATCTCTCTGAGTAACCATAATATCTCTCAGAATAGCCATAAGATCTCTCTGATTGGCCATAATATCTCTCCCTGTGGCCATGATCTCTACCTGAGTGGCCATAAAATCGCTCTGGTTGGCCATGAGATCTTTCTGTGTAGCTATAAGATCTCTCTGATTGGCCATGAGATCTCTTTAAGTAGCCTCTAGATCTCTCTGAATGGTATTGATTTTCTTCATATTGACCTCGCGGTTCTCCCGATGGATACTGGTTCCATTTTGATTGATCTCGATTTTTCTCTTCTTGGGCCTTGTAACCACCATTGCACTTTTTCTGAAAAGAACCAAAAATTTGGCAAAATTGAAATGTGTACCTTGTGATAGCATTAAATCACAGTGTCTAATTCTATAGACAACTCTTTTTTAGAATTCCACTACCCTTACTTTTATAAATTATAATAAACATATACAGAAAACTTTGATGTCTCATGCCATTGAATATGCACATAAAAGTTTTAAAAATTTTAAATATGGAAAATTAGTTGCTTTGCACATCTAAAAGTAGGTCATGTTCTACCTACTTTTTCCTGGATCTATGTTTTACCTAAATGACACAAGCTATGCAACCTCTGTCGTCAGACACGGTACGGATGGCGGGGAATTGCTCTGAAAAATCAGACTTCCCACGCTAACTTATGTTATGACCTCCCTTTTTTGTATAATTGTAATATCAAAATATTCTGAACAACTTTCAGCTTACAATTGGACTGCCTCAGCCGCTTAAGGCCTGCCTGCCCTGACAAGCAAGCACTGCACCAGGGGGAGAAATTCCTCTGAAGTCAAAAGTGACTTCACAACTGGCTGATCAATAAAAAAGCAAAAAGGCTGTTTCTGCAAAGTCTCTCACTGTGGGATGGAGGAAAACCCAAATCTTATCATTCTACTATCTCACCTAGCCTTCTATTCAGCTTCTAAAAGAATTACTCAAACTTCCTACTGTCTGGCCTTTAGTTATGGAAATTCATCCAGGTTGCCTGTTGTAGAGCTAGTCAAGTTTTTTTTGTTTTTTTTTTTGTTTGTTTTTTTAAAGATTTATTTATTCGTGTATACAGAACTGGGGTACAGGCCAGAGGCTCAGGGGCAGTGAGAGGCCTCACCAGAGACAGAGTGGGGAGCAGAACAGGCAGATCAATGAAGTACACTGCTGAGGGGAGCAGCGGGCGGGTCAGGAGAGGTCTGTCACGCCATGTGGTCACCTCCTAGGCAGGCGGGAATCGAACTCATGCGGAAGCGGCTTTAGATTCTCAGTGCTGTGCTTTAACCCGCTGCGCCACCAGGGAGGGCCACTAGTCAAGTTTTTTACCTGCTACACGTCATAGCAATCCACAAGTCTTTCTGGCTAGTCTTTCAGGATTCTACTATCTAGTCTTTAGATAAGGAAATTCACCTATGTCTCCTATTCAGAGCAAATTATACACTTTCTACTGTCTAGACCATAAGGAAACTCACTTAAAACCTTTTAGCAAGTTTCTTCAAAGAACTTTTCCAAAATTTGATTTGCAAGAAATTTCCTCTTCCTGCCTCCCAGGATGTCTCAGGTTGAAAAAACGATCAAGTAATAGATAAGGTTTAAAGGACTTTATTTTTTATCAATCTCCACTATAGTAACATTAGTCTTAAACTTTGTGCACCTATATACCTGTTTTTTTAACCTTGATTGATTTTAGAATGTTATAATCTCAAGTAAAGGTCAAAACGACCCCAGACTATTAGAAAATAGGTGATTGTAATCTCAACCCCTTTCATATGCTAATGTCATCCCCCTGCCTGCTTGAAATGTATAAAATAAACCTCTGCTGAAGGCAGAGCAGGAAGACTTGCACCCAACTCCGACTCCCATGTCTTCCTCGCACCCGCTCCTCTCCCCCTCTTGGAATCTCCGCATGCCGACGCCTTCCCATCTTAGGGTCCTGCCTTTCTTGCCTCCAGACACCTCAAAAGTTGGAGCTGGTCTCCGACACCTAAAGAAACAAAAGATTCTAACACTTCATAATTGAGAAGATAGAATAGCTAATAGTATTTTGTAGCAAAGAATGTTCAGAAATAAACTAAATATTCTCCTCATTAATGAAAAACTATCTCTTTTACATAAATTAATACTTCTTCAACTCTATCACCATCTTGTCTAACCTGTTACCTTTTCTAAATGACTAATGTTGGAAGCACAGTGAGTTAGCAGGGAGGCTTGAGATCCATCACCTAAAAATTCATAGGTACCCAAGTACTTTTCCAAAGGAGCTTCTAGTCTTGACTACTATCTATGTGAGATATTTTCATTAACTTGGATACTATAGATTTATACCTTTAGAAAGCAAAATGGATTTTAGTTTTCTTTCCTTATGAACATTTGATGGAAACATTCAAAAAGAATTGTGTTGAATTAATACAATAGTTTTCTGCATCCTACTTGGAATTAAATTCCTTTCTTGTTTTTTTTTTTTTGCAGCTATTAACATATATAATACTTGAAACAGGGCTGCTCTAGTACATTGCATAGTGCCTGGTTAGACTTAATCAACATTTGTTAAGTCAATTTAAATTAATCCTCTCAATATTTGAAAATGCAGCATGTTTTGCTCAAGAAAAAAAAAAGTTTGTAATTGCCTAATTTGGAAAATAAGAAATTTTAAGTTCCCACATCCAACAATTTTGGATTTCCAGAACTATAGTGTGTGCCACCTGTTAGTCCCAGAGTATGTTTCATATCCCATGTCATCTGACTTCTGGTTTTTACAACTCATTCCTGAGGTTAGTGAAACTATTTTTAATACTATAACTTAAGATCAAAAGGGAAAATGATCACACAGGACAAATCACAAAACCAGTAATCTGCTTTGGCATTTTATAAATTCAAATTTCTTAGTGATAATTGAAACTAGCAAAAACTAAACATTTATTAAAATAGTTCCAAGAGGAAAATCAGTTGACAAAACCAGAATTTAAATTATGTTCAAGTCACCAGGAGGGACTATTAAAACAATTCCTGTTCCCAATAGAATTCAAAATAGTCCATAATATTAAGAAATACATTAATTTCAGGATCTTTATATTGGTTAATTCTTTATTTATTACCTGTTTATTTACAGGATGTCTGTTTAAAGGGCTTTGTCGAGGCTTTAATCCAGAAGATCTTTGGTCTGGTTTCTTATCATGATTTTTACCCTCAGTGTTGTTTCCAGTTTTTGAGTGTCCTTTGAAAAATAGTTATTTTCAGAAAATAAAACGCATCTTTTATAAATATTATCTCTGATTTCATTTATTACTGCACTGGGTTTTACAAAAACTTTATTTTATTAGTCTGATATCACATGAGTCTCACTGAATTCTAGAACAGATTTTTGCCATACTATTTCTACTTTGCATACTAAAATATGGAAGTTTTCTATATATATAACACACTTTAAATTTGGCTTCATGTGGCACCAAATTTGGGATATATTGTGTGAAATTAAAGAATATTCTAATAGAAAAAGGAAAGATGAAGAGAAACTCTGCTTTATGTTAATCATGCAAATATTTGTCTCAGTCATCTGTTTTGCTTTATTGTGAAATTATTGAAGACTATGGATCTTTGAAGCTCACTAAATAAATGTTATGTATAGCTGTAAACCTGAGGTTGGGCCACCTCACCATTCTTTGCAACTTTGCCCCTATAACTATCCTCTCTTCCTTTTCTCAGAACCTCTGAGGCACTAGAGGATTTAGACAAGGACTATTATGTAGCTGGTAGACAACTGGCAGGAGTTCAGAGTATGCACAATGTCAAGATGGTGCTACCTGCTACCTAGACCATAGAGTCCTTAATTGTTAAAAAGACTTCTCTACTCTGACAACCTACAGCACATTTATATCAAAATATGCACATTACACTGAACACTATGATTAGGACTACAAAGGACTTCATGTTCTTCTGCAATCTTTGACCTAAGCATTTTTTTTTTTCAAAATGGATACCTTGGTGCCCAGATTATTATGCATGCTCTTAACTCTCATAGCCTTCTCATCCTGCTCTCCTTTAAGGGAGTAACTCAGAAATTAAAAAAATGTTTTCACTCGTCATGGCATAAATTCTTACCAACCCTGTAGGCACAAGTTTCTAAGAAAAAAAAAAAATTAGCAACTAGTGCATTTTAGAACAGTACGAATTGGCAAATTTGCTTACCTAGCCGAATTTGCTTAGCCAGTTACTCACATTATTTTGTACTCTATTTACCACATGTGATTTTAGTATACTTTACCTCTCTGGGGGTGATATCTAGGAGCATGTGATCGCCCTCTTGAAGGTGAGTCCTCTCTCTTATTTGCTTCCTCAGGGCTTTGGTGGTTTAAATTTTTCAGGAGTATAATGTCATCTGTATTAAAAAATACATAAAAGTAAAGAATAGAAATTATAACAATGTATTTCACATAAATGAATAATTTATATTTAACCATACTCCAGTGAGGATGGCCCATATTATTAAAAAAAAAAAAAAAACTGACAACAACAAATACTACAAGGATGTGGAGATAAAGAGCTCTCCTACACTGCTGGTGGGAATACAAACTGGTCCAACCACTGTGGAAAGCCATGTGGAGGCTCCTCAAGCTACTAAAAATGGAGCCACCATATGACCCACTAATTCCACTCCTAGGAATCTAGCCAAGAACACAAACACATTAATTTAAAAGGATATCTGCATCCCTATGTCTATTGAAGCACTGCTTACAATATGTGGAAATATTGGAAGCAACTCAAATGCTCAAAAATAAATGACTGGATCAAAAAGATGTGATATATATACAGATAATGGAATACTACTCAGCAATCAAAAAGATAAGCTCATGCCATTCACAGCAACATGGATGGAGCTGGAAGGGATTAAGTTCAGTGAAATAAGTCAGAAAAAGAAAAATATCGGATGATTTCATTTATAGGAGGAATATAGGGGAACCGAACAAAGGGTCAGGAAAAAAGGCAAAACTACCAGGTAAATTATGGATCGGAGACCTACTGCAGGGAGGAGAAGAGAGGGATCCAAACAGGGGAGGGAATGCACAATGGACTATGGTGTAGGTTCACAGGTGAGGTGGTGCTGGGAGATTTAAGGAGATTAAACCTGAGAGAAGAAATCAAATATTGGACAGAAATGAACAATGATGTAAGAAAATAAATAAATACTTAAATATTTATTTACTTACTCATACAAGAACTGAGGTGTAGTCCAGAGCTATGGGGGGTGAGGGGATTCACCAGAGACAGAGTAGGGAGCAGAAATGGCAGATCTATTGAAATACACTACTGAGGGGAGCAGTGGGCAAGACGGGAGAGGTCTGTTGTGCCATGTGGGTCAGCTCTCTGTCAGGGGATCAAACTCCACTGCTGCAGTGGCTGGAGATAGCTTAATAGTGCTGAGACTTAACTCCTTGTGCCACTAGGGAGCCCCAAATATTTAATTAAAAAAAATCGGTATCCCAAGCATATGAAAAAACTGTTCAACATCACTCGTAATAAGGGAGATGCAAATTAAAACCACAATGAGATACCACCTCACCCCAGTGAGAATGGCACATCTTCAAACAACTAGCAACAACAAATGTTGGCGAGGATGTGGAGAAAAAGGAACTCTCCTGCACTGCTGGTGGGAATGCAAACTAGCACAACCACTATGGAAAACTGTTTGGAGGTTCCTCAAACTGCTAAACATGGAGCTTCCCTATGACCCAGCAATCCCACTCCCAGGTATCTATCCAAAAGACACAAAAACACTGATTCAAAAAGATACCTGCACTCCCATGTTTATTGCTGCTTTATTTACAATTGGAAAAACATGGAAGCAGCCCAAATGCCCAAAAGTAGATGACTGGATTAAAAAGATGTGGTACATATACACAATGGAATATTACTCAGCAACCAAAAAAAAAAAGAAACACAAGTCTTTTGCAGCAACTTGGATGGAGCTGGAAAAGATCATGCTTAGTGAGATAAGCCAGAAAGAAAAAGAAAAATACTGGATAGTTTCGCTCATAGCAGGAGTATAATGGACCAGGCAAGAAAATAATAAGAATAATGAACAACCATATACCAGAGACATTTTGTGGGGGTGGAGTGGGGAATGGGATCAAAAACGGGGGGCGGGGAGGGAAGTGCAAGGGACTATGGTGATGGCACATGGGTGACTTGGTGATGGGAAACCCACGGGGATTACAATTGAGATGGGGAAAAAATGTACAAAATGATGTAAAAATAAACTATTTTTTTAAAAAGAAAAACCATAAAAAAAAATCGGTATCCTAAAAATAAGACGACAATAATATTGAACTTATAAAACCATAATAAAGATGAAGCAATGTAGACATTTTAGAGCGTATTACCAGGCAGGGTGAGGGGTACCCCAAAATCTGACTGCTCTAAGTAGGTTCTACCATCCATTGCATCAATAGAACATACTCTAGTGTGTAAGACCTTTAATGGAAGGAACTTTAGTACAATTAGTGTGCATTAAAGAGAAGGGGAAAATATATAAAATAATTCACAGGGAACACCCAAAGTTACCCAATCCCCACATGAGTAAATGCCCCAATCAAATAAGTGTGGTCCAAAGCAGGGCCACTGAGGCCCAAAAGCTTGCCACAAGCCTAAGGCACCTTCTGGTGGGGAACCATAAGGAAGGCCAGAGAAGTCTAGAAGGAAAAGGGCAAAATTAAAAGCCAAATCAAGATAAGGCTGCCACTGTCAGCCTCCCTACATGTCTCTCACCCACATCTGTTTCAAGTGTCTCCTTCCATGTCCCCCAAGTCCCTGGTACCAGTCCAAGGCCAAGAAGCCATTGCAGCTTCTTCACATGTCTCTCTCCTCCATGTGCCTCCTCCAAGTCTCCTTCCTCCCCTTCCTTCCTTCTTCCAGTCTTCTCTCCAGCTTCGCCTTCTCCCTGCTCAGCTCCCCCGTTCCTTGGGTGGGACAGGGAACCCGGAACCTCCTCTCCCTGGAGAGTACATAGCTAGGGAATTCGAAGGAGGTAGAGACACTGGAGAAAAGGGGAAGTTGGTTGAGGAAGGTGCAAAAGAGGAAGCAGCATTGTGCTTAGTACTAGTACTGCCTCAGGGCTCCAAAATTCTGATTTTAATTTTCTTTGAAATGGCTGTTTTTGAATGGCTTTGATTGCTAGAGGTCAAAGCAAAGCTTAGTAATTAATTATTATCATTTCTTGACAATCTCATTTTAAACCTTTGTTCTGTCTGCCTTCCAGCAGCCTTTGGTTGTAACGCCTCTTAGTCTTTTATTCTCTGTTCCTTGTATTCTTTGCACATAACCTTTTCTTACCAATTTTTCCGTTGTTGTTTCCCCTATATCTACATTGAAAATCTGTACAAAGGTAGCTGTTGTGTGACTGCTCATATCTGGTCACACTCAACACAAATATCTACACAGAGAATTCCCCCCCTCATTAGAGTATAAGGCCACTGCCTGAAAGATTCATAAGAATCTTTCATAAGATTCCACAGGAAGATTCATTTAATTTCTACCCTCTCCTCCTCACCAACCCTGAAATAATTACTATCCAGCTTACTGGGACCCAAAAGAGATGCTTAATTTCCTAAATAGAAGAGCAAATCTTCAAAGAGCAAACACCTTCCTGAGTTTTTCCTTCTCACAACGATTAAAGGGAATGCTCTGGAACCAGTCTACAATGTGCTGTGACTTAAGCTTTCCTCCCCCCGGGATCACTATAGATAATGGCAAGCTCTGTTTTAGCATCATGAGAGAAACTAAATAAAAAAGAAAATTTCTTAGGGCTCATGCATACCGATAGCAACAGCTGAGAGTCATTTATCAGTCATTTATCAAGCGCTTAATGATAGGGATGTTTGAATGGATAAACTGTGGGGTTTTAATAACACCATTAATTTGAATAGTACTTTAAAGTTTACAAAGTACTTCCATATAAAAGCTTTTGGCGCAGGACCTGGCAATATATGAGAGGGTCAAAAAATGAGATAATATATGAGGACTTATTGAGTGTCTGATATATACCAGCTGCTGAGGTCAGCAGAGATTATCCTTACTTTATAAAGAAAAAAACAAAAAGGAAGATTACATGACTTACTTGATGGCAAGGAATTAGTAAGTTTATAAGCTTGGCTAAAATTCATGCTACTACATTACAATTTTCCTTCAAAATTTCATTTAAACCAAGAATTAAGACAGCAGCAGCCAGGCTAGTGACCATTCATTTGAATTGTTACATGTGATCAAGTAGCATTTTCCTTTCAATTCTTTTTTTTTTAAATTATATGTGTGTATATATATGTGTGTGTATATACCTATACATATATATACACATCATTCTTCATTTTGTACATTTTTTCATCTCAATTGTAATCCCCGTTGAACTGCACAAAGTTTTGCCTTCAAGTAGTGTAAACAGTAACCTCTAATCCAGTATTCAAACTCTCATTTTTTTTAAAGATTTATTTATTTATTCATACAGAACTGCGGTAGAGGCTAGAGATGCAGAGGGGGAGAGAATTCACCAGGACAGAGTCGGGAGCAGAACAGGCAGATCGACGAAGTACACTGCTGAGGGGAGCAGCGGGCGGGTCAGGAGAGGTCTGCCGCGCCAGGTGGTCACCTCCGGGGCAGGCGGGGATCTAACTCAAGCGGAAGTGGCTTTATCTTCTTAATGCTGTGCTTTAACCCGCTGCGCCATCAGGGAGAGCTCAAACTCTCATTTTACCCTATCCTCTTTTATCTCTTCAGCCTAAAAATTGGTATGCAACCATTAACAGGCTTATTCTAAGCCCCTCTATATGTAGTGCTCTACAGAAAAACTATGACATGGTTTAAATCCTGTCAGTAGCCTTATTTACCTAAAAGGACATAAATGATTTGAACTTTCAAACTATCCAGCAACTCGCATTTAGTCTTTTAAACTAATGAATGAAATATGTAAAATGGAGCTAGAAATCCTAGTCTCTTCCCCATAATCAAATCCTTTTCAGTTTACATAGAACATTATAAATTTTACTGTTTTAGTGTCATCTGACAGTCCCACAATAATCGCAAAGAATTTTTTTTATTCCTTTTCTTTTGAAAATGTAACTGGAAGCATTTTCCTATGTCATTCCAACCCAATTCAATATCAAAAAACTGCCTAGTAATATGAATGAGCAAAGAGAAGAGAAAGAATAATCAATAGCAATAGTATTAAAGAAAGCAGAAATGCACATTTCATAAAAGACTTTTTATAAAAATGTCATCTGAAATAGTCTTACAAAGATTGACATACGGTTCACATTCAATAATGGATATATAATTTATATCTACTACCTGACTAACAGCATCAAATTATTTTGACTTACTGTTCTACAAGAGAGAAGGCAGAAATATACTTTGATATCCATCCAAATCTATAATAAGGAGGCTTTCTAAATCAATAATACATTATTTTCCCATTTACTTACCATACTATCAGGCTATTCATTATCCTGCACTACAAAGGATTTTGTCTTTGTGTTGAGATTTAGGTTTTCTTTAAAATGGTCACTGTAGGCCTCCCTGGTGGCCCAAGGTGTTAAGTCTCAGCACTACCAAGCTATCAGCAGCCACTGCAGGCCCCCCCACCCCCGCCAGAGAGCTGACCCACATGGCTCCGCAAACCTCTTCTGTTTTGCCCACTGCTGCCCTCAGCAGTATAGTTCAGAATTTCCACCTGTTCTGCTCCCCACTGTCTCTGGTGAATCCACTGACCCTTCCATAGCATTGGTCTGCACCCCAGCTCTTGTATGCATAAATAAATAAAATTAATCTTTAAAAATAAATAAATAAAATGTCACTGTTCCCACCCAGCTTAGACTCAGAAGCGATTATACTGGCTCATTTAAATGTCAGCGGCTCATTTAAATGGGTTCAGGTTTAATAATTATACTCTCAACTGCTATATAAAACTCAGTGAAGTAATAGGAAATTCAGTTTTTTCTTTTTTCCACTTTTGTTCTATTTACTTCACAGCTCAATTTCATTTCAAAGGGTTTTACTTATGCAAAAGAAGACAACCATGGCCCTCCCTGGTGGCGCAGCGGGTTAAAGCACAGCACTAAGAAACTAAAGCTACTACAGCATGAGTTCGATCCCCCGCCTGCCCCGGAGGTGACCACATGGCGTGGCAGACCTCTCCTGACCCGCCCGCTGCTCCTCTCAGCAGTGTACTTCAATGATCTGCCTGTTCTCCTCCCCACTCTGTCTCTGGTGAAGCCTCTCACCACCCCTGCACCTCTGGCCTCTACCCCAGTTCTGTATGCATAAATAAATAAATCTTTAAAAAAAAAAAAGAAGACAACCACACCAATGTTGAGTATAGAAAAGCAAGCTACACAATAAAGAATAAGAATTTGTCCTGGCAAAGTATATCACAGATAAGTGAAACTCTATTTAATAGATGAAAAATAGGGCCTCCCTAGTGACCTAGAGGTCAAGTCTCAGGTGCTATTACTGCCAATGCCTGAGTTTGATCCTGGCCAGAGGGCCCACCCACATTTGATGCAGCAGACATCTCCTGACCTGCCCGCTGCTCACCGCAGCAGTGTATTTCAGTAAATCCACCTGTTCTGCTCCCCATTCTATCTGGTGAATACACTCACCCCTCACACTCCTGGCCTACATCCCAGTTCTTGGATGTATAAATATAAATTTTTAAAAAAAAAAACTGAAAAATATGTCATGGGTTTATTTCAGACTGAAAATAATTACCCACACATTTGTTTCATTTAAACTGCCTCTTAAGTCAGCTTTCCAGAATAAGATTAAAATACAGCATTAAAAAAAACAAAAAGGAAGAAAGAGACTTAAGTCACCCTAACTCAATAATCCCTCATTTTGCAAATGTGAAAACAGGCGCAGAGAGGTTAAGTAATATGCCCAGTTAGCTAGTGGCAGACTGAGATTAGAGCACAAGTCTCCTGACACTTTTGGGGAGGGGGAGAGGAGTGGGTTTTGAAAGTCTTGCTAAGATTTTGAAATGCTGTCTTATGGTGAGTGGTTTTCAACCCTGACTATACACCAGAATAAACCTAGGGAGATTTATTTTAAAATATAAAACCCATATCCAAGATTATAACTCAGCAAGACCGAAGAATTCAAGTTCATATATTTTTTTAAGTTCTCTAACTCAGATATTTACCAGTAAAGATTGCAAATAACTGCTATGGGCAACAGAGAACCTTCAAAGAATATCGAAGTGAGATTATGAAATTGATGGTTTGGGGGAATATAATTCTGTGATTGGGGGCCCTCCCTGGTGGTGCAGCAGATTAAAGCACAGCACCGAGAAGCTTGCAGCAGACGCTTTTGGTGCGAGTTTGATCCCCAGCCCCGGAGGTGATCACTTGGCTCAGCTGACCTCTCCTGACCCTCCCCTCAGCAGTGTAATTCTTCGATCTGCCCGTTCTGCTCCCCACTCTGACTATGGTGAATCCTCTCATCACCCCTGCACCTCTAGCCTGTACTCAAGTTCTGTATGTGTAAATAAATAAACCTTAAAAAATCTGTGATTGGTAGTACACCCTAGCTCTTGTATGCATAAATAAATAAAAATAAATTTTATATATAAATCTATAGTAGGGGAGATGTCATTCCTAGAATTCTCAGTTTGATCCTGAAATACATTATTGCATAAGACATTATTATAGTTGTTGTTATACGTAGGTGTTGCCATCCAAATTTCAGTAAATCAATTAGACTTTTGTGCATTGCTCTCGAAACCTATTCAACCTTTATAATGTTTCTAAGGGGAAAACATTCGTTATGCACCCACCAAGTGGCATACAAATGAACTAACGGAACTTTCTTCAGTTTTTCAACTGATTTGATCCAGTCTTTTTCAAGCCAGTCTCTCCAATATCCCCCTAACCTACAATCATCTTCTTAAACAAGAGTGCTTCCTACATCTCTAATCTATTGTCCAAGTTACAGCAAATAATCACCTCCTTCAGTGTCCAAGAGCTTGACATTATTTATTGTTTAAACCCCACCTTGCACTTCACTGCACCTCAAAGGTGTAGAGGATGTAAACTTCTTCAACCTCATAAAAGGTATCTACAAAAAACTAAAATGGTGATTAGTAATGAAAAAATTGAATTCCTTCCTCCTAAGATCACAAAAAAGTTAAGGATGTCCACTATCACCACATTTATTTAATAATACTCCAAAAATTTTAGTCAGGACCATTAATCAAGAAAAAAATAAAAAGCAGTGACTCTTGAAGTGAGTAAAACTGTCTCTTTTCTCAGACACCTAAGATATGCACATACAAATTAAAATGAATAACAAGTTTAGCAGGATTGCAGGATCCAAAGTCCATACACAAAAATAAATTCTGTTTCTAAACACCAGCAGTGAACTATCCAAAAATGAAAGATAAGGCAACAAACCCACCAAGAAGACCATTCAATAGGGAAAAGCATAGTCTTTTAAATAATGTTGGAATAACTGGCCAGATATGTACATGTGAAAGATTAAAGCAGGATTCTACCTTGTACCATGTGCAAGAAATTAACTCAAAATGGATCAAAGATGCAACTATAAGAGTTAAAACTAGAAAACTCTTAGAAATAGGTAAATTTTAGTATCTTAGGTATCACACCAAAATGAACAAAAGAGAAAATAGATCAATTGTACTTCATCAAATTTTAAAACTTCCATGCTTCAAAGGACACTATCAAGAAAATGAAGACAACCCACAGAATAGAGAAAATATTTGTTATTTGTTTATCTGAGAAAGGCCCAATATTTGGAATACATAAGAACTCTTACAACTCAACAGTAGGAAGACTCCCTTGCATTTCAAACATCTACCCTCCCAGCTCTGCACCCTCGCCCTCATTTCTCAAGTCCGTTCTGCCTACTCCACACCACTTCCGAGGTCCTCCCTCGCTGCTCATTCCAGCCATCTGGCCTCCGTTTTTGTTCTCATTTCCAGAATTCACTCTCCCTGCCTCCCTCTTCTAATCATTGCCCTTCTTTCTCCAGGTCACAAATCTAAGGTGTAAGCCCCTGTTCCTTCCTCATTTCTAAAGTCTGTGACCTTCCCCTCCACTCCCATTTATTATTTCAACCCTCAAGTGCTCGGTGCCCGTCCATTTCTAGGTTCCTGTCCTTACTGCACCCCCTCATTCCTAAGGTCCTCCATCCCTACAACACTTCCATTTTATTAAGATTTATGTATTTATGTGGGTCCTCCCTGGTGGTGCAGCAGGTTAAAACACAGCACTAAGAAGCTAAAGCCACTTCAGCACATGAGTTCGATCCTCGGCCCCGGAGCTGACCCATATGGCGCAGCAGACCTCTTCTGATCCGCCCACTGCTCCCCTCAGGAGTTTACTCCATCATTCGGCCTGTTCTGCTCCCCACTCTGTCTCTGGGGAGTCCTCTCACTGCTCCGCACCTCTGGCCTGTACCCCAGTCCTGTATGCATCAATAAGTACATCTTAAAAAAAAAAAAAGATGTACTTATTGATGCATACGAGAGCTCGGGTGTAGGCCAGAGGTGGGAGGGGGCAGGGTGAGAGGATTCCCCAGAGACAGAGCAGAAAGCAGAACAGGCAGATCTGCTGAAATACACTGCTGCAGGGAGCAGGTAGACAGAAGGGGTCTGCAGCAGTGGCTGCAGATAAATTCACAGCGCTGTGTCTTAACCCGTTACTCCACCAGGGAAGCCCCCCTCCCATTTTAAAATATGCCCCCCCTGCCTTCTTCCGCCACCCCTTTGTTTCTAGCCCCCACCTCACCCTTCCTCCACCTGCTCTATTCTTCCAATCTTTTCTGGCTCAGCTGGTCCCACTCACGGCTCTTCTCCTCTATTTCTTTTTTTTTTTTTTTATGCATACAGAACTGGGGTACAGGCCAGAGGTGCAGGGATGGCGAGAAGCTTCACCAGAGACAGAGAGGGGAGCAGAACAGGCAGATCAACGAGGTACACTGCTGAGTCCCCCTCTATGTCTTAGGCATGATCTCCGCGTCGCTCCGCACCTTACTTCTATGTATACTCTTCGCTCCCTGCTTCCCAGACATTTCTGAGTTGGGCTTTCCCGCCCTCACCTCCAAAGTGTAACCTCTTTGCACCGCTCTCCCCTTTCCACCGAGTACCCTCCTGCTTCCCGTCCCCACCAAATCCAAAGTGGTTCACTGTTCGTTCCTCTAATTTCTAAAGTCGCCCTTGCAGTTTTTCTCTTTCCCTGGCTCCTAAAACTTTCTTCCTCCCGGCTTCTAACTTTTTCCTTCCTGGCTCTCCCGCCCTTCCCCACCCCCACCATTTTGAAACTCAGATCCCACTCAGATCCCCGCCCTTCCCCCCTCACGTAAAAAGTCAGCCCCTTCCGCCTACCCCCTTTAAGAGATCAGCCCAAATAAAACCCACTTTCTCTGCATTTGGTGGGTGTTAAGGATCTCAGTGAAGGGCTAAGGCTCCACTCCGGCTCCGGCTCCCGCTCCAGCTCCGGCTCCACGTCCCGCCCGGATCCTGCGGCTACGTGTGCAGGTCTGAGGTAAAGATCAGCGGGCGCTCCCCGGGATCGGGGCGGGAAAGGTGGTCTGGAGTGAATAAATGCCACCCGCAAGCCAGCAAAAGCCTTCTTAGCCCAGTTTTGCTGCAGACTACCAACGTTCCCCAACTCGGCGCAGACTCGCGCCATCACCTCAGCCTAGCCCTGCACCACACGATCTCTGGCTCAGGGGAGCCCCGGTTGAGGGGTGATGGCACGGAGCATGTGGCCCCACGTGTGAGTAGGCGCCAAGACTAGCAGTTAGTCCTTTGCAGGATAAAAAACAGGGCGATCTCAGGCCTCCTGTTACCCCCACCGGCCCCTCTCGGCAGCCCTTCCTCCCCATTCATTTAGTTGGACCAAGGCTGCTTCCCACCTGAGAGGGCTGCAGGCCCGGAATATGGGAGCGAAGGGCAGAGGCAGGGCCCCGGCCTAAGCCTTGTTGGGAGCTGGTGGGCGCAGGGCCCACGGTGGGAGCCTCTGGCCCCGGGTGCCTTAGCGCCCGCGCCCCAGACTAGCGCGGACTGGGAATCGGGATCTACATACCTAGAGACATATCTAGAAAGGTCACCTTTGCCCCACTCTTAGGATCTGTCATCACTTTTCCAGAAACTGTGCCGCCAGAAGACGAAGCCATTTTGTCAGGGTCCCTGCACCACACCCCGACCTAGACTCGAGTGGCGCCCTCTCACTGCTCTCCACGGTGCAAAAGAAACTCGTCCCCCAATCACAGCCTTTGGCTTGCCTGTTACTAAGCAGGTTGGGTGGAGCTAGGCATGACCCCCCAATCAGAATCTCGGCTGCACACTTAAGCTCCGCAGAGTCACCCGTGTCTTTCCCGCTTTTTCTAAAAAAAAAAAAAAATACCAAAGTCTCTTCCCTGGTGCATCCCCCATCCGATAGGCCACGACATTCTTTTTTTTTTTTTTTTTTTATGTGACCATTTGGACCCTTGGCTTTCAGAGCTCTTAAAGGCACCGTTTCTCTTCTTTGCTGTGAGCAATCCTGGC
>NW_004567120.1:21041998-21044862 GCF_000260355.1 Condylura cristata | reverse complement strand
CCCCACCCAGTTCTTGTATGCATAAATAAATGAAAATTGAGCTTAAAAATTCTTTTCTCAAGACAGATACCGTCACCTGAAGACAAAAAATACATGCAAAATATTAATTTACATAGTATAATTCTTTCCACCGAGGAATACTAAGCTCCCTTTTGTGTTATATATACAAATATACACACATACACACACATGCATGTATACACACACATATATTATATGAATTTTTTGAAAGATGTATTTATTTTATGCATTCAAGAGCTAGGGTATTAGTCAGACTTGCCGAGTCCGGGGGTAGTGAGAGGATTCACAAGTCAGAGTGAGGAGCAGACCAGATTGACTGAAATACACTGCTGAGGGAAGCAGTGGGGGAGACAGGAGAGGTTTGCCACGCCATGTGGGTCAGCTCCTTGGCCAGCTGGGATTGAGTTTATGCTGCAGTGGCTGCCCATAGCTTCATAGTGCTGAGACTTAACCCCTAGGCCACTAGGGGGGCCCTATATTATATGAAACTTAAGGAATATCCATCCAAGTCATCAAGAACAATTCACTTACATCTTGATAAATCAGGGTACAATTGGAGGGGTAGGTAGGGTATTTCCTGGCAGAGTTATCAGCACTGTCAGTATACACATACCAAGCCATGGTATGTGCTGGAATACAGAAAGAGAAGTCTAAAGAGCCCAGCAGATGAGATAGAGGGACTTTTATATTATGTGAAGGGTTTGAAGCATTTTTTGGCCTATTAGACTTACTGAGTTATGGAGTGAGAAGGGAAGAGAACCAAAGACAAAATCCCAAAGAAATCACATAGGAAATTGAGTAGAAAGTAACAGAGATATGGGAAGAACCAGGAAAGTGGTATTCAGGAAAGAAAGGGAAAATTCCAAGTGAAACCTGGTGGTAAACACTGTCAAGTATTACTGGAGTGTCAAATTAGCTAAGAACTGAATAATTCATTAAATTTAGTAATTAAAAGTTATTTATTTTTAAACCTTTAGCAGAGTTGCAACATGCCATAAATTGTGGATTGATGAATCAGTTAACATGTAGTATTTCTGATCTGTGAAGCACTGTGCTAAGAAATATTTATTCATTTAATCCCTACAACAGGTGCATTAAATAAGAACTAGTATCATTTCCTTTTCACAGATAAGGAAAGGAAGGCACAGAATCAGAAAATTTGGTCAAAGACACACAGCTTGTAAATTGTGGGACTAGATTTAGGCTTTCTAGTTCTAGAAACCATGCTGTTTTTTTTTTTTAATTAAAGGCAGATTTTACTTTATTTACACCATTCTTCATTTTGTGCATTTTTTCATCTCGGTTGTAAGACCTGTGGACTTCCCACCACCACTTCACCCATGTGCCAGCACCATAGTCCCATGTGCTACTCCCACCCCAGTTTTTAGCCTATCCCCCTCTCCAGCCCTATAAATGTCTCTGGTTTATAGTTGCTCGAAATCATGCTTTTAACCACTATTTATGAAAGGTAGAATAGACTGGAATTTGTTTTTAATAGAAAGGACTTAATTAACCACATTTACAGGAAATGGGAAAGGAGCTAGGGAAAAGAGAGGCATTAAATACAAAGGAAAGGAAACAGGAAATAATGGACACACCTCCTCTTAGTGAAATGCAATGGAAGGAATTGAGAGTACAACTGGAAGAACTAATGTGGAATAGGAGAGGAAATAAATGTGTAACCAAGGTAAAATCTTAATAAAAGAAAAACTTCCTCTGTATTACACAAGAATTCCCAAGCCTCACCTTCAACTTGTGGGTATTAATAGGAGTGACCTTGATAGCAAATTTCAGTGGTTTCTAGTTTTGTATATTCTTGAAGGATATCCAGCTCACTAAAAAAAAAATCCTAGGGATCTTTCATGTATGTACCCACAAACAAATCAGTTAACTGCAATATATAATCTGCTTCACCCCTCCCCCGGCCCC
The DNA here is from genome assembly GCF_000260355.1 of Condylura cristata. Lineage (NCBI taxonomy): Eukaryota > Metazoa > Chordata > Mammalia > Eulipotyphla > Talpidae > Condylura > Condylura cristata. The sequence continues at coordinate 21,042,912 of NW_004567120.1, read as the reverse complement.
GCCCCTGTTTTCTTCCTCTGGACTCCTTTTTTTTGTTACCATAATGTCTTCCAGACTCCACCATCTCCTGCTGCATATAGGGGATTGGAACCCTTAAAGAAATCAAAACCACATGCTGAATTAGAATATAACCTCAGCCTCTCCTCTGGGTCATATCTATCATTATTAGAGGGAAAACAAAGTGGTGCTTCTATAACCCCATCTCAAAGAGTTTTACAGGAATATTTTTGTTTGTTTTGCATAGAACTCTGGTGTGGGTCAGAGGTGGGATGGGGGGAGAGGATTCACCAGAGACAGAGTGGGGAACAGAACATGTGGATCCAGTGAAATACACTTCTGAGGGGAGCAGCAGGTGAGACAGGAGAGGTCTGCTGCGCCATGTGGGTCATCTCCCTGGCCAGGGCTCAAACTCAGCTCAAAGTGGTAACAGAGTGAGACTTAAACGCTAGGCCACCAGGGAGACCCTTCCTTTTCTTTTTTTAAAATTGTAACTCCTCTTTTCCCTAGGTCTCAGAACTAGATGCAAGAGCAACTGGATCAGAAGACAACTTTGAGATTGAGGCCTCTCTTTCATAAAACTGTTTTGCATAAAACTGCAACTCTTCTCTGACAAATAAGACTGTTATTTTGCATAACTTTCTTTTTTTAGGACAAGTTGTCTGCCTTCATTCAGAAAGCTTGGATTAGGGTTAGAGTCCCCTGGTACATAAGCATTAGTATATAGCACAAAATGCTGTTTCTCCAAATCAGTTGCAGAACAGTAAGATATTTTTTAGCCCAGGATATTTTGGGTGGAAATACCCGAAGCCTATTTTAACTAGGTTAAACGAAAAGAAAGAATATACTAGAATACAGTACAGGAAGGCAGTATAAAGTATCGTTTACTCTCCAACAGACTAGAACTGATTTACTTA
>NW_004567120.1:21008346-21040943 GCF_000260355.1 Condylura cristata | reverse complement strand
GAGACAGGAGAGGTCTGCCACGCCATGTGGGTCACCTCCTGGCCGGGATCGAACTCGCATTGAAGCAGCTGCAGCTAGGTTCACAATGCTATGCTCTAACCTGTTGTGCTACTAGCGAGGGCACATCGCTTTTTTAAAAAAGAAATGTTTTCTTTATTTGAGTGATAAGATGCCAGCTTTCATTCTACCTTACCGGCAACTATATTTTTCTTTTCGTGCTTCTTATTCCCCTGACCTCTAAATCATTGGAGCTCAGACTTTAGCAAATACCTGTCATCTGGGGGACTTATTAACACAGCTTGCTGGACCTCACCCATGGAATCTCTGATTCAGTGTCAGGAAGAGATGACACACAAAAATATATACTCCAACAAGTTTCTGTCTGATGCTGATGTTGCTAGGTTAAGGGAACCATACTTTGAGAACTTCAAACTTTGGAGCCAAAACCCAGACCTTAGACAATTTATCCATCTGTACACAATGACTACGTGATCTCATCCAGTTCTTTTTTGTTTGTTTTTACTTCAGGTAACATTGGTTTACAGTTTTTATGTACTTTAATAGTACAGGTTCACAATTCTTTAAATGCATTTTACCATACCATGTTCATCACCAAAGCACCAATGAAGCAGATATCAACACCTTGCCTGGGAAGCATGTAATAGCCTTGATCTATAGCTAACAAAACAAACAATAACAACAGCAAGCCTTATGGACAGGCATAGTCACTCCTTTCACAGCCTGTTTTAACTAAATACATCTAACTACCTAAGTCTTGTTAGAAGGCACAGTTTGTTTCTCACTACAGACCAAAAAAATGCAAAAACATATGACCTTGACTTGACCAATCAGACACACACTCACTCTACATGGAATCTGCCATGAGCAAATTCCTCAGCAGATTCCTTACCAGAGCAGGAACAGTGTAGATTTCATTCCAGACACATCATTTTCTCTAGACAGCAATTACTGCGGTGCAGATTTCAGTATCAGTGTATGGTTATGGTGTCAGAATAATTTTAGGTGTGATTTTAACTCCAATTCTGTATTTCTAACCTCACTTGGTTCCTGCCTTTTAACTTGAGGATGATTCTCTAGAGTCCCTAGCTATTCCCTGAGCTACCCAAGAGAATTTCAACAAGTTCATTCCATACTTAAAACAACTAGAGTTTGATATATTCAATTGAGAATGCTCTTACTGGCATCAATAGAAATACCCAGTATAAGAGAAATACATTGTTTTACTTTAGTATTAAGCACCATGTGTTGACTAATGAACTATACTGAAATGAGGGAAATTCAACTAGATTTGTGAGATTTAAATGATGTCATGTGAAACATGATTGTAGAAATTGTTGCTATGAACAAAAATCAAGAGTCTACAATTGTTTTTCAAATAATCTTATGGAAAGAGCGAATTTGTCACTTGGTCTGGCACTAGAGGGCAGCACTATCCCAAATGCATGGAAATTACAGAAAACAGATTTCCCCACTACACATTCTGATAATTAAAACTGTAATAATGGGAAAAAATACAAAATGGAATAAACTGTCTTAAATTAATGTACTTGACAGTTGAAATATTTAAGAAACTAGGTTACTTCAATGGGTTAGATTGAATGGGCTAGATTCAGTGACCTCTAAGGTAAATTCCTATTAAAGCTGAGATGACAGGAAAAACAAATACATGATGACTCTGGCCAGTTTTTTCAGTAATGTGACTTAGAAAACATTTTAAGTCTCTCAGACTTTTTAAATAGTAATTAGGCATGGCAATAAAGGAATAAAAAGTTAACAACATAGAAGTTTTCTGTACTTAGAACGAAGATTAGGCACTATAATGTTTCAGTTTTTAAAATGTGTTTATTTAGATATGGTTAGCTATCATTTCCTCAGAACATTTCCCTTGCAAAGTAAAATAATAAATTGCTTTGACTTAAAGTTTAAATTCCTTAGGGAAAGAGCTTTTTTATTTTGTTCGTTGATTTTTTAAAAAGATTTTATTTATTTATGCATACAAGAACTGGGGTGTAGGCCAGAAGTGTAGGGGGTAAGAATATTCACCCGAGACAGAGTGGGGAGCAGGACTGAAATACACTGCTGAGGGGTAGAGCAGGCAGTCTGGAGAGGTCTGCTGTGACATGTGGGTCATCTCCCTAGCCTGAATTGAACTCTTGCTAGCAATACATCGATTGTGCTGAGAGTTTAAACCCCTGCGCCATCAGAGAGACCGATGACAGATTTTTGACTACCATTTATTGATATAATTGCTTTATTTTAAATGTTTCATTCTCAGATGTGGTGGGTTACATTGATTTTTATATCACCATATTTAAAGAGCACATTTCAAACATCTTATTTCCTTGAAATGATTTCCATAGAAATTAGTTGCTGAATTTTCTACAAGAAAAAAAATGTTAATTGTGATAATGTTCAAATTATGTTTGTATATACATTTGAAATGAGGTTTTTATGGAGACTTGTTTAAAGATTAATATTACCAAAAATATTACTGGTTATATTGTTAAGATTCATTTTAGTTTTTCTCTTAAGTAATCATTTTTTACTGTGTATTAAGTAGCCACACACATTTCCAAATATTTAATATGAGCATATAATCATATAAACACTTATTAACTTTTTTTTTTAAAGATTTATTTCTTTATTCGTACAGAACTGGGGTACAGGCCAGAGATGCAGAGGGTGAGAGGATTCACCAGAGACAGAGCGGGAAGCAGAACAGGCAGATCGACGAAGTACACTGCTGAGGGGAGCAGCGGGTGGGTCAGGAAGGTCTGCCTCGCCATGTGGTCGCCTCCGTGGCAGGCAGGAATCAAACTCATGCGGAAGTGGCTTCAGCTTCCCAGTGCAGTGCTTTAACCCGTTGCGCCATCAGGGAGGGCCCAACGTTTACTAACTTTTAAGAGATATACATACATTTTTATAGTAAACTCTATAAATTTTTATCAAAATCTATGTTCAAATTTTCAAAATTACACAGTGTTTGTCTAGAAAGCAAATTGTCAATTATTTCCACTTTCCAATGCTATCTCCTGTTACAATTTTAGGTTACAGACCTGGCAAGGGGTAGATAGCAAACAGAATAGAAATAAATGGTGCAAACATTTGATACTTCTGTAGATTTTTGCATTCCAGATTTTACTTCTTTTGACATTTCCCTGAGAGTGTTCGTGGTGTGGGAATTTATACTCTAAAAATCAAGTGAAATTGAATAAGTTGTAAAGATGCTGCAAATACAGATAAGTATATGTTATAAAGGAAGAAAACTTGACTTTTGCAAATAGGAGTCCCATGAAAGGGATTCAGAATTGCTTTTACAAATTCTTGTCAATAAATTGGGTCATTAACGGTTGCTAAGGCTACTAGGGACCACTTGAATTTCTTCCCGTGCTAGTAACAGGATGGTCCCCAGGAAAGGGGGAGGTTCCAGGTACCCTGCTCCACCCAAGGGAGAGTGTTACCAAAGCAGGGAGAAGCTAAAGAGAAGACTGGAAGCGAAGGAGGATGGAGAGCTAGGAGACCTGGAAGAAGCTGCATTTGCTTTTCATCCTGGACTGGTTGAAACAGATGTGAGTGAGGTTAACAATGGCAGCATTGATTATGGTTTTGCTCTTTTCCTTCCAGACTTGTCTGGCTGTTTCTGACCCTACTCTATGGGTACCCACCAGACAGTGCTTTAGACTTGTGGTGGGCTTTCAGGCCTCAGAGGCCTTGCTTTAGGTCAACCCTGTTTGGCTGGGCATTTTCCCACAAGGTAATATAGGTAACTTTAGGTGCTTGATTTGGAAACTATTCATCTCCATTGTCTCCTTTTCAGTATTACACACTAATTGTATCAAAGTTCCTTTCCATTGAAGGGCTTAGGCATTAGAGTATATTTTGTCTTGATTGTGTGGATGACAGAACCAATTTAGATCATGCAGGTTTTGGGGTGTCCCTCTCTGTCCTGTAACATGCTAAATTTGAAGAAAGTTTCTTTTTAGGCTCAATGAATAGCAAAATGAAAACTAAGTTGTCTGTGTCTATTTGTGTGTCTTTTCTTTTATACAAGTAATATTGGAATTAATACATTAATTGTAACTATATAATTTCTAAATTTGGAAATTAACCTAAAGATTTAGTTTTTTTTTTAAGATTTATTTATTTTTAAGATTATTTATGTATACAGAGCTGGGGTACAGATCAGAGGTGCAGAAGCTGTGAGAAGCTTCACCAGACAGAGCAGAGAGCAGAACAGGCAGATCAACGAAGTACACTGCTGAGGGAAGCAGTGGGCCGGTCAGAAGTCTGCCCGGCCATGTGGCTCACCTCCTGGGGGGGAGGGGCCGGGATCCAAGTCCCACTGGAGCAGCTGCGGCTAGCATGCAGTATGTGTCCTAACCCGTTGGGCCACCAGGGAGGGCCCTGTTAAACCTTTCTAATGAGTGTCCTAAAATTATGACAAACTCAAAAGTCTAACATGTGTAATATTATTACTGGTCAATTCTGGCTATTGCTCTAAAATATTGTATGTGATAAAATTGAACAAATTTGTGTGTGTGTGTGTTTTAGAGGAATAATCAGAGACAGAGTGGGGAACAGAGAAGGCAGAGCTACTGAAATACACTGCTGAGGGAAGCAGTGGGTGAGACAAGAGAGGTCTGCTTCACCATGTGGGTTGAGTGCTGAGACTTAACCCCTTGTGCCATCAGAGGGGCCCAAAATTGAACAAATTTCCTTGTCAATTGTTATAATCATATCTTTATTATTGCCACTTTAAAGCCTTTTGCTATTTTCAGAAGCTATTTAACTCATACTGACAGGGATACACAGACAAAAACAAACGAACAAACTGACAAATACTCTAGGAATACAAGTTTCCCATGGAGCTGAGGATTATAAAAATTGCAGCTTATGGGAAAAACTGGACCTGTATTATTTGTTTACTAGACCAATTTTTCCTATGTGGGACTAAATAAACCATGAAGGACCAACGTATTTTTTAAATGACTTTTTGTTTGAAATATTAGTTTTTGCTTCTTCAGACTTAAGCCTTTTTTTGAGCCAATTATGGCCTGCAGCAATGATAAATCACATCCTTTTGTGAAGAGAACTGAAACATTTGCTTTTCTGACACTCCCAAAATGTGAAAATTATTAGTATTTTCTTTCTCATGGCAATGTCTCCATGCTTAAGTTCAATAACTCTTCTTTGTCTATAATATTAGACTATTAGAATCATGGTGATATATCATATTTGAGACTAGCTTGCCTCCAGAAATTCAGACTGAGCCTTCAAAGACAAAGTAGTTGGAGTGCCTGGTTTTCAGGTTCCAGGTCTATCAGGTAAGGGTTAAAAAAGATCATCCCTTAGCATACTCAGAAGCCTCAGGACATCTTGGGCACCCAGAGAGGAACTTACCCAGAATTAGGAATCATAGGGAATGAATGTGTAATGGTGAGAGTTAGGCATGTACCTTAGCCCTGCAAGGTCTTTAAGAGCTCAACCTACGATTCCTTATGAAAAGTTCTAGCAAAACAGATTTTTTAAAGTTTATGGTTATATTTTATTCTTATGTTTATGGGGGAAAAGGGGCTAAATTTACTGGAACTAGGCTTAATTTATAAATTAATTTTACTGTAATTATTTGGTAGAAGTGCAGTGAAGGTAAAGAAAATTTATTTCAGTAATTGTTTCTATTAATTTTTCTTGAGTTTTTTTTATTTGTATCTGCGAACAGACTGGATCCTGAAATTTTCCAGTATCTGGCTTTGATTTTTTAAACTACCATTTTCCAGTTTTTCCTCCAATGTTTTTGGCTTGGAGTAACTGAAAACTAAAACTGTCTTTTCCAAAAATCTTAGAAGCCGCAAAGGGAACTTTTATTGACCTCAGAGATCACCAAGATAGCTGTGCCGAAGTGTAACTACTGCTATTTTCCTAAATACTTGATGGCATCAAACTACAAACAGGAAATCACTGCAAACACTTCACCTTTACTGAAGATATTTCTCTCTGGCATCTAGAATTCTCAACTGGTTGCCCTCAGAATTCCTGGGTTTTGTTTCAATCTTTAACCTTTATTCATTTCCTTAGAACTGCATCATTATCTTGCCAAAAATTGGACACGGCTGCTTAATTGGATGCCCTATACTATTTAACACAACTATAATAGGTAAAAATCACTGTAACTGACCGAAAGTGAATTTAAACCTCTTGAAAAAAATGTTTGCAGAGACCCAGTAGTCCCAAGAGGGCAACAAGAAATTAAAGATTGAGATCACAATAGGGAGAAAGGTAGCCATGACTGACATACCTTGTTAGGTAAAGTATAGGTAAGATGAAAGTACCCTCATGTTGGACAGATGTAACACTGGAAGAATGTAATATATTTTTAAATTTTCTGGGGTTGCCTCACTTATCCTCACCCATCTAGTAGGCTGAGAGCAAAACCATCTTCACAGGCTTCATCTGGTATGCAGGAATCTGCTGCCTGGAGGTAGAGCCAGTCTTTTTACTCCACTAATGATCAAGGAGTCAGATAAAGGCTTAACAGCAGGTACCCAGCCTTTGCATCCCTGCAGTGTGTTCTTTAGGGAAGAAACTAATCCTGCATTGTCTTCCTCTAGCATTAGCATTTACCTTTACATTGGAACAATTTAGAAACTAGAAGACTCACCTGCCAAAAATTTACATATTCTTAATGTCAATGACTCACTGTTCTTACCTATATAGATGAAATTCAAACTTCTGTTTATTAGAACAGCTCACAGTAAACTCTGTCAGACTGCTTCTCTGGTTCAAATCTTCACTTTGACTTAATAAGCTACTTGTACTATAATTAAGACTTTTTTATCCAGTTAATAATTGTATGGTATATGAATGACATCTGAAATCTCTCTTAGAAAGGTGTACAAATGTTTTGATAGGGAAGACTTCATAGGACAAATGTGAACCTAAAAATAAGTTTTTCTGATTCTGTAAATAAGTATCACCCGCATTTTTGAACAATAAAAAATATATTTACCCCTTCCATTATCCAGTAATTATATATATATATATAAAATATATATTTAATTTAAACACTTACATTTAACATTCCTGGTTTTGTGTGTACACATTTGATTTTATTGAAACAAAGCAATTTGTACATTTTTAACATTTAAAATTGAGCATTATCTTTTCTTTCCAGTGAAACAGAAAAAAAATTAAAAAAATAAGCAAGAACAAAATTATAACAAAGAATGTCAATCCAAATACAATCCTACAGGTTCTTCTGCTTCTCCCATTGAGGGGTAAGGCTAAAATCATCGGGACAATTTTCTTTTAAAAAAGTATCATCTTAAACCACAATGGTATCTGCTAAAACATCACAATTAAACATGCCAAAGGAACAGCCATGTTGTCAAAATGCCCACTTAACCCACTCTGATATCGCAAAACAGCCCTTTGCTGACCTTCTATAATTCCATTTTTTAAGATATTTTTCTTTGAAACTAGACAGGTACATGTTGGTAAATGCTAACTGTCCATATTCACACAGCAACAGTGTGATCTGAGTCCAATACATAGAAAAAGAAGTTGCATACTGCAACTTCCAAACAGTTTAGGATTTCCCCCACCCCCACCCCAGAGCTTATTACTTAAAGATTTTGCTGAGACAGGATGAAAATGAATTTAGAACAGATAGGGGTAGAGATTCTTTCCCAACTATATTCTGCGCCACCACACCCCAATTAAGAACCATGGTATAAAGGAGTAAAGAGACTTCAAAAATAGAGAAACTGAGCACAATGGGGAGAGAGGGGACAGACTTCAACCTATGAATTTGGAAAGTTAAGTTGGAATCCATGTGTTCCATTAGTCATCTTCTCCTTCCTCTCCCTCATCGTCTTCTTCATCCTCATTCCCTTCATCAGTATCTTCCAATCCTTGGTCATCATCATCTTCTCCTTCTTCTTCATCCATATCAGGAACCAAGTAGTACGGTAATGGATTTGGCCAAATATCATCTTTGATGATTTCCCCTAACTCATCTGCACCTGCGTCAGAATGGTCAGTGAACCAGGTAAAGAAGCTCTCTGGTTCCTCGTGCTGTCTCTTTCTGCTGGCTTTATTCTGCGTTTGACCAGAACGTTTCGTCAAATCCCTTCCAGATTTCCACTTGATTTCACTAGCCTTTGAACATGGATCACCATTTTCATTCAGATAAAATTCTTTGAAGAGGACTTTATTTTTGAAGTAAGGATTTTCATCAAAATAAAAATCGATTCTATAACCTGACTTAATATCCTCAAATTCTGTCACTTCAACTCTTGCCAAATAATACAGCACCTCTTCATCCTCTTCCCCAAGCAGTGCAGATACTTGTGGATGGTTGACAAATGTTGTTACCCAAAAATTTGGGATTCTGGTGACCAATTCTGACCTCTTCTTTAAAAATGGTTGGCGGAGTTTGTTATATTTCTGTTCTATTTTCAAAATTTCCTCACTAGCTTGTTCATTAAGTCTGTCTATTTCATTTTGTACTTCATCAATAATGTGTTCAATTGCTTCTTGCTGCTCTTTTTCTGAGGTCTTGCCAGCACCCTCATGGTTGGCATTAAGCTCCTTTTTACTGACTTTGGCTGATGGTGCCCACATGGTGCTGCTAGGAGGTCAGAGTGGGAACAGGGAAGAGAGAAAAGGCAAAGGTGGCAGATAGCAGTTTCCTCATCCACACAGCAAGTACTTACTCCCTTTCCCTCCACCCCACACCAACACTGTCCAAGAGGCCTGAGTGGTATGCTTACTGAGGGGAGGCAACAGGCAGGTGGGTTGGCAGGGTCTGCAGGCTGGAGGCTGCTGACAGGTTGGTCGACTGGCTGTATGGCAGGCAGGTTGTAGCAGCTAACAGGCAAATGGAGGGGGCAGGCAGGTAGCTGGGTAGTTTGGCAGGTGAATGGTCTCACCCTCTGGGCTAGTGGGGACCCTCCTCTCCCTCCCTCCCTCCCTCGGACTGGACTGTCTGGCAGACACCCTCACTTTCGCTGGGTGGGCTGGCTGGTACCTCCACTCACGCTGGAGACCTAGCTGCTAGCGACTGCAGGTTGGAGGGCGGGTGGGCAGGCAGGTGGGCGAGCAGGTTGGCTGGCAGGCAGGCAGATCGGCTGTCGAGCAGGCAGGATGGTGTCCTTACTCCACGATCTAGAACTGTTGGGGGCCCCTTCCCGCCGTCCCCCAGGGCAGGCTAGCCGGCTACCCTTGTTCGAACTGGCTCGCTCAGGTCTAGCCGTGGGCGGGCAGGCGATGCCCCCACTCACACTCTCAGAGCTGGTGGGGCCCCTCACTCCCTCCCGCTCGACGTGCCGGCGGGCTTCCTCCCTCCCTCCCTCAGGGCTGTGCCCTCACTCACGCTGTCGGTCTGGCCGCTCACGACGACCGGCCGGCGGGCTCCCTCACTCTCCCCTCGGGCCGGGATGGCGGGCTCCCCAGCTCTTAGGCTCGCGGAGCTGGCGGGCTCTCTCCCGCACGCTGGGCGGGCAGGCGGGCTCTCCGGCTCTCGCACGCGGGGCGGCCCGCTCCAACGTCCCCGCCCCCCCCGGCCCCGCTCGCCCAGTGGGCGGGTTCCCTCTCCCGCTCCACGCTCGCCGGCCGGCGGGTTCCCTCCTTCCCACCCTCTCCCCGGCGGGCGGGCTCCCGCCCTCACGCGGGGCGGGCTCCCTCTTGAACTCACGGCGGGCAGGCAGGCGGCCGGTGGGCTCCTTCGTTCAAGGGCTGCGCTCGGGATCGGCGCTCTAGCTCGCGGCTGGGCGCTCTAGCTCGCGGCTCGGCGCTCAAACTCGCTGCTCGGCGCTCAAACTCGCTGCCGGCGCTCTAGCTGGCCGCTGGGCGCTCCAGCTCGCTGCTCCGGCGCTCTAGCCTCCCGCTCGCGCTCCAGCCCAACTCACTGCTCGTCTCCGAGCCGCCTCGCCCGCCACCCCGCGCCTCGCAGCCACATGCCTGTGTCTTTTGATGTGTATGTTGTTTTTGTTTAAAATTAGTTATTTTTAAGTGGCATTAAGTGGATTGCGTATATTTAAGGGGATTTCTGAATCGTCATAATTTGCTCTTCATTGTATTTTGTAAATTGCATTTTGGGGCGGGCTCCTTGGTTTCAGGCACTGTATAGGATTCCTAGGAATAGGGTCACACCCCCCTGGGGTATATGTCACTTCACCCCACCCACCACCAAGGACCCAAGGTCCTCCACCTTGGGCTATTGGTTGGGCCCCTTCCCTACTTTGTTTCCCTGCCCCCACCCTTTCCTTCTGGTAGCCTCTATTTTACATTCATATTTCTAGGGATTGTGTTAGTTTAGTTTTGTCTGTTTTGTTTTGTTTCTCTATTCCACATATAAGTCACACCATCTGGTATTTGTCTTTCTCCCTCTGACTTATTTTCTTAGCATATGCCACTAAATAGTCTTTTAGAGTTGCAGAGTGTTTCATTGCATAGCCATTTCATAATTTACTTAGCCATTCCCTTTTTATTGGTCATTTAGGCTCAGTTCAATTTTCTGCTACACAAGAAATAATGCTGTAATGAATATATGCATATGAACTTTTTATGCACTTCTCTGACTATTTCTTTAGGATAAATTTCATAAATTGGGATAACTATGTCAGAAGATACACAATATTGTTAAGGACCTTCAAAATAACTTTCACCAAAATATGCTTAAGAGTATAAGCTTTGAGGCCTTCCCTGATGGCGCAACAGGTTAAAGCTCAGCACTAGGAAAGCTATCTGCAGCCACTGCAGCACTCCTGGGGTGACCCACATGGCACAGCAGACCTCTCCAGTCTCACCCCTGCTTCCCTCAGCAGTGTATTTTCAGTAGATTTGCCTGTTCTCCTCCCACTCAGTATCTGGTGAATACTCTCACACACCCCACACCTCTGGCCTATACGCCAGCTCCTGTATAAATAAATAAAAAATATTTTAAAAATAAATATATTTGGCTAGTGAGGGTGACTATTTCATGTCTCTTGTTTATTTCTACCTCTTTTTGCAAAGTGCATTTCATGTGTCGGGCCAGTTTTTCCCCTGGGATATTTATGTAATCTTGACTTTAGGAGTTCCCTAAACATAGACACTAACATTTGGTCTATCATATTACTGAGACTCCTTTGTTACTCATATAATCATTTATCAAATGCTGTGACAATGCATCATGTTCCCTATTCATCATCCACATCCCTTACCACCCTCTTCTCACATAACACTGTGAGTTGGTGAGATTTAGAAGGATGGGGGTAGTTTTTCTAGTAAACATTAGAAACTGTTCGAATCTGAGCCAATCTTCACCTTCATTACATAAACTTTATACAATAACCAAGTTGAAAATGACAACTAATCTCTTACCAGATCATCAAATCTTTATAACTTTAATTAGTTTACCTCTTAAAAGGGCAACACTATTTATTTCCATGGGAATATATGTTTACATACACTCATCAATTTAAAAGTAGAATGCTTTTTATTTTTCGTAGTTAGGACAATTGTTTAAAAATCAGCATAGTGACATCTTTTACAAAAAGCCAGACAGAGTTGTCCCATAGCTGGGCTGCGGAGGCCCAAAAGCTTGTCACAAGTCCAAGACATCTTCTGGTGGGCACCCACAGGAAAGAGAGAGAAGGGGCGCAAGTCTGGAAGGAAAAGAACATCAAAATCAAGATAAAGGCTGCCGTGGTCTACCTCTCCACGGGTCTCTTACCCTCGTCTCTGTCTCTAAAGGGTCTCCTTCTGTGCCCTCCCTGGTATAAGTCCAAGGCTTCTTCACATGTCTTTCTGCTCCTGGTCCTCCGATAGATTTCCCTCCTTCTTTCTCCCTGTCTTCTGAAGCTTCTCCTCCCCGCCCAGCTCTTCCTTTCTGTAGGGTGGGGCAGGGAACCTGGAATCTCCCCTGTGCCTGAGGATTACCCCATTAAAGTAAAGGCAATCAATTATTTAAACAAACTGGGTTTAGTTGGAAAACAAGCCAATAGGAGAGAAGGCAGAGTGTGTTGCTGGGGAGAGCCAATGCACTTCCACTAATCTTAGTCTCACAACCAGCTGTATAACATCTTAAGAGGACTGTCCCCTTAGTTCCAGAAGGGGAAACCGTGGGAAATGCAAAGCATGGAGGATCCAGCTGATCACTGATTTATTTACACATGCTTGGATATTCTCTAGGCACCCAACTCCATTTAAATTAAATTCTGAACATTAATGTTCACAGGTAAAGAACATTTAACATAAAATTTACCATCTTAACCATTTCTAAATACATAATTTAGTAATATTAATTGATAAATGCAAATAGATTCTTAAATAGCTTAATATACCTGAGCTTATCTTTTAATATTTCATACTCCTTAATCTTTCATATCCTTCCAAAACTCTTCATCAAACCTAAAATAAAAATGCTCACATCTCTTGGGCCCTCCCTGGTGGCGCAGCGGGTTGAAGCACAGCACTGAGAATCTAAAGCTGCTTCAGCATGAGTTCGATTCCCACCTGCCCCGGAGGTGACCACATGGTGTGTCAGACCTCTCCAGACCCGCCCGCTGCTCCCCTCAGCAGTGTACTTGGTCGATCTGCCTGTTCTGTTCCCCACTCTGTCTCTGGTGAAGCCTCTCACCGCTCCTGAGCCTCTGGCCTGTACCCCAGTTCTGTATGCACAAATAAATAAATCTTTAAAAAAAAAAAAAAAAGCTCACATCTAACTGTTTTCTTTGGATTTTCATTTCCCTATGAAGGCAGCAGAATCACATAAAACCTAAACTAATTTATATATTTTCCCTCCTGTTAATCTGTCTTTGACACTTTAATTTTGAGATCCAGTCAAGGTCCCTAAGAAGAGTGCGGAAAATTTCTTTCTCCCCTTCATAGCTTTATTTTATTTAATAATAACTTAAATTGATATATATTTACTTGTGGCAAGAATCTTTCTTTTTCTAACTTTGTTTTAACTTTTTAGCAATGGGAAATGCTCATATTTTGTAAGATCCACTAGGAATAAATGAAATTGTTAAGTAATTGCAGGAAAATAATATCTACTGCATTTTTATATGCTAAACACTCTATTTTACATATATTTTCTAATGTGAAAATGATTGCAGAAGTTTATATCAAATGCAATAGACTTTAAAAAGATTTATTTATTTGCACATACAAGAACTGGGGTACAGGACAAAGCTGTGGGGGGAGGGGTGAGAAGATTCACCAGAGACAGAGTGCGGGACAGAACAAGCGGATTGACCAAAATATACTGCTGAGGGCAGCAGCAGGTGAGAGAGGAGAGGTCTGCATCGCCATGTGGGTCAGCTCCCTGGCCGGGGATCCAACTCCTGCTGCAGTGACTGTGGACAGCTTCATAATGCTGCACTTTAATCCCTTGTACCACCAGGGAGGCCCTGCAATAGACATTTTCAAGTTTAAACAAAATTAAAAAACTAGGTATGTACATGGATGGAGCTGGAAGGGATCATGCTTAGTGAAATTAGCTAGAAAGAAAAGGAAAAATACCGGATGGTTTCACTCATAGCAGGAGTATAAAGGACCAGGCTAGAAAATAATAATAATGAACAACTATAGACCAGAGACGTTTTATGGGGGTGGAGTGGGGAATGGGATCAAAAACGGAGGGTGGAGGGGAGGAAAGTGCACTGGACCATGGTGATGGCACACGGGTGATTTGGTGATAACCCTGCATTGAAAATACAGGGGATGATTTACAAGTGGCCACTTAGCACAGGAGATAGTGAGCATTACAAATGATCAGAGAAATGCAAATAAAAATCACTATGAGATATTACTTCATATCCATTAGCACCATACTTTTTTAAAAAGTGTTGGTGAAGTTGTAGAGAACTTGGAACTCTTATGCATTGTTGGGGTTGTAAAATGGCACAGTGAGTTGTGCACAGAGATCTGTTTGCAGTGTGCAGTGAGCTATCAATGCTCCATGAGCTATGTGCCGTGCTGTTTGTAGTGTGCTCTGTGCAGTGGTCATTTGATGGTGATGCTAAAGTGTGACCGTAATTGATGGTCATGCTGACGTCTGCTGTATTTTATTCAGACTATGTTTGCTGGAACAATTCGTACATCTTAAAGTCATGATGGTTTGTCATGAGCAACATGCTTCACATGTTCTCATCTGTTTAAAGGTATTATCTTAGCTTCTTTTTGCTTTCCACTACATTGGATATGGTGTCTGTCCTTCCCCACCTCTGGCAACTTTTATCATTAAGTTTGCAAGTTCAAGAGTTCCATTATTTTATTTATTTTAAGATTTATTTATGCATACAAGAACTGGTGTGAAGGCCAGAAGTGGGGGGTTGTGAGAGGATTCACCAGAAACAGAGCGGGGAGCAGAACAGGTAGATCAACTGAAATACACTGCTTAGGGGAGTAGGGGCAAGACAGGAGAGGTCTGCTGCACCATGTGGGTCACCTCCCTGGCCTGGGATCGAATTCATATTGCAGTGACTGGTGATAGTTTGATAGTGCTGAGGCTGGTGTCACCAGGGAGGCCCCCAAGTAATGCTATTTTATGTCATTCAGATGGAGAGAAGATAATTGAGGTCCTTACTATAAAGTCCAGAAAAGTATGCCATTCTTTTCTTTTCTTTCTTTTTTGATCCATTGTCTTCCCTGTGGTGAACAGGAATATTTTGTGGCAGAACCTCCTTTGCTAACACACTCTGTCATGCAGCTGGAGAATTATTTAGGACTTGGCATGCAGCCTGACCTGCACCAAAACTCAGAGCTGGAGCCAGGGTGCATTTCTGCTGTCATAGCTGTGTAGAGTAAGAGCACAAAACTAAATTTGGAAAGTGAAAAAAAAAATGTCTTAGTACATACTCAGATTCTTTTCAATCAATCTACTTCACATATGGGAAATCTTACCACTTAAATGTGTAACTGGGATATTTTGTTGTCTTGCACTTAGAATAAAAAAATGAAACAGCAAAATAGACCTGTTGTCAGAGACTTTTTCTATGTTGACAACACAATTACACATACTTGTTCACTTCCTATAAGGAGACCCTGGAACAGTGATAATTGTTCAAAATGATAATTGGAAAAATGTACCACATATGTTCAAGCATAAAAACAGATTGTTTAGGTTTTTCTTAATCCAATTCTATTGCATTTGGTTTTATCATTTCAGACAAGGAAACCAATATTTTTTAGAATGTTTTTATTTAACGAAAATTCGAGTAAAAAAATTTAGCTGCATTTCATCAGAAAATTAATTGGTGAAGATATCTTATTCTCTGAGCATTTTGATTCAGGTTTAAGAATTTAGTAAAGAGGCCCTCCCTGGTGGCTCAGCGGGTTAAAGCGCTGCACTAGAAGCTAAAGTCACTTCCGCATGAGTTTGATTCCCGCCGGCCCGGGAGTTGATCCACATGGCGTGGCAGACTCTCCTGACCCGCCGGTTGCTCCCCTCAGCAGTGTACTTCATCTATCTGCCTGTTCTGCTCCTGGCTCTGTCTTTGGTGAATCCTCTCACCCTCCGCATCTCTGGCCTGTACCCCAGTTCTATATGAATAAATAAAATATTTTTTAAAAAAAGAAGAATTTAGTAAAGATCCCTGAAGCCAACTTTTAGAAATGGTATTTGAAATTTTCATTGTCATAAAATTCAAAGAAACATGTTTTAAATAGGAAAAATATTTTTTCATCCATGCCTTATTTTCCAAATTTGATATCAAGTATCTTGTATTTTTGGAGTAAAAGAATTCACTCAGAACAGACCTATGCCTGTCACTAATGTGACCTTCATTTTCTGGACAAAATCCTGTCTGTTTCTCTCCTGCATTCAGATCAGAGATAAATTATCTACTTGCACAACTCAGTGAAACATTATTTGCTTTATACTTAGGCATATTTTGCAACTCTGAAATTTTCTTAGGAATATATGAGCTCTTTGTTAAGAACTATCTGCAGGTGAATAGGAATGAACATTTTGCTGTTTCTCTACTATTTTACAAAAATAATACAAGATAATCATCACAATTCTTTTTTTTTTCAGAAAGCATTCCAAGAAAAATCCATGTATGTTCAAGTACTTTTGTTAAGCAACATTCATCATTTGTTCTGATTTTTCATACAAAGTGGGTTTGCATAATGCAGCAATACATACCAAACTGATATTTTAAAATAAATGTAGCAGGGCCTTTCCTGGTGATACAACTGGTTAAAGTTAGCCGCAGTTGCTTCAGTGTGCCTTAGATCTCGGAGGTGACCCACATGGCGTGGCAGACCTCTCCTGACCTGCCCGCTGCTCCCCTCAGCAGTGTACTTCATCAGTCTGCCTTTTCTGCTTCCTGCTCTGTCTCTAGTGAATCCTCTCAACACACCTGCTCCTCTGGCCTGTTGCCCAGTTCTGTATGCATAAATATTTTTTAATCTAAAATAAAAATAATAAAATAAAATAAATGTAGCATCTCCTGGTTTTCAGCATTCTGCACACAAGCAAGTAAAAACAACAAAGGAACTAAAACACACTAAAGTCAACACATTCACATTTACCTTTTGAATTTAGTTTTAATGCTGGTTGGGCTTATTCTCTGGTTTTGATATGCACCAATGCTTGTTTATCAGATGTTGCTTTTGCCTTATTTCCTGACTCGTTCTATGGCAGCTTGTGTTGTGCTATTCGTGCACTACTTTGGTACTGTTGACAGTATTCTTGTCCCCCCAAAAAGAGTAAAATAAGCTTTTTCTCAATGTCCCCAGTCTAGGTTTGTTCCAATGTATGTTGCCTTGGTATGGGGAACTAAAATCAATTGAGGTCCAAAGAAGTCTGTTACTGTTTTTTAAAAAAGACATTTATTTATGCTTTCAGAATTCGAGTGTAAGTCAGAGGTGTGGTAGGTGAGAGGATTCCCCAGAGACAGTGGGGAGCAGAACAGGCAGATCAAAAAAGTACACTGCTGAGGGGAGCAGCAGGCAGTTCAGGAGAGGTCTGCCCCACCATGTGGGTCAATGGCTTTGGAGAGCTTCAAAATGTGGTGGTTTTTTTTTTTGTTTTTTTGTTTTTTTTTACTTACTTCACTAGTAAATGAGGAGATTGTCATCAGGACATAGCAAAGTTTTCAACTCTTTTTGTTTGCAAAGTTTCTTAGAAGTTTCTCCTTTCCCCTAAAAGCTGGTTAATTTGAAAAAAAAAATATTTATTTTATTTATGTGTACAGAACTGGGGTACAGGCCAGAGGTGCAGGGACCATGAGAGGATTCACCAGAGGCAGAGTGGGGAACAAAACAGGCAGGTCTACAAATTACACTGCGGAGGGGTGTGGCTGGCCAGTCAGGAGAGGTCTGTCACTCCTTGTGGGTCATCTCTCTGGCCAGGGATCAAATTCCAGCTGAAGTGGCTGCAGCAAGCTTCACAGTGCTGCACTTTAGCCCATTAAACCACTAGGGAGGGCCCTGATTTTTTAAAATATTTATTTAATTATGCATAAAAGAATTGGGTACAAGCCAGAGGTGCAGGGGTGGTGAGAGGATTCACCAGAGACAGACTAGGGAGCAGAATAGGTGGACTGAAGTACACTGCTGAGGGGAGCAGCAGGCAGATCAGGAGAGGTCTGCTGCACCAAGTGGGTCAGCTCACTGGCTGGGGATGAAACTCCTGCAGCTGTGGCTGCTGATAGCTTCATAGCGCTGTGCTTTAACCCCTTGCGCCCCCAGGCCGGCCCTAACAACTGGTTGATTTTTATTGTTTCTCTAGAGGAAGGAAAATAATTGTCCTGTTACCTTGTTGCAAAAGACAGATTAAGGAGAACAATAAAAACAGAAGTTTATTAACATGTATATCTTACATGTACATGGGCGACACACAGAAAAAGATGATCTACTTGTTTAAATACCATTTTCAATTTAAGAAAAAGAAAAAGATGCCAGGAGGCCAGTTATGGGGAGATCATCGAGAAAAATGTGGTAAATAAGGTTAAGGTTTGTTATTTACATTTAAGTAACTGGATTCCTTCTCCATTAAGATTCTCTTTGACTTAAAGCCATCCTTCTCTTGGTAGGGATGAGATACTCTTACAAATTGGAATTTCTTTTGTAAATGTTAAGTTCCCTTGCAAAAAAGTATGTCTGCTCTATTTCAGAGTTTCTCCAAAGAATTATCTCAAACTAATCCTTATGCCAAAGAGGCATAGTCTGCTTTACTTCACTACTTGGGTTTAGTTTATGTGGGAGAATGTGGAGTGTATTTAACTCTACATGAATTTGAGAATTTGAGTACTCTTTGTGTACTTTATATTTAGTTTTAACTATGTAACTGTAAATGCTCATTTGAACATTTTATGAAAAATGAAAAGCCTGTATACACATGCACAATTATTCTCTTTGTGTGTGCGTATATGTAAGCTTTTTCTCAATAAACCCAGTGTATATATACAAACACACATAGACGCACGTATGTATCTGTGTGTATATCTATCTATCTATCTATATATATATGCACACACCAGGTTTTTCAGTGAAAAAATTATTAGTGAGAGGAGCCTCCCTGGTGGTGCAAGGGTTAAAGACAGCACTATCAAGCTTTCACCAGACACTGTAGCTAGCAGGAGTTCTATTCCTGGGCAGGGACCTGACCCACATGTCACAGCAGACCTGCCTGGCTTGCCCCTGCTTCCCTCAGCGGTGTATTTTAGTCAATCTGTCTTTTCTGCTCCCCACTCTGTCTCTGGTAAATCTTCTCACACACACCCCAGTTCTTGTATGCATAAATAAATAAATCTCTAAGAAATATATTAGTGACAGAACTGTTCTTCATGAAGAATTCATTTTCAGACCTGTCCATTGCCCGGTTTCAGGAAGTAATAAAGAACAGGTTCTCTGCATGTATCTATTTGGTAATGAGAGGGAGTCACTGGCACAGATTCTACTGGATGGCATATTTGTAAAGCCACAGTTGCATGCTTTATTTAATTTGTTATTATTAATACAAGAAGGCAAATTACAAGACCAATGAATTTTATAGAGGCAGAAGTTATCATCTTTGATAGGGATCAGAAGCAAATATGTAAAGTGCGTAGATTATAGATCAGCTGTTGGAGCCTCTTATGCGATCAGTTTCACCAAAAGGGAATGATAGGGTTTTTTTTTGGATCTATCCAAAATAGGCTCTTTCCAATAAGTGTTGCCTTGATGTGGGGAACTAAGGTCAACTGTGGCCCTGTGGACCTCAGGAGAAGTTACCATCACTAAAATAATGTAGATTAAAAGCATTGAGCTTTTTAATTTTTCCTATTATGAAGTACAGTTCTGTGGCTAATAAATGTTTTTAAAGATTTGCTTATTTATGCAGACAAGAACTGGATTGTAGGCCAGATCTGGGCGCGGGGTATGTGAGTGAGAGGATTCACCATATCATAGAGCATAACAAAGAATCTAATAACTTTTGTCTTTGCTTTTTTTCCCCCCCTAATCAAAGAAACAATCACTGGTCCCTCTTTTTATAACCAAGAAAACTGTAGTTTGCGAGTTATTATCTGGGTGTAGGTTTATCAATGAACTAATGAGCATTTCTTCCCTATGATAAATTCATCCTCTTTACTCTCAAAGTATGGGGTGTGTCTGGGGTGAGGTTGCTGCCAAACCTGAATTGACAGTGGAGGGGTTGTGGGGTTAGTTAGAAGTCTAAGGAGCAGCTTGGTGTGTTAGCCATTGCTGGCTAGCTCTCTGCCCACCTGTCCTGCCCTCCCTTGCCTGTGCCTCCACAGCTGCCACCCCAACTTCCACTCAGTGTTCAAAACAAAATACACGATTCATTTTAAAATTTAATGTTCTAGATTTATTGAAGTATCATTGACAAGTACAAGTTACATCTGGTTAGTTTATTAGTACATGTGTGATTTTTTAAAATGATATATGATGTTATATCATTTATTTATTTATTACACATATTTATTATACATATACATATGCATTATGATAAGATTGCCATAATTATGTTAACACATCCATCATCTCATATAGGTATCTTCTTTGTGTGTGGTTAGAACACCAATGATCTATGTTCTTAACAAGTTCAAGTATATGATATAATGTCATTAACATTAATCATCATCCTGTGCATTAGATCTCCAGAAATTATTCATCTCATAATTGGAAATTTGTATCCTTTTTTGAACATCTCACCACATTCGTTACCCTGAGATTTTATAAACCATATTTTACTTTCTGGTTTTATGAGTTCAACTTTTTGTGATCCTATGAAAAGGTGAGCTCATATAGTATTTGTCTTGTGTGTCTGACATTTCGCTTAGCATAATGTTCTCAGATTTATCCATGCTATCACAAATGGCAGAATATATATATATTCTTCTTTATACCTTCTTTATCCCTCCAATCATTAATGGACACTTAGGTTGTTTCTATATCGTGGCTATTGTAAATAATGTTTCAGTGAATATAGGAGTGAATGCAAATATCTCTTTGGTATCCTAGTTTTGTTTCCTTTGAATATGTCACAGAAGGAGAATTGCTGGAGCACATGATGATGCTGTTTTTTTTTTTTTTTGAGATTTATTTATTTATGCATATAGAACTGGTGTACAGGCCAGAGGTGCAGGGGGTGAGAGATTTCACCAGAGACAGAGTGGGGAGCAGAACAGGAGATCGACTGAAATACACTGCTGAGGAGAGCAGTGGGCAAGACAGGAGAGGTCTGCCATGCCATGTGGGTCAGCTCCCTAGCTGGGGATCAAAGTTAGAGGCTTTGGCTAGCTTCATAGTGCTGTGCTTTAACCCATCGCACCAGCAGGAGGGCCCTGTTACTAATTTTTTGAGGAAACTACGTTATTATATCCATAATGGCTCTGCAAAGAATGTAAGGGCCTTTTTAATTTTACAATACCTTTTGCAAGTTAGGAATGTTTTTCTTCTTTGCTTTTCACTGTTTATTTATGACAAATATTCCACATCCATGATCCTCCTCCTCTGAAGTTCTTAGAGACCATGCAGCCCTCTTTGACCAATCAGAGAATGGAGTCATGTGACTCACCCATCTTGTGAAAGGCCCTTCAAATTGTGTATGTTGTAAACAGGCACTTGGACTTGCCTGTTACCTGTCAACCTTCTGGTGTTCATTTGAATAGATCTATGTATTTCTTGGAGCAGATGATGCGATCGCTGATCTATAGATACAGAAAGCCGAACTACAGATCCATGAACTCCCCTTTCTGGTTTTGCAAGGCGAGGGGATGCCTGGTGCCTCACCACCCAGTGTAAGCACAGAGAATATTTTTCTTGTAAGGAGTTATAGAAGTCTATTCTCAACAACTGAGTATCACTTCAGGTATATAATTATTTTATATAAGATGGTACAGAAGTTTAACTGGCTGCTCACACTGTATCTTACAGGATGGCTGTACACTGATAGTGGGCAGAGGGTGTCATAGTGAAAGCCCACTTATGAGGAACTTGAGACATTGTTCACAATGAAAACTATATTCATGGATAAAAGTTTTCTTTGCTCTAAAGGAAGCATGAGGGAAAGAATTATCCTAAGTGGGAGGTGTAATTCAATCACAACATGAGATGCATTCATATTCTTCATAGGGATGGGCTGTTAAAAAAGGGATAGGCTTCTCCTTCAATCATGGCATTGGAGAGACAGACAAATGGCCATACTATGAGTCCCTTTTGAAAATATATCTCTTTATCAGTCATCAAAACTTTTTTCCATTTCAATTTCCCCTCATGATAGATACATTCAAATGGCCTTATAGTTCATTGCTGTATTTAAAATGTCCCCCTAAATCTAATTATCAACATGCTCCTAAATCATCTTTCCTACAAGGCTAATTTCCTAGGACTATTTTCCCAAGTGATTAACTTTTTGCTTATTTTGTTTTGGTTCTTTTAATTTTCCCATTTAAATTGTATCTAAAATTGTTAGTGGATGTATTGAATAGGGAGTCTATAGATCTTTTGATTGTATACAATTCACATGGGGACATCGATTTTTATTTTAAAGATTTATTTCTATTTATTTACACATACAGGAACTAGGGTATAGGCCAGAAGAGCAGGAGAGTGTGTGAGAGGATTCACCAGAGACAGAATGGGGAGCAGAACAGACAGATCTACTGAAATACACTGCTGAGGGGAGCAGTAGTTGAGACAGGAGAAGTCTGCTATTTCATATGGGTCGGCTCCCTGGCTGGGGATGGAACTCATGACACAGTGGCTGGCCATAGCTTAATAGTGCTGAGACTTTAACCTCTGGGACACCAGGGAGGCCCCAATATCTATTCTTTTAAAATGTATACACTTCAAAACCCCTGAAAGATTAAAAGTTTCATAGTTTCAATTTTAGCTAACTATATCCTGAGTTTCTGCAAGGTCTTGCTCACACTAAGGTATATTCAAAAGCTGGTCCTCTGGGATTAGTCATGTCTCACTGATTTCACCTACTGATTAATGTACCAAGTAAAGGTCAGTTGCTTTCAAGCAGGGCAATGAAGTATTACCATGCTTTTAACCAATTTTACAAATTGTAATATGAAGCCTGCCATGAAAGGATTTTAAGTGGGAACCAATACAGATTACTTTAGTTTCAACCCACTACATTAAGTCTTCCTTTAACTCAATTGAGTTAACTTTTTTTTAAAGATTTATTTATTTATGCATACAGAACTGAGGTAAAGGCCAGAGGTGCAGGGATGGTGAGAAGATTCCCCATAGTCAGAGTGGGGAGCAGAACAGGCAGCTTTGACAAAGTACACCGCGGAGGGGAGCAGCTGGTGGGACCGGAGAGGTCTGCTGCCACACGTGCATTCTGGATTCCTCAGGCGGATCAAACTGGCACCGAGCGGCTGTGGCCTGCTTCGCAGCACTGCTCTTTAACCCGCTGTGCCACCAGGGAGGGCCTGCGTTAACTTCCTAATGCTCAAAGGGTAAACAAAATATGTCATAAGTTTGAAGTTAAAAATACAACCATTTACATTTCTCCAAAGTAAAGAATACAAATAAATAGCCACTTGAGAATATCAAAAGAAGTTCTTTCCCTTATTCTTGTATTAACATTTTATGATTTATATATACTACTTGCATTTTGAAGCACTGTTTTAGATTTTTCCATACTATACTATAACCACTAGCTATGTTTTTTAATACTTACAAGAAATAGACTACTGTCGATTAAAACAAATTGGTTACTTACTGTATGTGTATTATTAATCTGATTATCATGTTACTAAAAGCATAGAATGGTTAAACCTTGTTTTGAAGTTCAGAAAATGAACATAACCTAAGTGCTGTCGCTGGTATTTTTTAATGTGTAAGCCTTTTAATGATGAATTTCCAAAGTACTCTATCGGTGTTACCATGGACACTAAGAGGCACTCCACTGCCAAATCAGATGGCTAGAAAATGGTTCTTTTAATATATTTCAGGTATCTGCAGACTTCCAGAACTGGCTCTGTCACAAATAAATGGGACTTAGCCTTAATATATCAGAGATTTTCTGACAGCATTTCAGCTACACATTTTTGTTTTATTCTCTTTTGCACTCTGCATCAGTTAGTATTTTAACTTTGTGAAAGATGTAACAGTGAAGACACACGATAGTTCCTCAAATGTTAGTTACTTCTGTCAATAAGGCCTGTATTCAGGATTGGACTGACAGGCAGATAAAGGAAGGAGAGATTTGCTCTGTGTGTCCCCTCGGCAGGCAGACCTATTAAGTGTTGGGACGAAAGACATTTCTGCTTATACCCTTTCATTTGGTAAGTGTATTCTTGTATTTTTGTGGTTGTTGCTATACATACTCTAAAATAATGAATTTAAGATCTACTTATATTC
The DNA here is from genome assembly GCF_000260355.1 of Condylura cristata. Classification (NCBI taxonomy): domain Eukaryota; kingdom Metazoa; phylum Chordata; class Mammalia; order Eulipotyphla; family Talpidae; genus Condylura; species Condylura cristata. The sequence goes on along the minus strand of NW_004567120.1, from coordinate 21,017,102 downwards.
TTCAGAGGGTAGTCTCTGGTAGGGATTCCTTATAAAATTCAGTTGAAACTGTTCTCCTATGAAGAGTTTGATATGTTTATAATTATGTTATTATTTTTACCATAACATGTATCTTGCCTTCCAGTATCTCTTTTAATTGAATTCTATGGAATGAGCTTGGGACAAAATAAGGTTAGCTTTCTAGTTATTATGCAGTAATAAGATATTTCCATATATATAATCAACTATTTTCCAAATATTTAAAACCATTATATTTATGAATTACAATTTGACATCTGTAAGAGTGCTCTAAAAAAACTAATGTGTGGTGTTCAACTAACCAAGATACAATAAAAAATGTGCATCTTTTTCTGTTTCTAGTTATTTAATTTTTTAAATTTTGGACATACAAAAATTTTATTGCTATTAGGCTTGCACAAATTCAAATCCCCTATCTATGAACTACTCTACAACCCTTGAGAGACCAAGCCATTAAATAATTCAGTGAAATTTTATGTGACATTATTCTTTGTCTTCTCATATCAATTATCTTTATTTAGGCCACTTGCTCACAATTTCACCTACATTGGCAAGACCATTGTTTGTTTTCATCTCTGTAGAAAATGCCCAACAGATACATTAGGAAAATAGGAAGACAGCTGGTAAACAGACTCATTCCCTGCGGCAGAGCTAACAAAGCAATTCACCAAATCCATCTCTTCCTAGTTTGTTTTTTCATCACTATTTCCAAATCTGCTTTTTGCCCTCTAAGGATTTGAGTACTCTAGCACATAAAAGAGGCTGAAACCAACCAAGTTTTACTTCTTCAGGTGGGATATTAGTTGACAAGCTTTTCTCTACTAAATTCTGTAATATGCTTTCCTATTTTTGATTGGTTCATTTTCCTTTTATTTTTAGTTATATCATACAACTCTTAATTTCAAAAACTATTACTTTAAAGGTTGTAGACAATGTGTTTCCTGATACTTTGAATTATACATTTATACATTTTTAGCATTTAATTCTGATACAGTATTAGACTTTTTAAATGACATTTTTGTGAGACATGTAGATTTTGATAAACTCAGAAGCACAGTTACAGAAATACAAAGTATGTTGAGGTCATCAACAAGTGTTAGTTTAACTGGAAATCTCCTGCAAGCGAAGAGAAAGGCCAGGGTTAGTGGTGTCCAGCCAAGACTGTAAATAACATTAAATAGGGAGATCATGTGAAGCTCTATACGCAAAATCAACAAGGCACCATGATAATAATGACAGCCATAATTTGTGTACCTTCACTATGCTTTAGGAATTATACTTGTTACATAATTATTTCTTTCAGTACTAATACCAACACTGGTGGAGTTATGTGCCAGAGTCCCTATTTTATGGATTTATGGATCAATTAACAAATATTACTGTTGTGAGTAATAATGATGCCATCACACCCTAGGTATGTCATAGCTAGCTAGGTCCTTATCCTGTGGGCCTTATGATCTTATAATGATAAGTCACTCACTGAGTCTTATAAAAGTCATATAATTAGCTCCAGATCAGTCTGTGTGAGACCACATCCACTTTACCTTCTATTTCATATTAATGCTGTCTATGGCATGATCAGATAGAGATGGTAGTCACAGGAAACTTTTTGCCTGAGGTCAAAGTGACCTGGACAAGCAGGTAGTGCCCCACTGAAAATCAGAGAATGAGAACCAACATTCAGGTGCATTTTGACTAATAAAAATCAATGGTGATATTATTTCTTTTAATCTAATTTATGTACTTCTACTGAAGTTGCACACATGTTTGCCACCCATTTTTAATAAATGTGTCACATTATTGATTCTGTGACTTTGTTGTTAATGAAAACCTTTTAGGACAGGAATGAATTAAAGAGAACAGATGACCCAAAGGTCACAGATAAGTAAGCAAGAAAGAGGAAATCCAATGAGGTGACAGTGAAAGAAGACATATCTTGGGTAGGGGTAATAATGTGCAGTATTTCCAGTGAAAGTGGCACACAACACTTTTCAACAACTAAGTTCTCTTTTCTCACAGTTCATGAAAATTCTCACTGCTAACCATTTGCAAGAACTACTGCTCAGTGTCACGTATCCCCTCCCTAAAATCAGCAGATCCAAAATTGCCTCTTATTAGAAAGCTGGTAGACCTACTGCCCTTATTTTAACTCACACTCAGAATCAATGTTTTGTAATTAGCCTTTCCCACCACAACCACTGCCACACAGAAGGAGGTGGAATCTTGGCACGCTCATTTAGAAATATTTTTGATGTCTTAAAATCTACTGAGGGTACCTTGGCATATTCATGAACGATGACCTAAAACTCTAAAAATAGCTGTGAGCAAAATTCTCCCACATGCACACAATTTGAATAGGTCTGGCAAGATGCTTTTAAGCTCATAAAAGTGTCATAGAAAGTTATGAATTGGTTTTACATGCTTCAGTACACCCGGTATACAGATTAGTACTTTCTGTTATGACATCGGGCTTTCTGCCCTCTATTCTAAACAGCAGGAAAAATTTATGAGCCAGAAAACCTTTCTTGGATTTGGCCTTAAGGCACCAAGCAGTGGAAATTAGTTGCTCACAAGGTTGAAGTCTGAGGCTCACGGAAATAAGGAGGTGGGCAACATTCACATTGAGAGAAATTAGTTGTGTCTTCAGCTAGAACCTAGGGTAGGGTATGAAAGGGCCTCAGGGCTGCAAGTAAAATTTTGAAACTTGCAGCTTTGTGTTAAATGCAGCTTTAAAGAGATGTTCCCAACAATGTTGTAGAAAAAGGAAGGTTTAAGAATGTGATTCTGAGAAAAAGGGATCATGCTAGTGCAGATGTTAGAATTAAAATATTTCAATTCTCATGTAGACATGTGCCTCAAAAGAGGTTGGGATCAGACTCTTGTAGCTGGTACACAGGAGCCAAGTTAAAGGGGTAAATCGGAGGTTTATTTGGTAGTTACCTTTGTGTTCCTAGTGCTCCTATGTTCAAATATTTTTGAGTACCTACTATGTGCCACAATACAAATGTGAATTTGGTGGTGTTTGCCTTTTAGGAGTTCACATCTGAGTGAAAGGAAAGAGAGGGAAAAGTGATAACATACTATAATAGCTACTCTGACAGCTAAGAGCATAGTGTTCTGAGAACATGCTGGACTAGAAGGAAGTTAACAGATGAGCAGTCAAAGACTTTTTAGGAAGATAATTTTTTTAATTGAGGTAACATCCAGTATCACCACCATAGGGCACCCACCAGCAATCATCCATCATCTACCACTATAGTCCATTGTACTTCCTTTCCTCTCTGGCTGCTTCAGTTCCATAGTCAGCTTTCAAGGGTTCGTTTTTAAGTTTTTCTTTATCTGGCACTTAATTTGGTTTCTCTATATGCCACATGTTAATGACACCATCCAGTATTTAAAAGGAAGATTTTGGTTTTTTTTTTTTTTTTTTGGTGAGGAGATACCTGAACTGAATCTGAAGGTTGAGTAGGTTACCCAGAGGAAAGAATTTGGAGACAGTCAACAGGAACAGGATGATATGTGGCAGGAAATGTAAGTAGCGCAGTAATTGTAGACTAGAGTAGCAGCTAGTGGTGAGAAATGAGACCAGAGAAATGACAGGAAACAAATCACCAAAGACCCTGTATGCCTACTGAGGCAGCTGGACTTCTGGAGGAAACAGGGAGACTGACAAGTAACCACTTTTGAATGGCCACTCTGGCAGCCATGTGGAGAACAGAAAGGATCATAGGCAAGACCAGAAACTGGGAGACTAGTTAGGGGGCCATTGTTATAGTCTAGGAGAGATCATCAGGATCTGAGGAAAGGCCATTGGAGATGGCAGGAAGTGGAAGGATTTGAGATTGTTGAGGAAGAATTTTCTTGTTTTGATTTGGTCCAAGACTTAGTTTGATCTTGACTTCACAATGGTTGATGTGCTGGCAGTAGACAAAGGGCAAAGGGATGGTGGGATGTAGCATTATAAAAGCTTATTTAAGGACCCTCCCAGGTGGCTCACAGCCATGAGTTCCATCCCGGGCCAGGGAGTTGACCCGCATAGCTCAGCAGATCTCTCCTGTCTCGACCGCTGATCCTCTCAGCATTCTACTTCATCTTTCTGCCTGTTCTGGTCTCCACTCTGTCTTTGGTGAATCCTCTCACAGCCCCTATACCTCTGGCCTGTACCCCAGTTCTGTATATATAAATAAATGAATGTTTTATAAAAAGCTTATTTCAGGCCCTCCCTGGTGGCGCAGCAGGTTAAAGCACTGCACTAAGAAGCTAAAGCCACTTCCGCATGAGTTCGATCCTTGCCTGCCCTGGAGGTGACCACATGGCGTGGCAGACCTCTCCTGACCCTCCTGCTGCTCCCCTCAGCAGTGTACTTCGTCGATCTGCCTGTTCTGTTCCCCCACTCTTTGTCTGGTGAAGCCTCTCACCGCCCCTGAGCCTCTGGCCTGTACCCCAGTTCTGTATGCACAAATAAATAAATTAAAAAAAAAAAGTGCAGCACTATGAAGCTGTCGCACCTGCTGCAGCACCAGTTTAATCCCCAGCCAGGGAGGGACTCCCAGGGCGCAGCAGACCCCTCCTAACCCACCCGCTGCTCCCCTGAGCAGTGTACTTCTTCCATTTGTCTGTTCTGCTCCCCGCTCTGTGTCTAGTGAATCCTCTCACCCTCTGCATCTCTGGCCTGTACCCTACTTCTGTATGAATAAATAAATAAATATTTTTTTTTTAAAAAGTTTATTTCAGGTAAGCTATCTGTTGACTTTTTTTCTGAAAAAATTTTTTTTCATATACTACTCTTTTTTTTCTCAGTTTGCAGAGTAACCATTTGCTGGAGATTGGTTGCTTATGGTTAGTTAAATAACTCATGTTGTTAAGTCTGCTCTAGGCAACTATACAGTGGGAATGAAGCAAGTTAGGGTCAGAGGAGGGAGAAAAGCTCTGCCAGCTGTCTCTTTTCCCTCTCCAAAATGCACAAGTACCCTTTACGCAATCCCACACACATAAAAGCTTTCTGTGCCAGAAATCTGTTTATTTTGCAAAGGAAGACCATATGGAATACAATTGATGATGACATTTAGTCCAGAGTGTACAAGAACAATACAAAGAATTAACTAGAATAAATGTTAAATTATTTGAACATAGTACTGAATCACAGAAAATTAGGTTTAAACACTAAAGAAAGTTTTAAATGCAACACATTGATATAGCCATTTAGAAATGAATCTAGTGTAAAAAGAAAACCAGCATAAACAGTATATCAGGATATGAAATGAGGCTATAATAAAGGACAATTATACAAAGCAGAGTAATGACATGGAACTTAAAATTCTCAATACTGAAAATTGATCAGAAATAATTAGATGATATATTATAGCTGAATAAGAATAAAAATGATTCTAGGCTTTGATTACATCAATGTGACTACGTAATTATTCTTAAATGTGGATGTGAAAAGAGACTTACATGTTAAATTAATGTTAGACATCAATCAAATGTCAGGGAAACAAGAAATAGAACTAGTGACTTTGAGGGAAATAAATGTTTAATCAGTCTCCAAGTCTTATTGAGTTCTCCTGTAACATCTCTCTTAAGTTTATCTCTTAAACATTTCTACTACTACTATCTTAGTCTATAAGGCAGCTAATCTACCCCGCTCTAGTTTCCTTCTGCTGAAAAATTATTGAGCAGAATGATGCCAAATTCTCTGTGATAATATGTCTCCTGAGACCAAACATCAACGCTTTCTAACATCGAGACCTTCCGTAACCCAGTTCCACATCGCCTGTGTAGGCTTAATCTCCACCCCCGCCCACCCAGCCCTCACTGAGTCCATTAGCTTCCCTCTGCTCTGGCCACGTCATGTCTTATTCTGTCCCTGAAACACTACACACGCTTTTGGTTTTCATACTTCTGAGTGGTCTCATCCTTTTTGCTCTGTCTGCCACACTATCTTATCTTTTCAGACTCAGATCTATTTCCAGCCCTTCCATAAAGATTCCTTTAATTCTCTTACTTTTCTGATTTTCCAATACAATTACAAATGGAATCACATATTCTGTAGGTAATTTAATTGTTATTTAACTATTTCTCATATTTAACTCTTGCTTTTGCAACTACATTGTAAACTCAGCAAGGGGAGATCATATATAATTTAATATTACCTCAATTATCCTAACAGGGTCTTGATCATCTTTATTCTAACATTTTGACACATTTTGATATAGTAGATATCTGGACACTAACAAGTTTCAATGTATAAATTCAGAATTACATTTCATTGACTCATTATGTTGAGAAAGCATATCGAATGAACTGAAATCACCCAATTTATTTTTCTATTAAGTACTATTGAATTATTTTAATATTTCCTGTATAAATATTTATTTTGCAAAATTTTAATCTAAAACAGTGTCCATTTTCATTTTACAATGAGTATTTATGAATTTTAACTTTTTGTAGAAAAATAATAAATTATATCTATTGAATTATACAATTTGATTTGTTTTGGGTGTGTTTATACACCCATACACCAGCCACTGCCAAGTTTAAGATAGTGAATATAACCTTCCCATCAAACCCCAATGGAAGGATATACAATGTGCTGTTTTCTGCTCAGCATATTTGAGACTGTCCATATTGTTACGTTTTATCAGTAGTTTATTCCTTTTATTACTGAAAAGTCATTATGTGGACATATTCCAATTTGCTTATTCTCTTATTGATGGGCATTTTAATTCTTTTCTTGTTTTTGCTGTTCCAAATAAATGTACTATTAATATTCATATACAAGTGTTAGTATATAAGTGAGCTTACTATGTACATGAGTATCTGGGAGTAGAATAGCCGGATCATGTGGTGATGTGGGTTGAATATTTTAAGAAATTCCCATGCTGTTTTCTGAGTAATATTATGATTCTACATTCCCAAGAGCAGTGGATGAGGGTTGTTGGTTATTGTAAATAGTGCTGCAGTAAAGATGGGTGTACATATATCTTTTTGAATTAATTTGTTGTATTTTTCAGGCAAATACAAAGAAGTGGGATAACTAAATTATGTGAAATTTCTATTTTTGGCATTTTGAGGAATCTTCATACTGCTTTCCATAATAACCACACCAATGTACAATCCCATCTACGTAGTATCACAGTTTCCTTCTCTGCACACCTTCTCCAACACTTTGTGTTTCTCACCTTATGGATAATAGCCATTCTCACAGGTGTGAGGTAATATTTCAGTGTGATTACAGTTTGCATTTCTCTGTTAATAAGAGATGATGACAAATGCCAACATCAACTAAAAAAACAACAAAGGACCTTGTAATTTGAATACACTGTTACCAAGTGGTAGCTCAGTCACAATCCCACAGAGATTAATGTTATACTTTTATTTGACTGAGACAGGGAAACCAAAAAACATAACCCTGTAAACTAGCCACCATTAACGTGAAATCAATTATTTATTAAATTATTAAGATTTAAAGCAAAATTTAATGTAAATAAATATCAGATTTTGTTAGATGCTCAACTTGATTATTTATCCTTTTATTCCTGCCTTCATTTGACACACATATTCTGATCCAAATCTCATTTCATCTAAGAAAATACGTAGTCTCTTTGTGAGGCTTATATTTTCTGTGGGGTTTAAATCAAATTTGGCGTTATAATTCCCTTAATATATTTTACTGAGATCCCTTTGAAGCCTGTTTCTTTCTTTCACAGGTATACCCTGCTTTAACATAGCAAAATAATATCCTGGCTTTTCCATTCAGGAATTTGGATTTTACTTGAAAAGTCCCCATTTCATAATTCTCTCTCATATACTGCAAGAAGAGAAAGATAATTATAGAAGTCAAGCTTGCCCAAAAGGCATATGGCATGTTTCCATACTTATATATAAAGAGGAGAATTTCTCATGTGATATTGAAGAACATTAACCTTATCTTTTCTAGTTGTACATAAAACACATTTAATAATTTTATTTGCTTTTATTTTGCCCAAGTTAAACTAGCAAAATTAAACAATTTGTATCTTTTGTGTAATACTTTTCAGAATTTTAACATACCTGTGCTGCATATACAAAGCAGAACATTTAAGATACATTTTATTTTTATGATTTTTTAAAGATTTATTTATTTATGCAGATAAGAACCGGGGTACAGGCCAGAGGTGGTGGGGCAGGAAGGACTCACCAGAGACAGAGCAAGTTGCAGAACAGGCAGATTGACTGAAACACACTGTTGGGAGGAGCAGAGGGCAGGTCAGAGAGGTCTGCCACACCATGTGGGTCACCTGCCTGGTGGGGGATCAAACTGGTGCTGCAGTGGCTTCAGACAGCTCCACAGTGCTGCACTTTAACCCCTTGAGTCACCAGGGAGGCACATTTTTTTTATTACAAAAGTTTATTTTTACATCATTTTGTACAGTTTTTTTTCCATCTCAATTGTAATCCCCACGGGTTTCCCATCACCAAGCCACCCGTGTGCCATCACCATAATCCTGTGCATTCCCCTTCCCCCTCCCGTTTTTTATCCCATTCCCCACCCCACCCCCACAAAATGTCTCTGGTATATGGCTGTTTACTATTCTTGTTATTTTCTCGCCTGGACCATTATACTCCTGCTATGAGTGAAACCATCCGTATTTTTCTTTCTCTTTCTGGCTTATCTCACTAACCATGATCTTTTCCAGTTCCATCCAAGTTGCTGCAAAAGACATGTGTTTCTCTTTTTTGGTTGCTGAGTAAGATTC
>NW_004567120.1:20818446-21007306 GCF_000260355.1 Condylura cristata | reverse complement strand
AGGCACATTTTAAATGGGAATTTGGAACCAATACTCCAATGATTTCATGACATCAGGCTTACATACTAGAAATGCAGAGTTCAAAGTATGAAATTAAAGACAGTAAACAGCAATTGGAGTCAGGTACATAGTGCAAAAATAGCAGATGTGTTTTCCTTCGATAGTTTTTGCTTTTCTATTGACCTTGTGATTTATCAGCTTTCATCTTGTAGATATGGTTTGGATTCTTCTGAGTGTTAACTGTAATTTAACCAATTATCAATGTGTCCATATCAGGACTAAATTGAAGTGGCAATCGCTTCACAATAAATTCACTTTCTTGTGGTACAGACTGAAGCAAAATTCCTGCCACATGTCAGATATTTTTGTCCACAATTATGAAAGAATTTACTGGCTTCTCCCTTGATTCTTCTATTTCATATACTCTTATTATCATATTTTCTTTCTTGAGGAAGGCAAGCATAAAGAGAATAACATTTATGGAGCACCTAATGTTATACTATTACAATGAAAATGGTTCCTGGTAAGGAGCAGTTGTGAAATAAATATTTATTAAATGAATGAATAAATGTCAGGTATTGTATCAATTTACATATGTGTACTTATTTATTCTTAGAAAGATTCTGTATCAGCTATGTACTTTCCCCCTTACTTATAAAGTTGAAAAATATTTGCATGTATTTTATAGGCTCTTTATGAGGGTTGCATGAATGCACAAAGCAATTAGAATAGTTCCTGGTAAATCATAAGCATTGTTTTAATATTATTAACTATTATTTTTATTTTCCAGTGTCACCTAGGTATGTAAAAAAATTTAAATTTCATGTCTGTCTTCTAAACTTTTCTTCTAAATTTCCTGTTAAATTAATTAAACAAGAGGCCATTAGACTGAGCTGGCTCTAATGCTAAGATGGTCTGGTAATCTAAAACTATAAATGCCTCAAGTTTAGGAAGTCAGATTTTAAAGACAATCGATCATGAAGTGTAAAACAGGATTTAATGCTATAGCCAATCAAATATATTTTTTAAAGATTTACGTATGCATACAAGAACTAGGGTACAGATCATAGGTGCGGGGGTGGGAGGTGAGAAGATTCATTAGAGACAAAGTGGGGAGCAGAATAGGTGGATTGAATTAAATACACTGCTGAGAGGAGCAGCAGGCTGCAGAGGAGAGGTCTGCTGCACCATGTAAGTTTGATCTCTGGCTTGGGCAGTGGCTACAAATAGCTTCATAGTGCTGTGCGTTAACCCTTTGCACCACCAGGGAGGCCCCCAATTTCCTTTCTATACTTCTCTGCTTTCTATAAGTTTTCTCCTTAGTTCCTGCTGGTGGTACTCTTATAACCACTTCAGTGCAGATGGTTACAATAGATAAATGCTGAAGTAAACTCTATGTTTCAATATGCCTCAGTTTATCTTTTACTATTTTTTATAGCTTTAGTGTGCTCATCAAAGAGCTCTAGGATGTCTTATTTTGCTGGTTTTCATGCATACCTTGTTTACTTTGTAATCTTCCCATTTTTCCTTACTTGGACCATTTTGTAATTCTTTGAAAGATAATGTTCCCTCTTCAGTCTGGTTGTACATTACTTTTTTTCCCTTGACAGTACTCTGATCCTGAGGATATATTTTCTTTGAAATCCAAAACAGTTTAAAAATTTCTTATTTCAAAACAATGTTTTCAGTAATTGCAAATGCTACTGCCTAATGATTAAATAGTTCATTTTCTAGTCTTTTCTTTAACTAATGAATTTAGATTCTCTTTTCACTGCACTTGATTCTGGAAGTTCTCAATGTTTGATTTGAGATGGGGGAGGGAGGCAAATGGGATATGGGCACCATTGGCTTGGTAGGTAGGTAGAAGATGTGCATACATGAAAAAAATAAAAATATAACCCCCTAAATTAAAATACTTGACTTGCAATATAAGGAAGATGAGATATAAAGTACAACTTGCTGACACTAGTGGATTTAAATAATTTGACTTAACTTGCTTGCTAATTCGTTATAGGGTTTGATTCTCAGTCCTTTCTTCTGTGGCTCAAACATATGATAAATGTAATTTCTGGCCACATTATCATTTTGCATTAATTTATATGGCCACAAAACAGTTTAGAGAAGTTGTCTTTCCTGATTTTTATTTTTTTTAAGTAGATTTTATGTCAGATAAACATCCCTAAGATTTCTTTAAGAAAACGAGCCCCTAAATAAATTACTCATATTAAAATGAATGTAAAAGTAGTGCATAAGATAGTGAAATTAGTGATAACTGAATATATCCAAGCATTCTGAATTTTCTTCTGTAACTTGGCTGATTAATGAAAAAGATTTTAACACCTATGAGTGGAGTTGTGTAGGCTAAAGCATGAGGGATGCCAGTGTCCTGAAAGGTTGGGTTCAGATTCTGAGAATTGACTCCTAAAATCGAGAGATCGATTACATTCATATCCCCCGTGTCAAACACTGAGAATTCCACCTAAACCAAAAGCTCTTAAAAAGAACAACAAAAATCTTTAAGGCTATTTCATGATCAAAGAGTTTTCAATCAGTCATCCTGACAAGATGAGAAGAAACGAGATATTTTGGCGATCTTGGCACAACTTCAAAGAACGATAGAGCAGAATGCACAAAACTCGTCCAAGTTTTGGAAGGCAGTAGTTTGGCTGAGACCCACATGCACAGCAACGAGAGCTTTTCTTGAAAACATTTTAAAATTCTTTTCCTATTTTGGCATTCTAAACGCGACAAAATTCAGTTATGCCTAAAACTCAATTGTGCACCCATATTTCGGGCAAACGGACCCCCAACGTTTTTTCCGTGTTAACACTGGGAAACGATTCCTGAGGCATTGCGGCAAGTGTTTCAATCAGACAGATAATAGCTTTCTAAACGCGGTTTTAATGTATTCTGAAACGAATGCCTTTCATCCCCATCGAATGGCTTTGCCTTTGTTTTGCAGAACGAAGAAGGTGCATCAACTTAGAGATTCTGGGACTCATCGCCACACGAGCTAGAATCTAGCTGGTGTCGCTTCGCAAGCTTTTGGTACCCAAGGCAGCGGAGCCGGGATTCAGCATCCTTCCTCTGACCATACATTTTTGAAAAGCAAGCGTTCGGCACGTTGGAACCTCTTCTCTCCTCTTCTCAACACCTCCTCCCATCCCGCCCCCCGGTTCCTTCCCACCCTTTACCTCCCCCACCCTCCCCCAGCCTGCGCATGCGCTCTAAGAACCCCCTACACTCACGGCTCAAGCTGAGAGTATTGTCGGGGGCTATTCTCTCTCCTAGCAACATGGCGGCGAGTCAGGGAGGTAGTGGTAACAGTGGGGGCGGCGGTTGTGGTGGAGGTGGAAGTAGCGGTGGCGGAGGCGCGGCCGCTGGGGGAGGTGGTGGAGCCGGAGGGGGAGGCGGCGGCGGCGGCGGGACCCTGGTGGTTCCCATCCCGGTACCGACACTTTTCGGTCAGCCGTTCCCTAACGGGCCGCAGTGGAACCCGGGGAGCCTGCAGCCTCAACACACCGTGAGGAGCCTGGACCGGGCCCTGGAGGAGGCGGGCAACTCCGGCATCCTGAGCCTCAGTGGTAGGAAACTCCGAGACTTCCCGGGCAGCGGCTACGACCTGACGGACACCACCCAAGCAGGTGACAGGACGTGGCGGGGGAGGGGAGCGGGGTTCGGAGAGCGGAGGTGGGGGGAGTGGGTGGCTGCGTGGCTGCGTGGTTGGACTCCGCTGGTCTGGGCGGGTGCGCGGGGGCGGCGAGACGGACAAAGTCTGAACAGCCTGTTCTGTTAAGTGTGAGAGGCAGAGAAGGGAATGGTGGGTGCGGTGGTGATGGTGGTGGTGGTGGAGTGGAGTGGTGATTGAAAGATGTGTGGAAACTGGGTGGGATGCGAGGGCTGAAAGAACGTTGTTGTGAAAGCGAGTTCCCCCCGGAAGGGTTGGGGAAGGAGGTATTGACACCTTTCTTAATGCACTTCTTCCAACTCCCCAGGATGTTTCCATCTTGCCCGGAGGAGGGGCGGGGGAAGGCGGGGAGGCTGGAAAGACAATACATAAAATTGTAATTCTGCATAATCCTGAAAGGCAGACGTGCCCGCAGGAATAGCATACTCCCTTTTCATAGTACAGCAGCTATTTGCCACGATTTTTCTGTGTTCTCCTGTGGCGTGTGTTTTAATCATCCTAGAATAGTCTTGTCTTCTTGTCACGTATGCTTTTAAAGACAGATTTTTGCTTTTCCTGGTGTTGGAAGGCAGTGGTGGTTAAATTAGTATTTGCTGCAGTGGCGAATTAAATCATCAATCACTTAACGTGTCTGGTTGCTAGGGAAAGAATCCTTGTTTTGAGTTATTTTACTGTCTTAATTTTTATAGCAGGAATAGCCAAAAAAAATTAAGGGCATTTTGGAGAAAATAATTAACTCCGTTCTTTATGGAGTTGTGAGTTAATGGCTTATCCTTTTGGATGAGAAATCGGCTATTGTAATGTTCTTCTTACACTCTCTGATCGTCTTTGTTGTGGCATTATTTGTTCTGAGCACACTCTTCTTTCCCTTCTGCCTTGTAAACCAATCTGATTATTTAGGTGTGTTTTGGTGTTGGGGAAGGGCTTAAAATCTGGTACTTATGTGTCTGTTTTCATCAGCTCTGCTGAAAGAAATGGACAAAATCATTTTAATAATACAATAATTTTGAAACAAAATATTCAGTGAATTCATCCATAAAGAGAAATAACGACAGATTAATTTTCAGAATAACACTTTCAGTGTTAAAAATTTCTATATATTACATCAAGGAGGAAAAATCCAAAATTGAAGACTTAACACAATTTTTCTTAGGAATTTCCCCAAGAACTTTGAATATGTAATTGATCACTGATTTTGTGTTTTGGAAAACATGTTTCAGTATTTACTCCTTCTGAACAGATTTGCTAAACAATATATAGTCATGAATATGTTGGCAAGATATTATGCTATTTGGTATGTTTTTGAAAAGCTTCAAGAACATTGGTTTCAGATAGCATCATCTTTGAGATATATTGTTTTACTTATTGCCCTTTATGACCTATAAAAGATCCCTTGATCTGTAAAACAAAATTTAAGCATCCTAGCTTGCATTCAGGGCTTTCACTGTCTGGCTCCAATTTATATTACAACCTTACCTCCCCCAAAGCTCCTACATAGAGCCCTGTCTTCCTACTAGGTCACCTCTCTGTTCCTCAAGTTTATTTTATGATTTTCTGTCTCAACTTTTTAGAAGGTCATGGATATGCCTCACCACCTATTTAATTTTGTCCAAACCCTAGCCATTCTAAGAAGCCATTATCTCGGGTTCTCTTAGTCCACAGCAATTTTCTGCATCTTTGACTTCCCTTGGTGCTTACTGATCTTTACTACTTGCTTGCTGCCTTTATTTTCTTTTTATATTTGTATCTTCCCATCTTAATAGATGGAAAACGCCTTGAAGCAGGGAATAAATCATATACTTGTTCAGTTTTCTTATATGTTGCTTATATTGTACTTGGTAATATTTTTCATAAATGTGCATCTCATGTGATTATAAGCTTTGACTTTTTAGTTTTCAATCAGTTTTCTGAAGCATGTGTTCTTGATAAACATTCACTCATCATAAACTTAGTCAACATCCATAGCAATACAGGATTTATTTAGATAATTTTCCTTTTTTGTTTTTCCAGTTGAATGTATTTTCCTTGTGAGGAAACTTCAAATTTTTTTTAAAGATTTATTTATTTATGCATACAGAACTGGGGTACAGGCCAGTGGTGCAGGGATGGTGAGAGGATTCACCAGAGACAGAGTGGGGAGCAGAACAGGCAGATGGACGAAGCACACTGCTGAGGGGAGCAGCGGGCATGTCAGAAGAGGTCTGCTGCGCCCTGTGGATCACCTCCTGGATGGGTGGGGATTGAACTCATGCTGAAGGGGCTTTAGCTTCTTAGTGCTGTGCTTTAACCCACTGTGCCACCTGGCAGGGTTTGGAAACTTCAAATTTTGAATGAGAAATCTTGCCATATATCGTGGCTAAATGCCACGAGTTTAGTTCAAGGAAACAGGGGCAAGCTTTTAGTTTGTGAAGAAACTGCTATCTATTTTTTTTAAATGAAGGTAGGAACCCTGGAGCTGAAGAAAAATAGACCATGTTTGAAACTGTATGTGTACATAGACAAACATACACACTAACATATCTGTATATGTATGTACAGAATATCCTCCAGTGAAAGTAGTCTGTTAGTGTTATACTTAAAATGACTCAGTGTGACATAAGGTTTCAGAACCAAACTGATTAGTTAGACAAAGATATAATAGTTTATTGGGCTGGGAAGAAATTGGAGGAAGAGAAAATAGGTAGTAAACTAGGAAGCTATTGTTAATCTAGGTGTGAAGTGGTGAGAATCTCAGTTTAAAGAGAATTGCATAAGAAAGGGAGATTGATAAATTTCAAAGGGAGGAGGAGGAGGTAGGGCTTTTATAATTTATTTTCCTGTTTCTAACATATGTATACAGTCAGATAGACCAGTGGTCTTGGCTGCACATTAAAGTTACAAGGGATTTTTTTTTTTTTAATATATGCCTGGTCCTCACACCAGAGCAATTAAATCAGAATCTCTGGGGTCAAGAGACTTGGTATTTTTTTTTTTTAATCTTCCCAGGTAATCTAATGTGCAGTCACTTCTGAGAAGCTCTAAAAAACACTTTATTTTTAGGAACACAAGTTTTAGTTCAGTAATCTTTTTAATGACCTTGTGTGAAGCAGAGACTCATTTCACCCCCATCATATTATTTCCAGAGTGAATAAAAACTTAAGAGGAGGTTATAGTTTCTTCACCTCTTATGCTTAACACTGGTTTACAGTTAATATCAGAGTCAATTTAATGATAAATTTACATTGAGAGTGTAGTGCCTTCAGAATATATAGCGGGTCTTGTTTTTTGTTATTAACAGTATTGCTCTGATGGAAAATATGTAATTGGTAGCTTTTGGCAAAGTTTATCTTTGATGTCTTTTTATCTCTGTATTTCTTCAGTCTGCTCTTTACCTGCCTCCTCTTTCCTGTTAACCATTATTCAGCCCTCCTTGTTTCTTTTTGCCTCTTTAGCTTAACCCCTCCCCACTCCCTACCCCCAATCCTTTGCTGGTCCCTACACCCAATCCTTTGCTGGGATAGAGCCCAACGCTTTCCAGGAGATTTAGCTGGAAGCTTAAAGCTTTCTAGGGAACTTTAATAAGGGAGAGTTTACTCATTTACTTGAATCTCTAATTGGTGGCTTGTGCTCATATATATTTGAATAGATTTGTCTTCCAAATAATTAAAATCTGCACCCATAAAAAGACATAAAAATAGGAATCAGACAGTTGGTAACCCATTTCAGAAAAGTAGCTGACTCTTGTAATGTCTTTGATAGTCTGTAGGTAGACTTGACATACGGGAAATTGACTGTAACGTTTTAGTAGGTCTGGATACCATGATGATTTGTTGACTTTAAGAGAGCTTGAAAATGATTTTAATGGTTACCTAAACAAATCCTGAAACCTCATATTTGATTTTGTTAGTGCAATAAATCTCAGCTTTCTTGCAGCTGCTCCTTGTGCTGCTTTATATCTCTCTATGTCCATAAACAATAGGTCTGTGAAACACATTTAGGAATTCCTACATACATCAGATTGTGCTGTGTCCTGGTTAGTCACATGTTTTCCTGTAAAACTGGAGTCAAATCTAGTGTTTCCTAAATGTGCTGTTTCACTTCTTCAACTATAGGGCATTGCGTTGTGTCAGGTTGTAAAATGGAGCCTGATAAAGTGCAGAGTCTGATTTGTTACATAGGTGAAAGCGCTTTCCTTGCATTCAGTGGAATGAATCTGTGAACTGTGATTTTCTGGCCTGATTGAAATATCTGCTTTTGCTTTAATTTACAAATGTCTTCCTGATAAATTTAATGTGAAGCATTTGTTGACTCATATTTTAACTTTTTTAAAATTTTGAGTTGCTGAACCTTATCGTAACTAATTTTACTCATTATGTGTTCTATAGCATAAATCATTGTTCCTTAATTTCTTTATTTTGCAAGTTCACATTTTAAAATTAAATATTATTTTAAATTGGAGGTTATGTTCATCATGAACATAATACCATTTATATAGCTCTTTATATTTTCTAAGTACTTTCATATGTATTATCCTAATAATAACCCTGTGAGCTTGGCAGACTGGCACATAGTAATTGCTCCTTGTTGTTGAGAGAGGTTAAGTGATTTGCTCACAGTTAAATGGCTAATATATTACAGTGTGGTCAGGGCCTGGATTTTCCAACTCTAACACCAATCCAGTGTTATTTCCATTGTAGCACATTCCATATTATTAAAATAAACATTATGCTAAATGAGTTATATTTTCTGAAAAAATAAGTGCTGTTTAACCTCAGAGGTTATTTAATTTTTGTTTATGGTACAGTGTATTTTATTTTGTGCCTGATTATTTCATTGCTTGTCTTCATTGATCTCTTTTTTGATGATCTTAGAATAGATGAATTAAAAACAAGCTTTTATGAACACAAACTTCAGAAATGATTATGACCAATAGGAAAGAAAAAGACAGGTTTCTTGTCCGTCAAGGATTTATAAAATAATTAAGTGTGTATAGTACAAATCTAATTGTACATCTATGTAACACATAGAAAAGTATTACAGCATACACAACAATATCCAAAATTGTATACTTTTATAAGCTGTAGAAATTAGTGATTTCACAGCTTATGAAGCTGTGACATATAAAGCTTAATTTCTTTCTTTCTCTTTCTTTCTTTCTTTTTTTTTTTTTTTTGTAAAAAAGCTTCCTATAAGGCTAGGTATTTGCTGAATCTTGAGATAAGTGATCAATGTGGGTCAAGTTGTGATTTGGCAGGGAGGGCAATTGTAGAATTTTGGGGGAGAAATTGCATGCATATGAACTAGAGGTGGCATTGCATGATAAAGACAGATGTTTACTGAAGGTTTGCTGAGAGGAGGGAAGTGGTGACTTCAGTGTTAAAATGCAAGAGTAGGAGGTAAGACCTTCATTTGAGGATAGGGGAGGAGGACAGGGTGAGGTGCTGTCAACCACTGGGGAGTAATCTGGCTTTTGCTAAGTTAGCTGAAGGTGAAGGTGCATGTCTATGGACATAAATATCTTAAATTTTAATCTTAAAGGAGTGAGACATTATCATCGGGGAAAAGAAGGTTGATAAGCAGAGGAAAACGCATTCAGTAAAATCACTGCGGAGAATAAGCCATAATTTAGAACTAGGGTTGTGTAGTAAGCTGTTAAAGTAATAGCTGTTGGAAAATAAGAACTTTCTATGTTTAGGGCCTGCCTGGTGGTACGGGGGTTAAGTCTCAAGTACTGTCAAGCATGAGTTCCATCCCTGGCCAGGGAGCTGACCCACATGGCACAGCAGACCTCTCCTGTCTTATCTGCTGCTCCCCTCAGCAGTGTATTTCAGTACATCTGCCTGTTCTGCTCCCCACTTTCTTGTGAATCATCTCTTCCCTAAATTCCCCTCCACACCTGTGATCTACACCCCAGTTCTTGTATGCATAAGTAAATATTTTTTGAAAAAGAACTTACTGGCTCTCCCTGGGGGCACAGCAGGTTAAAGCACAGCACAAAGAAGCTGAAGCCACTTCGAGCCTGCCTGCCCTAGAGGAGAGCCACATGGTGAGACAGACCTCTCCTGACCCGCCCGCTGCTCCCCTGAGCAGTGTACTTCCTTCATCTGCCTGTTCTGTACCCCACTCTGTGTCTGGTGAATCCTCTCACCTTCTGCATCTCTGGCCTGCACCCCAGTTCTGTATGAATAAATACAATCAATCTTTTTTTTTTAAAAAAGTACTTACTGTGTTTTCTGAAAGAAATTGTTATATGAATGTATGTGTGTGTGTACACTGCATAACAGGTAGAAGAGCAGAAGTGGTTGAGGGGGATATTTTAGAATTGGGGTTATAGGGAGACATTCTTAAAGTTTGAAATTTAATATTTTAATACAGAGTTTTATATAAACTATGAAAGTAATTATATGTCGTCAAAAACATAACAATGGATAAGGTTAACACATGATGCTAGGGACACATCACAAATAAAAGTAACTGAAGACTTAGAGCGTATTGATTCCCTAGAAGGTGATATTTGTTAGTTCCAAGGCATGCAGTGAAACTTTGCAAAAGGATATGTCACTGTCAGGCATGCTTAAACTGTGTGATACCCAGCTCTGTTCTATAGAGGCTGTTTATCATCATGACCTAGAAGGGAATATAGTTTAGTTTTCTCTTTCTTTACATTCTGGTTATATTTGGGTACTTTTTTCTTTTTTAAAGCATAGTAATACTTTTACGGTGAGTTCCTGAAAAATTTTGGAAAGATTTGTTTGCTATCCCTTTGTGGAAAAAAATACCTTAAACTCCAGGAAACCGTTTAATGTAATAGAAAGTGATACAAGTGAGTTTCACTTGTGTTTATTTCCTTTTCTATTAGTACAATAAGTGTACTGAAGGTCACACTTTAACATTCTGCTTCAAAAAGGCGAAAATGATAGTATTTAGTGGACTGTAGTGGATAAACAATGTATATTTTCTAATTTTATTTTTAATGTGAAATTTGAAAATAAAAATCACCCCTCTCAATTATCAAGCAAGTCATTTCTTATTTGTGGACACTGTTAATTTTTGTATTCTCTCTTGTGAGTTATGACAGAGATTGTTGTCATTTACTTTTAAACTCATTACTTCAGTTTCCTTCAATAGAATTTTATGTATAATAGGCACTGAGGGTTAAAGAGAAATTAGTAAATAAGGCATAAACTTTTATTTGCACTTTTGGGGAAGACTAACAGTTTGTAGAACATTTGTGAATTTGAATTTCACTCAAAAATTACTTTTTAAATGATTATGTCCCTCAGAGGTTCTAGAATATGCAGCCTACAATTTTACCCCTCTGTAAATGAATAATTACAATATGTAAATCCCTAATACTTTGAGCTAACTGGCTGGGGATGTCTATATCAGTGGGAAATCACTTACTTTTAAAGATATTTATCAATTAAATGTAGTAAATTAAACATGGATAACTGTCTCCTTATCCACTCTTAAGTGTGTAAGAATGAATTTGTCATATTTTATGTAAATAGACAAGGTTGATGAGTTTATGACTGCGCGGTGGTAGGTACTCACATGTCCATTATATAGGTTAATCAGCTGGGTTTGTTTGATCCAACCCCGACTGGTTTTCAAATGGGGGAGATTTTGCCCCTAAGGGATATTTGACATTGTGTGGAAACATTTATGATTGTTACAGATTGGTGGTGGGGGGGGGTTACTGATGACATCTAGTGGGTAGAGGCTGATGCCCTATGCTTTATGTAACTGGTAACTTTTTTTTTTTTAAGATTTATTTATTCATACAGAATTGGGGTACAGGCCAGAGATGTGGAGTTTGAGAGGATTCACCAGGGACAGAGTGGGGAACAGAACAGGCAGATCGATGAAGTACACTGCTGAGGGGAGCAGCGGGCTGGTCAGGAGAGGTCTGCCGCGCCATGTGGATCTCCTCCGGGGCAGGCGGGGATCGAACTCATGCGGAAGTGCTTTAGCTTCTTAGTGCAGTGCTTTAACCCGCTGCGCCACCAGGGAGGGCCGTAACTGGTAACTTTTATATATTACTTGAAGTTGCTAAGATTCATCCAAATTTTTGTGAAGCTGTAGTTCATTAGTTCATTTAAAAAAATATTTATTTATGCATACAGAACCAAGGTACAAGCCAGAGGTGCAGGGGCAGGTAGAGGCCTCACCAGAGACAGAGTGGGGAGCAGAACAGGCAGATCGATGAAGTACACTGCTGAGAGCAGCGGGTGAGACAGGAGAGGTCTGCTGCGCCATGTGGATCACCTCTGGGGTGGGGATGGAACTCTCACTGAAGCAGCTGCGGCCAGCCTGCAGTGCTGCATCCCAACCCGCTGTGCCACCAGGGAGGGCCCTGTAGTTCATTTTTTGATGACTGCATTGTCTTTCATTGTGTGATTGCACCATATTTTATCCACTGTCTCAATTTGGGTTGTTTCCATGCTTTTGCTCTTGTGACAGTGCTGCTATCAGCATTATAGACATGTCTCCCATTGTAAGAGTGCAAGGTTTTCTCTAATGTGTATATTTCAAAGTGGAATTGCTGGGTTACTCCACACATGTCTATTTTATTTTTCAAAGATTTTTTATTTATTTATACATACAAGAGCTGGGGTGTCAGGTAGAGGTGTGGAGGATAAGAAAATTTACCAGATACAGAGTCGGGAGCAGAACGGGAGGGATAGATTGAAATACACTGCTGAGGGAAGTAGGGGCAAGACAGTTCCCTGACCAGGAATTGAAATTCTGCTGTAGTGGCTGCAGATAGCTTCATAGTGCTGTGCATTAACCCGCTATGCCACCAGGGAGGGCCCTTATAATGATTTTTAAGGTCTGTCAAATAGTCTGTAATACGGATATGTGCCATATATATTTTTTTAAGATTTATTTATTTATGAATACAGTAGTGGGGTACAGTCCAGAGGTGCAGGGGTGGTGTGAGGATTCACCAGAGACAGAGTGGAGAACAGAACAGGCTGACTGATGAAGTACACTGCTGAGGAGGTCAGGAGAGATCTGCTGTACCATGTGGGTCATCTCCGGGGTGGGGGATCGAACTTATGCTGAAGTGGCTTTAGCTTCTTAGTGCTGTGCTTTAACCTGCTACGTCTCCAGGGAGGGCCCTGTGTGCCATATTTTATTTAAGTATTATATATTTATTGTTAGATGTTTGAGTTACTCTTCAATGAGAACACAATCAGGTGTGCTCTTAGTTTTATATTATTTCCTCCAGGAGGAATTTAATCTCCTAGAGAACAGATAATGCTTTCTGTATAAAAATTTCCTATGGTGCTTGGTTCACTGCTATGCCTCTCTGCAGCAGTTGATAGGAAATATTTATCAGTTTTTTTTAAGAGTATTTTATTTACGCATACAAGAAATGGGGTATAGGCCAGAGGTACAGGGGTGTGAGAGGAGACAGAGTGGAGAGCAGAACAGCTGAATCTACTGAAATGCATTGCTGAGCAGTGGGCGAGACAGGAAAGGCCTGCTGCACCATGTGGGTCAGCTCCCTGGCTGGGGATCCAACTCATGTCTCAGTGGCTGTTGATAGCTTGATACTGCTGAGACATTAACCACTATGCTACAGGGAGACCCTCATCAAATTTTTAAAATTAAAATTATGGGTAGGAACTTGACAGTTTTATATACAGACTCCTATTGTGTTTATTTGACTCTGAACTAATGAAATGGCTCTGTCACAGTGCATCTCCAGGTAGTTCACATAGGCAAGCCTCAATTTGGCTCACATCTTGGGAGAAGATTCTGTGATCCTCTCTGCTACATGGCGGTATGACATAAGGGCATTTCTTATTGACCTATCTTCTGGGAGGCTGCCCGAAGGCAGTATTATCTCCTTCATTCATTCTGGTGAGATTGGGTTCACTTTATGCATATCATACAGCAGCCTAGAGTTGACTTCTCAACAATAGTGCAAACCACTATGTATGTTATCTATTTTTTGGTACCTCCCTTGAGTTTGCTTTTGTCATGTGAGTCTAGAGACACAGGGAACTGTTTCCATACTGATCGTGCTTTCTCTGTGTTAGCAATTAACTGAAACCATTTGGTCTTACTGTAGATGCTAGTGTGCTGCTGTGTAGAGAACCACTTGGCCACTTAAAACAGACTAATGAGGCCCTCCCTGGTGGCGCAGCGGGTTAAAGCACAGCACAAGGAAGCTTAAGTCACTTCCGCATGAGTTCGATCCCCGCTTGCCCCGGAGGTGACCACTTGGTGCGGCAGACCTCTCCTGACCCGCCTGCTGCTCCCCTCAGCAGTGTACTTCGTCGATCTGCCTGTTCTGTACCCCACTCTGTCTCTAGTGAATCCTCTCACCCTCCGCATCTCTGGCCTGTACCCCAGTTCTGTACGAATAAATAAATAAATCTTTAAAAAAAAAAACAGACTAATGAAATTTGTTTGGCTTAGGTTGTGGAATTTGTCATTGCTTTGTGATTAGTTTATTGTAACTTGTCTACTATACCATCCTGAACATGCTCTATCTCATCTGATCTCAGAAGCTAAGCATGACTCCCCCCAGTTTTGGTCTGTACCCCAGTTCTTCTATGCATAAGTAAATATCTTTTAAAAAAGAAGCTAAGCATGACCTAATTAGTACTTGGATGCAATTTTACTGTAATTTGCTTTTAATTTCAGTATCCAGTATTTATTTAGTGCTTTGTTACTTAAAGACTCAAATAAAGGTCCTTGTTCTCTAAATACAGTATTTTTTTTTTCTTAAGGAACACAGTTTTCTAGCTATAAAATTGGTCTTAATAGGGATAAATCAAAGCAGTAGTTTTCTTTAGCATAGGAACTTGCACTTGGATTATTATTATTTTCTAAAGATTATTTATACATACAGAACTGGGGTACAGGCCAGAGGTGTGTGTGTGTGAAGGGGGGTGAGAGGATTCACTAGAACAGGCAGATGGACTGAAATACACTGCTGAAGGGAGCAGCGGGCGGGTCAGGAGAGGGCTGCCACACCATGAGGGTCACCTCCCTGGACGGGATCGAACTCTTGATTGCAGTGGCTGTGGTAGCTTTATAGTGCTGTGCTTTAACTGTTGGACCACCAGGGAGGGCCTGGGTTGTTTTTCAACCCTCCTTAAGGATTTTTTTTTGTTTTGGAATCCAAAGCCTTGGGAGAAGATTTTTTGATGGACACTGTTCTAATGTTAATCTTTCCTTATTCAGTAAAAGAAGTACTAAAATATCCTTTTTAGAAAAGATTTATTGTTATTTATGCATACAAAGCTGGGGTGTAGGCCAGAGTTGCTGGGGATGAGATCATTCACAGAAACAGAATGGGAAGCAGGATGGGAGGATCTACTGAGAAACACTGCTGAGGGGAGCAGTGGGTGAGACAGGAGAGGTCTGCTGTGCCATGTAGGTTATCTCCCTGGCTGGGGACGGAACTGAATCTGCAGTGGCTGGTGATAGCTTGATAGTGCTGATTCTTTAACTTCTGTGCCACCAGGAAGGCCCAAAAGTACTAAATTATCTTAATGCAAATAGAAATTATATTTTTATTTGTATGAACAGATATGTTTTATTTTCAGTGTCTGGAGTTGAGCTTGACTTAAGTAAAGGGAACATCAGTGTTATGTTAATTGTCTATCAATTCAGACATCTTGGATACAGTAAAGATGAAATGTTTGTCATTGCATATTTCATTAATCAAACTTTGGGAATTCAGATTTCTTTTTTTGGTGTAAGAGAATAATTACATTAAAGCACAATTTTGAGATTATGTGCTACATGCCCTCACTTAACATTTTTAAAGTGATGAAGTATTTTTGAATCACAATATATAACATGACATAACACAGTGGTAGATGTTTGGTAGCACAACAAAGTTGTACCCTATAAAAATAAAATGATTATTTATAATGCCAAATAAGCCATAACCTGTCTGCATAGAGTAACCTGTATGAATAGAGTAAAAGAATATATGGTTAAAATTCATGTTATCTTGTAAAATGTAATAACTTCTAAAATAGTATAAAATTAGTTGTCTTTTTCTTCCAACAGAAACAGTGCTTGTTTATTTAGAAACTAAAAACTTAGAGAAGTAGAAATCACTTCTCATTTTCCTAAATTTCAATAAATATTATCATTTTGGTATATTTCCACACTTACCACCTTATTGCGTATTTTCAGATTTTTTAATGTTTGAGTATAATTTTTTAAAGAAACAATGGTTTGTATTGTATATATAGGTTTATGTTTTAAATGTTCTAGTTATTTCCCTGTGAATGAACATATTTAAATATGTTAAAATAAGTCATTTTTAAAGACTACAGGGTATTTTGCTTCAAGGATATATATACACCACATTTTAATTAGCCTTTACCCTATTGTTAGTTTGTTTCTAATTTTCTATTTTAAATTATCCTAACATGTATATAATGCTCATACACCTTTATTTGGTTTTAAAAATTACTAGAAATTAGACTCTTGGATCAGTGGGTATGAACATTAATTTTTTTTGGGGGGGGACAAGTGGGCCGGTTATTAAAAAGTGACCCTTGGTCAACACAAAACAGCATCTCCCCATTTCTGACCTGCCCCCATATCATCCATGGTTTTCAGCCTTGATTGCATATTGAAACTATATGGATTAACAACAGCAAATACTACTGGCAAATCTTCCCTCTGATCACCAAAATAAAATCCCTGGGATTAGTGCCTGTATTTTGGTATCACTCTTTGGGTGATTCTTATGTGGAGCCAGGGTTTGGAGAATAGTGACAGGCTAGATCGAATTGAACCATATACAAATCTACATTTTTAAGATTTATTTTAAAAAAGATTTGTTTATTTATGCATACAAGAACTGGGAGGTGGGCCTGAATTGGGGTGATGAGAGGATTCACCACAGACAGAATGGGGCACACAACAGGCAGATTGAATGAAATCACTGCTGAGGGGAGCAGCGTGCACAAGACAGGAGAGGTCTGCTGTGCCTTGTAGGTCATTTCCCTGACTGGGGATTGAACTAGTGCTGCTGTCTTTAATTGAGCCACCAGGGAGGCCCTACGTTTTTAAGATTTTTAAAGCAGATTTCATCATATTAGTCCAAAAACAAAGGTCAAGTATTGCATGAGAGACCCAAACAGAACAAGAAATATAGAGAAAAGCAGAAGAAAACACACCACTTTTTTACCTTCTTTTTTTTTTTTATTTTACAAAAGTTTATTTTTACATCATTTTGTACATTTTTTTTTCCATCTCAATTGTAATCCCCGCGGGTTTCCCATCACCAAGTCATCTGTGGAAAACACACCATTTTTTAACTGTTTCGTTATTCCTTAAGGTTCTTACACATTAAAATTGCACTTGTGTCAAGGATTACTATCAAACTGCACTAATTAATTGGGCCAGAGACCCTTGTGGTAATAACGAAAAAGTGCTCCCTATGTAGTGCACTAACTACACTTGTGAGCTCATTGGCTAATTAATGGCCTCAACTGCAAGTGCTATGAACAGGGTTTGAACTTTTTTTATCTTGGATTTTTTTCTCTTTTCAATAGTTTATTTTTCCATCATTTTGTGCATTTTTCCATCTTAGTTGTAATCCCCTTGGGCTTCCCATCACCAAATCACCCATGTGCCATCACCAAAGTCCAGTGCATTACCCTCCCCCCACTGTTTTTGATCTCATTCCCCACTCTACACCCATAAAATGTCTCTGGTATATAACTGTTTATTATTATTATTATTGTTATTTTCTCACCTCACATGTTATACTCCTGCTATGAGTGAAACCATTTGGTATTTTAGGGTATGAACATTTTTAAGCACCTTGATTCATAGTGTCAAAATTTTTTCTAGACAGATTTATCTCATTTTGATTCCTACCAGTGATAAGAAATGTCCAATCAGAGTGGCTTTGAAACCACACCGGTGAATATCCTTACAATTCTTTAAATTTGATTGGTGACTCATGGTATCTTATGTTATATTTCTTTTGATTACTATGAGATTGAATATATTTTCAGTTGTATCTTGGTCATTGATAATTTTCATTTTGTTAATCTGTTTAAGATGTTCTTGACCCAGTTTTATCTATGCATTACTGGTATCATTTTGCTTTTTGATACACTGTATTTTTCCATCCTTTTCACTTGTGAACTATTTCTTAATTTGATGCTTTGAAAGTTCTTCCTCATTCCAGAATAAAGTGACTATTCACTAAAATATTTTTCTTTCTTTTTTTCCTGGTTCATTTCCAGATATATCTTTTTCCTCCATCTGGAATTTATTTTAGTAAAAATTGTGCAATAAGACTGTAACATTTGTCCTTTGTAAAGAATTGTTTAGTAGGCAATAGTACATTGATTCAAAATGCAAAACTTACAGTATAATAACTTTATAAAGGTTGAAGTATAGTGTCATTACTAAACATCACTTTGATGTTTGAATCTCATTACACTATTCATTAGTTAGTTCTAGTTGAAGCTGAAAATTTCCTGTAGACAACTCTGAGCAGAGCTACCGCTGCCCCCTTTTTAATGTTTAAAAAAACTTGTCCTTCCATGTGGCTTATTATTTGTATGACTCAGTCCTTTTCTCATTGGACATGCGCGTAATCTGCCCCTCGGTCAGCAGCTGTGGTTTTCCGTGCACTCTTGCTGTGGTTTGCACCCTTGCTTCTCAGAGTACCTGTGTCAAAATGAGCCTTCCATTATTGCTGCAGCTCAGTAAGATTTGTTATTACTGTCTTCATAAGTGTTAGCTTGAAAAATTTTCCCATTTTTCCTGAAAAATCTACTTTATACTTGTTTTGATCTTCACTGTATTTATGGTTAACATTTTAACTCATCATGGAGCATCTTAGAAATTCTGTGACCTGTGTGTTTCACCATTCAGCAAGACATCAGTGTTGTAGACTGACTTTATTATCGTGTCCTGAAAGATAGCACAGCACCATTCTAGGGACAACGGAATTAAGAAATCACCTGTCTTTGCCAAAAGTATCTTTTGAAAGCAGATGACAAAGCCATAGATTTATGATTTCCCATCAGGATCCTACATCAGAATCTCTTATACTTTAAAGATACTTTCCACTCCTGAATCAATAGACAACTGTGGTGCCTCCTGTTTCCTTGATTTTGTTTCTAGTCCTGACTTTTGTTTTAGATGGAAAAATAGATAAGGAGGCATTAATATTTAAGAGCATGTTAATGAGATTTTTACATACTGTAACAACTCACTTTTGAGTACCATGTTACTAAAGTGCACAGAAAATTTAATTTTTTCATTTTTTAAATTAGGTAATAATTTTGTTTGTTTGTTTTAAGTTTGTTATTTGGTTGATTTTCTGTAGTCTCCTAAAGACATAATTCTGATATATGTTTCTATGTCATAAGAAAGAATATAGTAGTCAATTCCCATCATTTTATTTTGTGTCTTTATGAGCATTATATATTATTGTACAAATGGGTAATTTTTCCTTCATGTCTGTTGCTTCTAGGGATTTAAGTTGCTGTGGAAGACTTACTCACTTGCAGTAGTTCTGAATTTGGCAATACTTTATAGGTAGTAATCACTAGAATTATAATACAGTACAAATTAGTTCAGTGCTCATCTGCTAAATAATGGTTTACTCCTCCATTTTCAGTCTATAATACTTTTGTGAACTTTGAGATACACCCCAACATCGATGCATTTTTCTTACAACAGAAGCAATGCTTACTTACAGGAAATTTGGAAAATAAAAGCATAGAGAAGTATATAAATAACTTCTCATTCCACTAATCTTCAATATATATTATTGGGCTTGCCCGTATTGGTTTTGCCACAACAGATTTGTAAAATAACAATTTTGCTAGAACTAAGTGGTGGTGATTGTTTTTTCCATAGTTCCTTTAGCTGAACTTTTATTATCTAAGGAGATAGTATTAGGTGCTAGAGTGGAACAGTAATTGGGATTTTTTAGGATTGGTATCTGGGTTTTTTTTTTATCTCCCCTATGTTTAATTCAATGGAATGTGGTTTGAGCGACTGTGAGTCAACAAAGGATGCTATCTGGGAAATAAGGAGAATGAGTCTTGGCAGGTAAGGAACCTAGACACTTAAGTACAGGACTGTGGATAACTTTACATTTAAGGTATTTAATTATGTTCCTGTAACTTCACTCTGGGAGGTTTCAGTTCATAGTCCTTGCTCACAAGGAATGTATACCTTACTATTGATAGATAATTTTCCATGGCTCTTATGTTTCTGTACATTTTATGAGTGAAATACTAACTGCTGTCTTTTGGAAGAATGTAACAGCTTCTCTCCCAAAGCAATGGAGTCATGCTTGCTTTCCAGCAAAATAAAGGTAATGTCCCCCCTCACTTTGAGCAAAGTGCAGGTGTGTTTACTGTCTATTATAACATCTGAATTCTCTCAGTTCACAGTTGCTATCCTGTAATAAATATGATGTACTATATGTGTAGTCATCCATCTGTCTCTGTTGCCCAGTGGGATTTAGGGGGCAAAGGAAGCGAATTTGAAAACAAGTATGTTGCAATTGTTACTTGTCATTCTGTGAATAATAAAGTCCTTTGTTTCTCACATAGGAGCGTTAGACCTTCTGCCAAGTGTTAGGATAACTTGGCTAATAAGTAGAATAAATTCTCAGGTGCTTCAGAGTTCATGATGGGTACTCAGTGCAACGATTTTGCCTATAAGATGCTACTACAATTTTGACCAAACTTCTTTAATTAATCTTCTTTTAAAATATTAATAAAATTGATAAGAATCCATTCTTTAAGTAGCCAAGAAAGAGCTGTGTTGACTCAGACAGAATTGTTCTGAAATGGTAAATTCAGCTGAGCGTTGGTGTTCACTACTTATCCAAAAATAGGGACTTGGAATAAAATTTTGTTCTGTTTCCTATTTCAGGAAACAACTTGGGATATCAGTAGGATTAGAATATTTAGAACTTATCTAACTCTGCTTTGTGGTTCCTTGGAACACAATATTTGAAATCTGGGTGAGCTGGTCACAGTAGTGTGTTGGAAAAGCACACATAAGACGGGCTTTGAATTTCATCTGTGCTTACAACCCAAGTACTGTCAGTAATTACTAGTTTTTTAACTTTGGGCATGTTATTCAGTCTGTTTTTGTTTTGTATGTATATTAAAGAATAGTAGCTACTTCACACGGTTTTTATGATGACTGGAAATATGCAAAACTTAGCATTCTGAGGTAGCATATGTAGTATATAGCATTATTTATATGTGAGGGAAAGACAATTTCTGCACTTCCACTTAGGTTATTGTTGATGCAAATTTAGAATTCTAGTTTAAAATTTGTTTTTCCATTTAACCCTCAGACTTCTTTAAGTTGAAACTTATATGTTGATATCTCTGTTAACGGTGAATATGTGTTCTAACAACATCATTATTAGAATTTTTCTAGAGGTAAAAATGTGTCAAGATTTCAAATCTTATCTAGGAATTTTTTTGAATAAGAGCAACTCTGACAATCTGTATTATTAAATAAGAGCAACTCTGACAATCTGTATTATTAAAGAGTAACTAAAAAAAGATCGATGTGTCTTAGTAATAATTTGTGACAAAAACTGTATGCCTTTTTGAACATTGAATAAGATAAAACTGTAATTAGCATATACTAACATAGTATAATAGTATAATTTGAGAATCAGTTTCTATATCCTGGCAGAAATGCTAATAACTAAGGGGCCAGGAATTGCACTGGGCAGCAGATGGATCCATCTGTGGCTCTCTGGCTGCAGCATGGGAGGCAGCAAACAGATTTCTGTTCCATCTGACTACTTTCCTCCCCTGCCTAACTTCCTTGAACTCTGAAGCTGAAGCATGATACAGAACACAGTTCAGATAAGATTATTTAAAATTATTTATTAACATGTTCAATAAGTTCCCAGCAGTTTTACAAGGTGCTTTTTGAAGAAAAGCAGCAAGCAGTACACAGCAGTCTGCCTACTGTTGTTTTATTGCCAGTGTTGCTAGAGAATGATTTATGGTTGAAAATAAGACAACAGAAAAATAGTTGAGTGGTTATATATAGGTTATAGATACCTGTATAGGTGAGTATTCCCAAGGGTAGTAATTAACCTTACTGTTTAAGGAAAAAACACATGGCTGCTCTTCCTCTGATTTCCTTCTATAAGGATGCATGTGATGTCATTTTTCATTTTGAACACTTAGTCTGTGTACACAGTTGCTAGGATGTGCATACAAATTTAAATATGAGAAGCACTAGAACAAGATTTCCTTAATTAGGGGCTTTATAATAACTTTAGCTTATTTTGATTTTATTATACTTTTTTTGATTTAAATCAGTTAAATTAGGATAGTCATTAATTGTAATTTTAAGTAATGTTTACTAAGTAAATATATTAACTCATCCAGACAGTAGTTTATAATACAGATTTAATTAATTCCCTAAGGAAACTCATAATAAAGTAATTTAACTAATCTTTTTATTTGAGGAGAAGAACAAAGCATCACACAATAATATGTAAGTTATTAAAATAATATCTTGCTATTTTAAGTTTTTAAAAATTAGTTGTTAAGAGTGTTATCTTGAATTTTCTCCTTTTACTTCTTTGAATACTTTATATGGCTATTGTGTGTATTTTTTTAATTGTGTGTATTTTTTTAAAGATTTACTTTATGTATTTATGCATGGGAAAACTGGGGTGTAGCACAGAGGTGCAGGGGTGTGAGAGGAATCACCAGAGACAGAGTGGGGAGCAGAACAGGCAGATGTACTGAAATATATTGCTGAGGAGAGCAGCAGGTGGGACAAGAAAGGAGAGGTGTGCTGTGCCATGTGGGTCACCTCCCTGGCTGGGCTCAAACTCATGCCACAGTGGCTGGTGATACTTTGATAGCACTGAGACTTTAACCCCTACACCTCCAGGAGGCCCATGGTTATTGTGTTTTTGCTAGATCATTTATTTCACTCTATACTGCTTGTTGTTTTTTCTCTGTTTAGGTTGTAATTGTTCACCTTCCTGATAGGCCATTCTTGTTTCCTCTTTCTGTAACTCAATTCTCTGATGTGAGGTGATATCTTTCATTTTTGTAATTTCACTGTAGTAAACATATTTCAGCAACTTTTAATTTCATTTATCTACCTTACTTCTTTTTAGCTGTTCATTTAGTAACCAGTTGGTTCTGTCAGATGTCTCAGTTATATACAAATAAAATTTGAACCCACCATGATTCTGACCTTTTTTTAGAAAATAAAACAAATGCATACCATTAATAGCAGCAAACGCCTGTCCACTCTCATTGTTCCATCAAGTGGCATTATTTGTGAGCATAGGTCAGAATTCTGGATGCCATCCTTGGTCAGTATCTCTTAATTATTCTGATTAGATCCTTGCTGGTACCTGTAAGTACTGATATAAAAATATATTTCATATTCTGTCTACTTTCTTTATCATTACTCTTATGCAATCATAACTCAAGAAACCGCCATTCATCTCTATGATCAGTTATTATTTAACTAGTATACAGAATAACAAACTGTGCATGATTTTATTGTAGTATTTTAAATGTAAAAGAAACATCCTAAATCCAAAACGTAATTATTTTCCTTCAGTGGGATTGCATGATACTTGGTTATGCAGAGGAGGTAAGTTGGGATTTGAGACATTTATGTTTGAAGTTCAGATTTTGGTTTTTTAGCAAGTCTGTCTTTTTTTATTATTAAGTAATTCAGAATTTTGTATGATAAAAAATGATTAAAGAAGACAATTTAAGTGATACAAATAAGCTTTAGTCCTTCATGAAGCAGACAGTCTCGTTTCAGGGAACTGTAAAATGGGGCAGAAGGCAGAAAGCTTTTAGAGGATACAGACTAAAGAACAAGAAAGAGAAAAACAGAAAATATCTGATTAGCTAGAGCCACATAGTCAACCTTATTTGAAGTGAGAAAACCTAGAATCCGCTTTATGTTTGGACATTGACTGAATATAGTCAATGGGAGCATTTAGAGGAAGTTATCTATCAGTTCATTGACATGACATATTAGGCAGAAGTAGCTCTTTATTGAGCCTAGAAGTTTATCCCAATAAGAAAGAAGAATCCATATTAATTTTCATATTATATGATTTTTAATTATAAAAATTTGTGTTAGGTGAGTATGCATATATACATGTAGGATATCAGTACATATAGTCTTCTGAATAGAGAATTTATTGGTAAATAATTAGATCTCAGAGTGAGAAAGCTGGACATTGGTAGGAGGCTGTTCTTGTGAGGGCAGATGCCCATGGGTGTGCTCTATCATAGATTTTCTTCTGGACAGAATAAATAGTATACTTGAATTTCTTCCAAATAAGTATAATGAACTAGTGTAAGTATATTTCTGTGATAAGGTAGCTAATTTGATCAATTTTTCACACTGGTTCTCAGCAAGGGTTTGTACCCCAGGGGAGATTTTTTTTTGGCTTCCATGAGGGTATTACTGGAATCTCTTGGGTAGATACTGGACTATTGCTCAAAAGTCTACAATGCTCAGGATAGTTCCAAACAACAAACAGGCATGCAGCTCAGAAGGTCAGTCAATAGTGGTGAGTTTGAGAAACTCTTTAAAAAAGGTGTTGTTTTTTTTTAACCTGCCACCTTAATGTCCTATTTTTCAAATTTTTATTTAATGAATGAACTTATAGGGCCTCCATATAAGTGGTGAAAGGGTTATAGTCTCAGCACTCTTAAGTTACACCAGCCATTGCAGTACAAGTTCCATACCATACTGCAATGGCAGACTAGGGAGCTGACCCACATAGGGCTCAGCGCACCTCTCCTTCCCACCCACTGGTGGCTCCCCTCAGCAGTGTATTTCAGTCATTCTGCCTGTTCTGCTCCCTACTCTGTCTCTGGTGAACCTTCTCTCACCCCCTGTACCTCTGGCCTACACCCCAGTTCTTGTATGTATGTATAAGTAAAAATGTTTTTAAAAAACATTTTAAAACCTTATTAGTACAATGTCTATAATAATTACTTGATTTTAAATTTGTGAAAACAGAAGTCTGTGCTTGTTATAATTTAGGAGAAGGAATCAAGGAGGAATGAATGTCAGTTTTCTGACTTTGCCAACTTGCAGGAGATAAATGCAACAGATGTGTATAAGATCTTCAATTCAGGTTATACTTCTAGAATTTGAGATACCTGAGAGATAACAAGAAGTCCTGAAGATCAGAACTTCAGTGGTTGGACTTATATTTAATTTGTAGTTTGTTGGTATATAAATATAAACTACATATAATCACCTGGTGGGGGGTGGTGGGAGGGTGGGGACCAGAACAGGTAGATCTACTGAAGTACATGCTGAGGTGAACAGCGGGTGAGACAGGAGAGGTCTTCTGTACCATGTGGGTCACCTGCCTGGCTGGGGATTGAACTCAGGCTGCGGTGACTGCACATAGCTTCATAGTGCTGAGATTTAACTTCTTGGGTCACCAGGGAGGCCTGTTTGGTATTTATTTAAAAGACTTATTTATTGTATTACTTTGTGTATAAGAACTGGGGTGTAGGCCAGAGGTGTGGGAGGTGAGAAGATTCATCAGAGACCGAGTGGGGAACACAACAGACAGATCTACTGAAATACACTACTAAGAGAAGCAGTGGCTGAGACAGGAGAGGTGTCATATGTGGGTCAGCTCCTTGGCGGGAGATTGAACTCAGGCCTTAGCAGTGATAGAGCTGAGACTTAACCCATGGGCTACCAGGGAGGCTTCCCTGAATGGTATTTTAAAAGATAAATAACATGTTTGTGTTTTAAAGATTGTGAGACAAATCAAGCATCATTTGTTAGTAAACACATTTTCTATAAGTATATTTTTATATGTTTTTTTTTTGCCTTCAAGGTCATGGTAGATAATATTTTATATATTTTTATATAGTTGCTTGGACTCTAAGTGATTCAACAAGTGTGAAAATAATTCTGTTGATTACTATAGTTACTATAGTTGAGACATCTAAACATTACTTTTGTTTTTCAGATCTTTCCAGAAACCGTTTTACCGAAATTCCTTCCGATGTCTGGTTATTTGCACCTCTTGAAACATTAAATTTATATCATAATTGCATCAAAACCATTCCTGAAGCCATTAAAAACCTGCAGATGTTAACATACCTTAACATTAGGTAAGGAATCACTTGTAAATTCGATTTTTTAAATTACAATTCTAATCCTTTTTAGTAGCAAAGAAATGTGTTTGATTTTGGTAGCCTGTATAGGTAAATATGTAGCCTATATTTGTCTCAACAGTTTCTTATTTTTTTCATATGTACATTATTCTATAGTCTTTGGTTTTGTATTTGACGGCAGTGCTTCTCAAATTTGAATGTGCACAGGAATCATCTGGACATTAAAATGCATGTTGTGATTCCATAGTTCTGCAGTGGGGCTATAGACCTTAGAGCATTTTGAGTAGTAAGGTTTAAATCATATGTATTTCACTAAAATGTATGACATCACAATGCAGATATATCTATGTGCATCCTCAAAGCGAAGTATTATAAAGAAACAGTTCTTAAGTTATATATTTTTTCTTGAGACATCTTGTCACTACTTTCAAGAATGGGTTGGTTAGGTTTTGGAATGTTAGTAAGTAGATGATTTTTAAAAGTTCTTTGTAAACTTTTATCTATTTATTTATTTACTTATTTATTTATGGGAGAACTGGGATGTAGGCCAGAGGTACAGGGAGTATGACGATTCACAGAGACAGAGTGGAGAGCAGAAGAGGCAGATTTACTGAAATACACTGCTGAGGGGAGCAGTAGGTGTGGGTCAGGAGAGGACTGTTGTGATATTTGTGGGTCAGCTCCTGGTCTGGGATCAAACTGAGGCTGCAGCAGTAATAGTTTGATAGCTCTGCGACTTAACCCCTAGGCCACCAGGGAGGTACAGGAAGTAGATGATTGTTGTTGTTAATACTTAAGTGCTTACTATGTGCTAAGCAGTGTTCCAAATACTTTACTCATACTCATTCATCTCAAATTCACATCATTTGAGATATGTACTATTATTATCCTTGCATTACAGATGAGGAAACTGATGTACAGAGAAAACACAAAAGCAAACTGTGTGTGTGTGTATGTGTGTGTGTGTGGGTGGGTGGGTGGAGGGGGGTGGGGAGAGAGAGTGAGAGGGGAAAAGAGAAAGGAGGAGAGAGAGAGAGAGAAAAGAAAACACACGTGCACAAAAGGTAGACCCAAGATTCAAAGCAAGCCAATATGACTTGAACGCTTTATTCTTAGTTATCACTCTATATTTTACATTTAATAAGTAAACGAAAACACAGTTGTCCTGTAAAATGAGTGGCATTGAATAGAAACAGGTGTGTCATGACTTAATTTTGGTCTCTTTTTTTTGAGTTGTAAGGAATAATTTCCTCCCCCTTCGTAATAGTTACTTATCTAAATCCCCAATAGAGAATAATTAAATATAATTAATGTATAGAAATAATAATCCCCTTTTATTGCTGTGATCTGTTAACTCTTATATATGTCTCCCTCTGTTAATTCTTACATATGTCTCCTCAGTGGTGTCACCTGGCAGTACATATTGTTTTAATAATTTTATTTATTTATTTTTAAAGATTGATTTATTTAAGCATATAGAAATGGGGATACAGCTCAGAGGTGCTGGGAGGGTGAGTTTTCACCAAAGACAGAGTGGGGAGCAGAACAGGCAGAGCAACAAAGTACACTGCTGAGGGGAGCAGTGGGGTGTGTCATGAGAGGTCTGCTGCGCCATGTGGGTCACCTCTCTGGCTGGGGATCAGTGGCTATGATAGCTTCACAGTGCTGTCCTTTAACCCATTGTGCCACCAGGGAGGGCCCCGTTTTAACCATTTTATACCTTAAAATGTGTGAGAGGATTGTTTTCATAGATTAGTCATTGGGTTGTTCCTTTTTCTAATAGGGTACATATTTCTGTGCCCTGACTACGAAAAGGTTTGAGGAAAGTGAGCTATTTTTGTTTTGTCTTTGTTTTTATTTCATTTTGTTCTATTTTTTTTAAAGATTTATTTATTTATTTGTACAGAATTGGGGTACAGGTCAGAGATGCCGAGGGTGAGAGGATTCACCAGAGACAGAGTGGGGAGCAGAACAGGCAGATGGACAAAGTACACTGCTGAGGGGAGCAGCGGGCGGGTCAGGAGAGGTCTGCCTCGCCATGTGGACTCCTCCGGGGCAGGTGGGGATCGAACTCCTGAGGAAGTGGCTTAAGTTTCTTTGTGCTATGCTTTAGCCCGCTGCGCCACCAGGGAGGGTCCTTCATTTTGTTCTTTTATGGACAAAAGTGTTGTCAAGAAGCATTACGTTTTTATATTAAACATGTATTGTATAGCTTAGAGTAGCTTTACTAAAACATTCTGTGATTCCTGTTTTGACCTCCAAAAGTTGATTTCTGCTTCTTATTTACAACCAAAAGTTTTTGAGCAAATTCTATAGAAGTAATATTTGTTGCAGGGACTGACTTCCTTTGACTATCTTTAAAACATGTGACAGGCCCTCCCTGGTGGCGCAGTTGGTTAAAGCACAGCACTGAGAATCTAAAACCGTTTCCACATGAGTTCAATTCCCGCCTGCCCCGGAGGTGACCACATGGCGTGGCAGACCTCTCCTGGCCGCCCGCTGCTCCCCTCAGCAGTGTACTCCGTCGATCTGCCTGTTCTGCTCCCCACTATGTCTCTGGTGAAGCCTCTCACCACCCCTGAGCCTCTGGCCTGCACCCCAGTTCTGTATACACAAATAAATAAATCTTTAAAAAAAAACATGTGACAGAAACTGAAGATTAAAGATTATTAATTATGAAGAAATCACCTTCTGGAGAAAGCTGCTCATTGAATGAATCTACTTCTTAAGGGAAGAAAATAGGTTAATTTTTTAAACCTTTTTTTGGTTTGAGGGAGGTTAGAATGCATTCATATATGCCATTTCTCCTCCATTTATTTACTTTGTATTTTGGTGAAATTATCGTGAGAAATGTGTAAGATAATTTTTACTTATTTTGCTCTTCATGTATACTGCCCTCTTTTTCAGTACTCCTACAGGAAGTGCCTTCTGTGATTTAGACACACCCCTTTCTAAGATAATCTAATTGATCCTGAAATTGTGAAGGGTTGTGAAAGGACCCTAGAATCTTTATCATTCCAGCATCTCTGCTAGGATTACTGGTTTAGTGTCGTTGTCTTTTTTCCTTTTTAAAGGTTTGCCATGTGATTAAAGTCAGTCTAGTGTTTGTGTACATACTTTATAGGCATAAATGGGGTGAAAGGCCTCTAAGTTCCCCATTAGGGTAACACTGGATTTGTGTTGCTGCTCGTGTAACATAAAATGCTAGGGATGGGTCTGTAAATGGCACTTTGAAAAATAGGAAGAATTATAGCTTATTGCTTGCTTATGAATGCTTCATAGTATGTGAATGTAATGATACACTTTTTACATTTTGGTAGTGACATTGTCTTAGACTGTTCAGGCTGCTTTAACAGAATGCCATACACTGGATGGCTCATGAACAACAAAAATTTATTCTTCACAGTTCTGGAGGGGAAGTCTAATATCAAGGGTGCCGAAGATTTTGGTGTCTGATGAGATTCCCCTTCCTGGTTCATAGACAGCTATTTTCTCACTGTGTCTTGTGGTAGAATGGGTAAGGGAGCTCTCATAGGGTATAAATGCCATTCATGAAGGCTGTTCCTGCATAATTTGGTTATCTTCCCAAGGCTTCATATCCAAATACCACTATATTGGGGATTAGCTTTCAGTGTATGAACTTTGCAGGTTTATACAAGGTGGATATAGTTATTCAGTCTGTAGCAGAAAGCATTTGGGTTAGTCTGCACTGGCATACAGATTTGCCTGTTGTAATTCCTAGGGCAAGAGTCTCATATCCAGATTGCTTAGATTTGAACTGCCAGCTTGTATGACTTAGAGCATTATACTTAATATATTTTTGACTGTTTATTCATCTGTAGAGTATTGTGATAGTATTTATCTTTCCAAGCAGGTTGTTGTGAGGGTTAATAGAGAGAATTCATGTAAGGTGCCTGGTACATAGTATGCCCTCAACAAATGTTAGTCCTTGTTATATTTAAATGTATCACCAGATGGGAATGTTGTATTAGCTGCAATAAAGGTGCTACAGTAGGTTGTTTTATCATAAACCATAACAAAAAGGACTAGGTTAGAGTTACAATGTGATTTTGAAAATATAATACTGTTTATTCTTTCATAAATTTGAACATAGTGCATGCATATTTATCTTTACAGTCTTTTCCTAGTTAAAGGCATGGAGGTATTGAACATAGTGAAATTATATTAGCTAGCTTGGTTCTGGCTTTCTCTAACTTAGAAGAATGATTCTGATTTTTTGAGAACTGGTAGTGTGTAGCACAGTATCATAGATAACAGCACTGTCTACTATGCCTGGGCAAACAACTTAACCAGTTGTAACCTTTGATTTCATATTTGTATAATGAAGATAATAATATTACCTGTCTTGTGGGGTTCACTGATAAAGTACATGTAAGGATTTAAGTGTAACCACTCATTAAATGA
Source organism: Condylura cristata (assembly GCF_000260355.1). Taxonomy (NCBI): domain Eukaryota; kingdom Metazoa; phylum Chordata; class Mammalia; order Eulipotyphla; family Talpidae; genus Condylura; species Condylura cristata. The sequence continues at coordinate 20,977,063 of NW_004567120.1, read as the reverse complement.
TGGTTATTATTTAGTGAAATTTTTATATTTACTTTTATGATGATTTGTTCTTTTTAAATTGACATGTCAGGTTTCAGACATGCTTATATTTTCAGTTGAAATCTTTTATCTACTTGCCAATGAGATTTTCTTATTCTTTTCAGTCGAAATCTTTTATCAACATTGCCAAAATACTTATTTGATCTTCCCCTTAAAGTTCTGGTCGTCAGTAATAATAAACTGGTATCCATTCCAGAAGAAATTGGGAAATTAAAAGATTTAATGGAATTGGTGAGTAAAATAGTTGTATTGATTATATATAATCTGCATAATATATACTTTTATCTTTTGGAATATTACTGATTCCTTTATGGAATTTCACTGTAATGAAGAATAAAAAGAATGCTTGCTTTATACCTCAGTTTTCACTTACCTAGTTTTGAAATACCATGTTTATGTCTGATTTTAGCACATAGTCAGTTATTCATTAGTCCATTGGAAGCAGAAGGCTTGTGTATAGTATTAAGGAATGTTTGTCAAATGGATAAACATGTGCCTATCCAGTTGTGGATGGTATACAGGTCTTAGACCTGCAAAATATGTTTTTTTTTTAAGGTTTTACAGGGCACTTTGAAAGCAGCAGAGAAAGGGTATACAAGAGGAGAGCACATTGTGTAAAAATAACTTCTTGGGAAAAAATAGCCTTTCCTCATGTGCTTTTTTTTTTTTTTTTTTAAAGATTTATTTATTCATACAGAACTGGGGTACAGGCCAGAGATGCGGAGGGTGAGAGGATTCACCAGAGACAGAGTGGGGAGCAGAACAGGCAGATCGACGAAGCACACTGCTGAGGGGAGCAGCGGGCGGGTCAGGAGAGGTCTGCCACGCCATGTGGTCACCTCCGGGGCAGGCGGGAATCGAACTCATGCCGAAGCGGCCCTAGATTCTCAGTGCTGTGCTTCAACCCGCTGCGCCACCAGGAAGGGCCTCCTCATGTGCTTTTTAATAGTTTTGGAAACGGTGGGTCTGCTAGACTTAAGCAGACTGTTCTCCCACCATTTTTGTTACCTGTAGCTCTGAATTCCTAGACAAGGTCAGAACCACCTAGACAATCAGTTATAGGAGCCCAAGCCTACAAGGTGCCTTTCACATCATTCAAAAAAGCAGAAAGCTTCATCACCCTGGGAAGGGTATGCATCAGGAGGGGCCATTGATATATGACAAGGGACCCCAGAAGCTGATCAGGGAATGACTTGTTGATAAGATTGGAACCATGGCTGGGGCCTGGGGTATGGTTGTGGTTACAATCCTTGGTCATCAAGTAGATAAGAATGATCTCATCAGCAGACTCATGTCCCCTTGAAGCTCCAGATGACATAAGCATATTTTTTAGTTTCACCCATCCTTTCTTTGTTGTCTTCCTACCCCATGTAACTAATGCTGTATGATTATTCAGTCAATAAAAAGGCCAGGATCTTGCTCATACAGCAGCATCCTGCACTGTGCAGCCTGCTCCACAACTCCGTCAGTGTGGTGTTGCTGATGCCAGGAAACAAGATCAATGGAAAGTGTCTATTCTTTTTAATTGTCTGTGCACATATAGGGATAATTTAAAGTATAATTTATCTTGAGCATAACATTTTAGGTATTTAAAGGACATTGAACTCTGAAAAAAAAAAACCAATGAGATGCTGAAACATTGAGCTATTTTCACACCTTTCTGTTACGTGAACCTCTCATAGTATATCATGTTGTTTATTTTCTGTTTTATCTTGAGGAATGCTTTCCCATAAATAGATATTTTAAAAGTAGTTGTAAGTCTGACTTTATTATGTGTGGAGAACCAAAACTTTTCCTTGGAAACTTAAATACAATTTTATATGGGAAATCAATGTGCAGATAGAATCTAATGAACAGTTATTCATTAAAGAGTATCTACATGTGCATTTATAGTACAAGGAAGCTTCTTTAAATACACTTAGACCATAGGGCAAGCTTCATCTTTGTTCCTAGTCCTAATCCTCCTCCCCACCTTAGGTGTCTAATTCTGTATTCCTATTTCTAAGATTTGTTTGGTTTAGTTTTCTCTGTTCCTTTGTTTTATTTCTTTCTTTTCCATATATGAGCAAAATTATCTGGTTTTGTCTTCTTCAATGGTAGTATTTCTGAAGCAGCTATAATTCTCTTTTGAAAAACTACTTGCTGTTTTTATTTTGATGTAAAATACATGTCTCTATCACGTTCATCTATTGGTCAAGGGACTGCCAACTCTCCATTCCTTCTGATATTTGTAATCTGTTGTGTGCCTATGTTTATTTTACCAATTTCCAGTACTTGCTTTTCTGTTATTTAAACACATTTACTCCTTTTTATGAATTTTTATTCACTGCTATATCTGTGTTGGGTATTACCTGTCATTAGAATATTTCCCCATGTTGTGTCACAAGAATTTGATAACTAATTACAATGAAATCTGTCACTAGAAACCCAGGGGATACTTTTCGATATTTAATACCCAGTAATTTATAGAGTACCCATTGGTGAGTGGGTCAGTTTCCTGTGTCTAGATTTATTTCTTCAGGGAAAAGGCAGCTATTTGTCAGAATTCTGTGTTGTGTTGTGTGTGTGTGTGTGTGGGTAAATGTTCAGTACTAGACACCTGAAAGAAGTCATAATATTTACTGTAAACGGCAACTTCCCAAATTTTATTATCTATCCTTTGGATAATATTCTATTCTCAACATAACAACTAAGGTACTCCTGTGAAAATGATTGTCACATTATATTATGCCTGTTTACAAGTTTCTGGTACCTTCCCACATCTCTTAGAGTAAGAGCCAGTCTTATCCCTTCCTTTGAACATGTTTGCTCCTCCCTCCTTCCTGTTACTAAAACTTGATTCCTTGTTACTCTTAGTACTTGTCAAGCAGGCTTTGCCCCAGGCCTTTATATTTGTTGCTCCTTCTGTTGGGAATGTTCCTTTCCTATAAATTGATCTCTCATTCTCTTAGCTTTAATAACACCTCTGAAATATCAGCTTTTCCATAAGACAGTTTAAATTGCTAATTCCTTCCCTACTACAAACTACTATCAGTAGAACTGCATTTCCCTTTACACTGTTGTGTTTGTTTCATGGCACTTAACACCTTCCAGTATGCTACATAATCTGCTCCCATTGGTAGAACCTAAACCCATGAGGAGTTATGAGGGCAGGAATTTTTGTTTTATTCCTCGATGCATACCAACACCAAGAATAGTGCCTAGCAATGAGTTGGTATTTGATAAATATTTGCTGTGTGAAGATGTCTTATTTATAATTTGCAAGATATATGCAGGTTACATTTTTTTCTAATCTGTGGCTTTCTTGGATTCTTCCCTATGTAGCTTTAATATTCTTTTGGAATACTTCCTGCTTTCTAAATTTTTGATAAGGCTGAATGCATATTTAACTCCCTTTTGTCCAAGCTAATATCATTTCCAGTGAAAGCTGTAAATTGCAGCAATTGCAGTAGAATATTAGTTTTATTTGCTATGGGTTTGGAATGAGTGGTGTGTGAGATCTTGTTGCAGATATTTCCTTCCTCTTTGTTGTGGTAATAAAAAGGGAGAAGGAGAGGAGAGTGCTGTTAAAAAACTATTCTGTATTCTAATGTCATGCAGATGTGGTTCCTTTACCTTTAAATCAGAGCTTACATTTTAATTTAAACCTGAAAGATTAATTCAGATCTCCTAAAATGTCTTTGCATTATAATATGAGCTGTAAAACATTGCTCTTTTGTAACCTTTGTATTCCTTTAGGCAAAAAGGTTTAAAGTACAGTGGATTCTGATCATATATGGTCTTTAGTTTTCCAACCCATATCTGTAAATGGATTTGACTTTCTCAGCCTTTGTCTAAGCAAGTATCTCAAAACAATTAAAATAAGTGATAGATTATCGCAATGAGTAATAGTTGTCTTTGATTTTTATCTCTGAATGAAGAGCACCTAGATTATCTATGCTTCTGGTTTTAGTTGGTACTAGATGGTCTTTAGTGAGATTTTCAAAAGGCTGACAAAGTACTAATGGTACTGCGAACTTCAGATTTTTACACAGAAAAATTTCTAAACTGTGTTGCCAGATAATTCATCTTCAGGAAAATTACAAGAGGTAGGCATTTGCTAGCTATTAGTTGTATGATTTAATTGAAAAAGTTGAAATATATTTGTATTTTCCAGTTAGTTATAATTTTTATTTTCTTATTTTCCTTAGGATATCAGCTGCAATGAGATTCAGGTCCTTCCCCAACAAATGGGAAAGTTACATTCTCTTAGAGAGCTGAATATAAGAAGAAATAATCTCCATGTGTTGCCAGATGGTAAGATGTGTGCTGTTTTACTGACATTGAAGTATGATGACCTGAGATAAGTAGCCTGGAAACTTAGCAGCAACCTTTTGCTTAGTTCCTGGTATGCAAAGTAGTCCCAGATAGTAATCTTGCTTCATGTTCCACCATGTACTGCTACGAGGCAGGATAGACCTAGGGGAGTCCCATGACTACGGGGCCTGGGGGGCTCATGACTACTGACCCTTTACACACTCCTTGGTATGCAACTATACAACTCAACTCTTGGTATGTAGCTACATCATATCTGACCATGTATAGCTGCCATTGCAAACCCATCCAGAACTTTGTAGAAACTGAAAGTGTAAATGAGCCCCTAATTTCTTGCAGACAGAGCTCAGCTTTGGAATACGAGTCTGCTGAGTTAGCACGGGTGCGTTAAACCTGCTTCTTGTTAGCTTTGGTGTCCATGTTTCCTTTGTGCCATATAACAACATGAGTAAGAGAGTAACTATGTAAAACTTAATTTCATTATTTTTCATTTCTGCACAGAATTAGGAGATCTTCCGTTAGTCAAGTTGGATTTCTCTTGCAATAAAGTGACTGAAATTCCAGTTTGTTACAGGAAACTGCATCATTTACAAGTAATTATTCTGGATAACAATCCATTGCAAGTACCACCAGCACAGGTTTGTAATCAAATATATTTATTTTATTTTTAATTCATAGTTATAACTATGACTGGTCAATTAAGAAGCATAAGAATGAAGAGTCAATTTGTTGTTGTTATTGTCTAAAAGACGTTTTTCTGAGAAGTGATTTGTTTTCACATTTGTAGGCGTTTTAGCATAACGTCTAGAGACCATGATTTGGAGAACCCAAACCCAGAATCAGCTTTTTGATCGTGAGCTTACAATTCTGGTTAGCCTGTTTAAAAGATCAGACTATGGAGTGTGTATGTTACAGGGCAACCCTGATATGAAATAGGTTGCCTGACTGTGATACTTACCCCTGTGTCTAAAAGGGACTTATAATGAGACTCAACTGCAGGCACACTCAAAAAGGTTAATAAAGGGCTTATTTGCAAAAGAAGGGGAAGTGAATAACTCAGGGAGAAATTGGAGGAGATAATTCATGAATGCCTCCTATCATTTCCTCCAGCAAAAACCAAGAGACCTCCAAGGCCCACATGTCTGGTTTTATACCAAACCTGTCTGCTTAACTCCATCCTCAGGTCCCAGCAATTTCCCTTCAGTGATGACATTATGGGAGTTGTAGTTCTTTGGTGTCTTGAATTTCTTTGGCCTGGGGTGGAGATGGAGTCCATAAAATCTATGTGTGGTTTGTTCACGACATCCTTTCCCCCTAAGATGTAAACGAAAAATTATTTTCCCTGTGCCCTTCTAGGTTCTGTCTGAAACACCATCTGTGATAAAAGACAGATTAACAGAAATGCAAACCAGTTCAATAACATTTATATCTCCTTCAATAATGTTTTCAGCTAAATACAAAAGATGTTGGGAGAAGGGAGCCTGTTACGAGAGGGTATCAGACAAAGCACAGTAAATGAGGGATGGTTATTACACAGATTTAAGTGGAAGCCTTCTCCATTGTTAAGAGTTTCTAGAAAGTTGGCCATCCTCTGATTCCTAGAACCTAGAGGGGGACACCCTTAAATGTGGACCGTTCCCTTGTTAAATGTCTTTTATAAAAGGATAACTTTTAGGTTTTCAGAGCTTTTCCTTTGTTGTTTCTTGCTTCTTTTGTGATTATTTGTGTCCCCTTCACCATTTCCCTCCCCTCTACCTTCAAAACACCACCAAAAATGTCCCGTAATTTTTTTGGCTTGTTGGATGTTTATTAATAAACATTAAAAAGCTAGCGGACACTAGCTTTTGAAAGTGTTGTATATTATTGTCTGCTATGCAAATGTCCAGTATTTTTTTTTATTGACTTATTTTGCTGCACGTAATTCTCTCCTAATTTCCTCCATCTTGTTGAAAATGACTGCATTTCATTCTTTCATATGTCTGTATAATACTGTATGGTGTTTATATACACATCATCTTCATCCATTCATCTGTCTATGGACAGTCAAGATCTTCCATGTCCTAAATATTGTAAGTAATGCTGAATATAGTTTTTTTTAAGATTTATTTATTTATTCATACAGAACTGTGTTACAGGCCAGAGATGCAAAGGGTGAGAGGATTCACCAGAGACAGAGTGGGGAGCAGAGCAGGCTGACTGACGAAGTACACTGTAGAGGGGAGCAGCGGGTGGGTCAGGAGAGGCCGCGCCATGCCGGTCACCTCCGGGTCACCTCTGGGGCAAGCGGGATCGAACTCATGCAGAAGTGGCTTAAGCTGCTTAGGGCTGAGCTTTAACCCACTATGCCACCAGGGAGGGCCCTGAATATAGTTTTTTGGTTGATCATATTCGGTGGCTATATGCGCAGGAGTGGGATTACCGGGTTGGATAGTATTTCCATTTTAGCTTCTTAATGAATCCAGATTGCTTTCATTAATGGTGTACCAGTTCATATTAGTATCAACAGTGTACGAGGGTACCTTTTTCTTCATGTTCTTTTAAACATGAACATTCTTTTAAACATAAACATTTTTTTTCACATTTTTTTTTTTTTTGCCTGGATAGCCTCTTTAGGGTATTGTGTATTTATACCTGCTGCTCATTTATTAAATAGGTTATTTTTTTTCAATTGTTGACTTATTTTAGTTTTTTTACATATCTTGCATAGAATTACCTTACAGCCATACGTTATATGCATATATTTTACCATTTTAGTATGGTGTCTGTTTCATTGTCTTGTTTTCTTTTTGGCTATATAGAAAAATTTTAACTTAAGATAATAGCAATTGTTTATTTTTGTTTTTAATTCCTTTGCCATAGGGATTGCTCCCCAAAGATATTTTTATTGTTGATATGGAATGTATTGCCAATGTTTTCTTCTCTTTATTCTATTGCTGCAGGTTCTTATTTCTAAATGTTTACTGTAGTTGACGTTTATTTTTGTGTATAGTATTAGAGCGTTATCACAATCATTCCTTAAGGTGTGGCTTTTTGATTTTCTCAGTACTATTTTTTTTGTGTGTTTGTTTTTTGAGCAGTATATTTTGTTTTTACTTTTGTCATAAAAAAGGGATAGACAATGAACATTCACCATATATAAGAAGTATGCATGAGAATGTGTAAGGGGTTTAGATATTGTCAGCAGTGTGACTTTGGTAGCTGGAAAACAGAATAAGGTATCATTGGTTTACAACATTGTGTGTGTGTGTGTGTGTGTATAGCATTGGTTTACAACATTGTGTGTGTGCGTGTATATATATCACTTCATTCTCTTCTTTTATAATAGATATTTAAGCCAGATATATGCCCGAGGGATTCCTTTATAGGTTTTCTGCTTTTTCTTCCAGACAGCTTCAGTATTCTTTGTTGTAACTCTTGGAAGTTTTTTGAGTATGTGTCTTGGTATAGGTCTTACTATGTTTAGGTAACCATGTGTATTTCTTTTTTTTTTTTTTTTTTTTTTTATTTTTTATTTTTTTTTTAAGTTTTTTTTTTTTTAAAGATTTATTTATTTATTCATACAGAACTGGGGTACAGGCCAGAGGCTCAGGGGCGGTGAGAGGCTTCACCAGAGACAGAGTGGGGAGCAGAACAGGCAGATCGACGAGGTACACTGCTGAGGGGAGCAGTGGGCGGGCCAGGAGAGGTCTGGCTCGCCATGTGGTCTCCTCCGGGGCAGGCAGCAGGCGGGAATCGAACTCATACGGAAGTGGCTTCAGATTCTCAGTGCTGTGCTTTAACCCGCTGCGCCACCAGGGAGGGCCACCATGTGTATTTCTTAACCTCATGGACTTTTATGTTTAGTTCTCTCTGCTAAATAATAGAAGTTTTTCCTCTGTTATTTCTTTGAGTATGTTCTTTTCTCTTCTCTCTCTCTTACCCTTTGGGATACCCATTATTCTTTCATTGTCTTTCAACACAAAATGAGATAATTGTCAAAGTGTTTCTTTATTTTTTAAATTCATATTTCTTGTTCTCCTTCCACCTGTATTCTACTCGCATTAATGTCATGAGACCACTGATTTGATTTTCCATATGAACTATTCCACTTCCATAGCATTCTCCAAATTTATTATCTCCTCTATAGATCTTTTTACATACTGCTTCTCCTTTCTTCTCATTTTATGCTTCATTTTGTCTATTCTTCATTTTATTTCTCAAGCTATTCACTTATTTTTCTCAGTTTTCTTTAACTTTCCTTCTATTTCTTTGACATTCTTTATCATGGTAATTTAAAACTCAGTATCTGACAGGAAGGATATAACTTCTTTGTCTTTGTAGTTGGATTGTGGGGATTTGTTCTCTCTTTCTCTGGTGAACAGTTCCTTGAGAACTCAAGGTGCCATATATTGTATTTTTCTTTCTGCTCATTTGCTATTTGAAGGATGCAGAGCTTTCTTTTTCTGCAGATACTGCTGTGGTTCCCCACCCCCCCCCTTTTTTTAATAACATTTCCTGGTTTTGCATTTCAGTACTTTGTATGACAGGGAGAACAGATCTACAGCTGCTGGGTCAGGATTGGGTGGGTGCCTGTAGGTGCCCAGTCACTGGTGAAGTTCTTGTGTGGGTGTGGCTCATGTTTGTAGTACCATTGATAGCCATCCTGTTTCTGAATTTCCACACCTGTGTCTCCACACTCTGTGGATTGGGCTTTTTAGTACCAATTCACTGCATCAACTTGAGTTCTGTGGGAATGTGGGAGGGGGAACTTAATCCAGTGCTGTCATTTTCACTGTGGGCCCTGCTTGTTTGGCTCACCCCATCTCCTCAAGTATCTTCCCTCATTTAAGGGTATACTTTCACACCAATCAGCTCTTCCCTTCCCAGAGCTGCCAGGCAAGCATTGGAACAGACTTTCCACGTGCCTTAAGATGTGTAGTTTTGAATTTTCTCACTATCTTTTCTATCATGGTTGGTGCCTGTCTCTCATGTCCAGGAGGTGCCGGAGTTGTACCCAAGGCACAAGGTCCTCTGGGTCCAGTGACTCTCTGGGCAACTAGAGAGTATACCATTCTCCTGAGACTTATGAAGGTACTGTTTTTTTTTTATGTATGTATGTATTTCTTATGTATTATTTATTACAGTGGCTATCTTTTCCCCATTTGAAGGTCTTAGGTGGTAGTATGTACACGGATTTATTTCTGAGGTTTTGATTCTCTTCTATTGGTCTATGAATCAGTTTTGTACTAATACCATATTGTTTTTAAAATCCTGTTGCTTTATGGTAAAGTGTGACGTTAGGTACCAAGATACTGCCACTTCTTTTCTTTTTAGAAATTGCTTTTGCAATTCGAGGTCTTTTGTGGTTCCATATACATTTCAGTATTTTTGGTTCAGTTTCTTTGAAAAATATTACATATTTTTTGGTGGGCATTGCATTAAATTTTTACATGATTTTAGGTAGGATAGTAATTTTGCTTATATAGATTCCCCCCATTTGTGAGCATTGGATATCTTTATCCTTATGTTGCTAAGTCCACTAAGCACAGATACAAGTAGAAAAGTATTAATTGAGACCTATTTTATATCCATGTAGAATCTATAAAAGTGATAGTAGAGAGATGCACTAAGAAACCCCTAAGGAGAAAGACTGTGAGAGAGAAGAGGACAGAAAGTAAGGAAAAGTAGACAACAGAGTAGTGATAACTAGCTCCTGTAATTTCACTGAGCAAGAATATCTAGCTGGGGAGAGAGGCCCATGCAGTGAAATGCCAGTATATATACAACTTCTAAGCTATGTATCCTTGCACAGTTTTGCATATATTTAGAAGAAGGTTTTGTTTTGTTTTGTTTTGTTACTCCAGTGGTACATTCCACTCATTCCAAAGAAAGTGCCTTTTATAACTCAAAGTCTGTCTGGACTCCTGGCAGTGGCTGCCTTAGCAGGATGGGAAAAGCTGAAACTTTTGTCTGCTGTTGGAGAAGGCAGTAAAAAGCAAGTTGATTTACTGTGTTAAACCTGGGGCTCATTTGGTTATTGAAGAAAATGTAATTCTGAGCATAAGGTTGAAAGACAAAAAGAATGAAGGTCTATTGTATGATTAAGGCAGTGCTGTCTAGTAAAACTTATTGAATGATGGGAATGGTCCGTAACCTGTACTCTTCAATATCATAGCCTCTTCCCTCACCTGCCTATTGAGTGCTTAATAATATATGGCTAGTACAACTAAGGCAATAACTTAAGTACAATTTTATTTTCATAAATTTGCGTTTAAGCAACTATATGTGACTAGTGGCCACAGTCACTCTTGAGCCCCTAGAAGTGTATATAACATGACTGAGGAATTGAATTTTAAGTTTTACTCAGATTACATTAATTTGAATTAAATGTTTATGGCCACATGTGGCTAGTGGTCTACTGTGTTGAACAGCACAACTGCAAGAGAGACTGAACTGGAATCACGGCTCAAGCTATAGCTGTGTTCAGGCTAAGACCCCATACTGATTGATACCAGTGAGTGCTTACATCCTGAATGTTGGGCCTCTCCAGTAAACTTTTCTTGATTGGTTCCAGAATGGTCGAAACTTCTGTTTTATATATCTCAAGCAGGATTGGCGTAGTTCTCCCTTGGTAAACTCATTGTACTAGGAGAAAGGACCTATACCCCCCTGGAAATTATCAGTTCTTGTCTGATTACTACATACGTAAAGCTCACCATTGGTAATCTTCCACTACATATGCTAAGCTTCCTATTAGCTTCTTAGAATTTTACTTTGGAAAATGAAGATATAACTATGGATCACTGGACATTCTATAATGTGAAAGAGACTAAAATACTGAAAGGCTTTGATCAAAACAGAATGGGCAGCATGGGAATTTACATAATGTTTGAATGATGCCTTCTAAAAATGAGAGAATATAACTGTATACTCATATTAACAGTCAGTTTTGACATAGAAAAAAGTTTAAAATACCCAAGGTCTCACAAATTTTAACTCTCCTATATCTTTTGTTTGGAAGCTAGCAGAGGGTGTGTCTTATCAAAATGAGGGAATAAATTAAGAGGAGTACTTTATATCTAAGAATGACAGTTGTAGGTACAGTCATTGAGATTGGTTTTTCTCAATATGCTCATGGTAGGTCTCTTCAACCAGGTATAACCTTGATATGAACCAAAAGTCAGTTGAGCCCCTGTGAGCCTTGGGAATGTCTATTCCCATTGCTTAAATAGTGTAGATTATTTTAAGAGCAAGGTAGACTTGAGGAGCTTTTTGACCTTTGTTTTTTTTCCTAAGTGAGGAAGCAGCCACAGCTCCCCTTTTTATGGTCTAGAATAAAGTAGTTTATCCAAATGTTGATTCATCAGTAAACATATTTTGTTTACTCTGAGTGAAGATGAAGTTACCCGTTTTTGTCTGTCATGGGAATGCTCACTTCTCTCCTCGATGCCCCAGTTCTTATACACCAATAAGCATCCTCATCCTTCTCCATTGTTCTTCATAATTTATAACCAAGTAAATTCTCCATATGTATATTATTAAATTTTGGCCTTCTCTCCTACTCATCTGTCCGATATTAATTTGTTGGTTCATTTAGTCTCAGAACAACCATAGTTGGGATGGGGGAATTTTCTCCTGTGCCCTGACATATGAATAGTCATAGAGAGCAATCAGTTTGGATCAGGGGAGTTGTTTCCAAAAGAAAAAAGAAGAAAGAAAGTGATAGATGTGTATTTGTCAACATGGAGAAATATTTTATAGTTTCATCAGAGCAAAGGAATAAAATGGGACAATTACTTTAGGAAAGACCACACTTTAGAAGAGAAAGGAAATGTAATCTAAATGTCACTGAAGAATTGAATTTTAAGTTCTGTATGGTTCATTTGTCAATATTTTCTTTGTGATAAGAATGCAAATATTGTAATTTGATTTAATGAAAAATAGTTGTCTGGGTGGAAGAGAAAACTTGCCTTGCTGCTCTGAATCTTCTCTTCCTAGTCATCAAAGAAATTAACATCAGACAGATTAGTAGGAGAAAAAGAGCACATTTAATTTTGTGTGCATGAAGTATTTACATAGCTATAAATTTAAAAGTAAATGAGACAGGATGGTATTTTATATCTTGAGCTAAGGAATGGAATAGGGCCAGATGCATTAAGGAGAGAGGAGGGGTTCTCATATGACAAGGAGGTGGTCACTCATTTGACAAAATCATATGCTTTAGATATCTGCCTTGCCACAAGGTATTTTTCTCTGATAAAAAGTTTATTTCTGGAGGTCACCCTAAATCTGGGTAGTCTTCAGTTCTTTAGGGTAATGGTACCTGTTTCTTCTGAGGCCACAGGGTCTCTTACTGACCTGGGTGTTACATACCAAAGTAACACATATTAGAAAAGACTGCTCTGGACATCTTGGAATAAGCCTGTGTGAACATTTAGGTGTTTCCTTTACAGTTATAGTAATAGCACAGATTTATATAGTACTTAGCTTAGCTGCTAACACTGTTGAAAATGCTTCATGTGCATTAATTCATTAAATTCTTATGACAATGCTATAAAACAGGCTGTCACACAGCTCATTTTATATATGAAGAAACAGAGGCAAAGAAATTAAATGAGTTGTCCAAGGTCACATCACTAGCATCAAACCAAGGAGTTTGACTCCAGAGTCCATGTTATAACCACTATTCCAAGTTTCCTAAGAGGGAGGAGGATGTATGTTTATGTGAGTTGGTAGGGGTTGGTAGCCATGCTACTGATGATAGATGATGGTTGTGGTAGTGTTATGTGAGAAATCTAAATCCTCATCTTTCTTAGTAAGACTTTATAAATTAAATTTAAGTTGAGAAAAATAGCATAACCATGTTATTTATTAATCTGTAGTTCAATAGCAGGAAACCAACTTAAAAGAGCTGAATGTGAGTAGTCGGTCTTAGAGTTTGAAAGGGGTAGAAAGAGGATTAATATTTTGTTATCAGTTTCATAATTATTTAAAAGCTATGTACATGATTTACTGTTGTAAAAATCAAATTTATGAAAGAAAAGAATTCAGAATTATTTGGTAGAGAAAGATTTTTATTTTTACTTTAGATAACTTAGAGGGCAACAACTTTTGTAAATCTGAGTTATCATTTTTTAAATTTTACTCCCCTGCATAGCATTTTACCCTCCCTATTCCTTTTTTCCCCTCACCAGTGAAAACATTATTGTTGTACTTGAATTGACCAGTATTTCATTATTTAATATTTTATTCTAACTGGCCAACCATTACACCTTCAGTTTTCTTTCTCCAGAATTTATATATATATTTTTTGGCTAGCATTCTTCTACTGTATAGACCAAAGAGTATAGTGGTTCCAAGGCAACTTTAAAGGCAACTTTCATGAATTGCAAATTTTATATTGTTTGGCGATTGGTGTGTTGTGCTTTTAAGAAGAAAACACTTATGAAGTACAGAAAAATAAATGCACATTTTTCTAATAAAAATAGAGAAGGTCAGGGCACTCCCTAGTGGCACAAGATATTAAAGCACTGTGAAGCTATCAGTAGCCACTGTAGCACAAGTTCAATCCTCAGCCAGAGAGGTGACCCCCAGCCAGGGAGGTGACCCACTTGGCGTGGCAGACCTCTTTCGTCTCACCTGCTGTTCCCTTTAGCGCAGTGTATTTCAGTCAAACTTTCTATTCTGTTCCCAACTCTGTCTCTGGTGAATCCAGACACTCACCCCACACACCTCTGGCCTACACCCCAGTTCTTGTATGCATAAATAAATAAATATTAAAAAAATAAAGAAGGTCATGGAATTTTAGTTGGTATCATTTTGTGCGACTTTTTTACCTGGTGTCAGAAGTGCAGATTATTTAAATATTCAAAGTAGCATATTGTGATGTCTCAGTAATTTTAGATTATTAAAATGCTTAAATATATTGGTAGATGAAACTTACATTTGGACTTATATAGTAAAGTCTGTTTTTCCATTATTTATTAACAGATATGTTTAAAGGGTAAAGTACACATATTTAAATACTTAAATATCCAAGCATGTTGCAGAATGGATAAGAAACCAGATTCTTTGGACCTTCCATCATTGAGTAAAAGAATGCCTTCCCAGCCTCTCACAGACAGGTAATTTTATAATGACTTGGTGTCATCTCTCTGTATAAAAGGAATTACTGGTCTTGGGTGTCCTGAATATATGTGGGATGATTGGTCACTGTATTAACATCATTAATTGACTGAAGTAAAATATCAACATCATAGAGTAAACTTCTGTGATACTAGAACAAATTTTGTTTTTTTTTTCTGAATTATTATTAAACTTTTAGTAGTAAATTGTAAACACTTATGGTTCATAAACACTAATTTCTTAACACTTGAGTGCTGAATTTTCTTTTTTATTAATTTATGTGTCTTTGTATTCACAAATAGAATTTGACTTTGATCCAAGGTTAGTGGAAGAACAAGACATTTTGGGGTACCTTCCTTGCTTTCTTAATATCCTTTATCTTTTTATTTATGGATCAAAAATTGCTCATTATTGAAGTGCTGTATGATACTGTTTTATTATGATAACTTTGAAATGGTAGATTTGCTATTTTGTTTTTAGGTTATTGTTTCAAGATATTGTTTGGTCTGAAAGATTTTATGAAAACTTAATTCTCCATAGTGCTAAGGAAAATAATTTGAATGGGGTGAGAATACAGAGAGACTGTGCCACTTCCTAAAATATTTCAAGGTTTGTCATTGTATTTATGACAAAGTTTAGACTAATTGGAAATGTAGTATTATAAGTACTATTGTTAACTTAGTTAACAGTGCAAGTTCTTGAATTCCAAAAAAGAACTGTTTCTTGAATATTTCTGCTGCCTAAGTAGAATCAAATATATTCTAAACATTACAGTTAGGACCTAAAGATTATTTTATTTAATATTATGAACTATAGTGAACCAAACAATTCTATAAGAATTGGAATAAATTAGTATTTTAATCTGTTAGTCTGCTTTATATTTATTTTAAAATGAATATACTTTAGTAAAAGCATCCATTATATTAGTCATTTATTTATTTTACAAATATCATTAGAACACCAGCTGATTGACTCAGAGTACATTTTATTGAATGATAACATATTGCTTATGGAGTAAACAATCAAGTGGAGGAATAAGTCAGTCAATGAACAAAGCTAGGAAACAGAATAAATGTGCACATATACACATGCATATATAATTTCAAACTGGGTAAGTGCTGCGAAGGAAAGGAATATCTATCATTCAATAGTGTGGCTTATGGATTATCTTTGGGAAGGTGAAGTTTTATGTCAGGACCTGAAAGAGAAAACCCAGTAGTGTAAAGAATGAGGGGAAGAACATCTCAGCAGGGTACCTTAAGTTCAGAAGAAATCTGGTATATTAAACAGAAGCAAAACAAAAAACTTAAAGGAAGTTAGTGTGGTTGGAACAGAGTGAGACAAGTCGATTTTGGAGAGATACTGAGGGCCCAATTCATGTGGGGACTTTGGAGGCTGTGGTAAAAAGCGTGAATTTTATTGGAAGTACCAGTTGAAGTAAGGGGATAATATCAGATTTATATTTTAACAAACTTTTTTTGACACTTCAACTTGTTAGAATTAAACAGAAGTAGCAGCACAGAGTCCAGTTAGGTTACTGTAGTACAGCTGAAATCAAGGGGTCTTGTATAGGATGATTGCAGTAGAGATGAGAAGTGGACAGTATTGAGATTTATTTTGGAGATGGTCTATATCAGTGTCATTTAATAGAAATGTAACGCAAGTTACATTAATTGTAAATTTCTTGTAACCAATTAATAAAAAATTAAAAAGAAACAGAAAAAAAAGCAACATTTACTGCATGCCTGAACTTGGACTAACCACAATTCAAATGCTCAGTAGCTAGTGGCTACTGCCTTAGACAATAAAGGTCTATAGAGTATACTTTTGAGTTGGCTGTCCAGTGTCCTCATCTCCCATCCAACAGTCCATATTGAAATTCTTAGAAAATTTTTATGTGTGCTTTTTGCTTTCACACACATGCTCTTGGTTATATATGTGCATCCTACTACCTTGAATACCTGTCTAGGTATTGATTATTTTTTGTAAGCTTTGTATTCTACATAGATTTGTATTATGGTAGTTAGGCATACCAGCATTTAGAGTTATACATAAATGACTTTGAAAGCATTTTCTGATTCTTAACAATGCACTTGTTTCATATTATGTCTGGTACTCAGTTTTCTTTTATGTAAAAAGGAAAATAATCGCAGGGATGCTGTCAATTAAATGAAATAATGTGTGGTGTATTTAATGCCTTGTCTATACTAAATACCCAACAAATAGCTTGCTATTATCATTTCATTAATTACAGATACACAGAAGTATTTTAGTAAATTAACTAATTATTGTGTAGTGGAATCAGATGGATTTCAGCTCTAATCATGTTTTAACCTCTTCATTCCTGTGTGGCCTGTTTTATTTTACTCTCTGAGCCTGTTTCTTTACTTAAAAGTTAGTAAGATTCCATTAGCTTGTGATAATGAAATATGTGTATGCAAACAAGTTCAGTAAATGATACTCAATAATTACTATAATTTTCCCTTTGGGAAGTTAACTTTTGTAAGTTTTATTATCCTCATTTGTAAAGAAGAGTAATAGTAACATGTAAGTTGCAGAATGTAAATACTATAAATAAAATATGAGATACACCTAGCATAGCACCTAACACAAAATAAATGCTAGCAATTATTGTTTCTTTTCATCCTACAAGACTTAAGTTCAGATGACTTTCTTGGATGGGTTCTTTTCTAACCTTACCATGGAGAATTATTTGACTTATCTTTTCCTATTATATTTACCTTTGTCATAATGATCAAATTTATAGCTTGCTTATTGTATGGGCTGAGGGAACATTATTTTTTATTTCCTCTAAACTCAGGTGTTCAGCTTAGTGTCTGACACTTAGAATGGGTTCCTGAGTACATTGATATACTCCTGAAAAGGATAAAAATCAAAATTGGAGAGGAAATAAGAGTATCGTGGTTAAGATCATGGCTGTTAGTGTTAGATCATCTTGGTATCAAATTTAGACTGCCATGTGCAAGTTGAATGTCTGTGGGTAAATTGTACACCACCACCTAGACTTAGTTTCCTCATCTATAAAATGAGAAAACCTCACAAACCTAGTAGACTTTCACAAGGAATAAATTTAAACCACTTAGACCAACTGGCACATAATGGTCAATGTAGATTGTATAGTAAATTTGCAAATTAAAGTGAAAAATACTTTGCAACTTGAATGGTATACTGCATAATTTAGAGATTTGCAAGGAAAGCTCTGTAACAAAACAACTGTTTATTCAATGTTTTCAGACTTTATTTTGTGTTCTCTTCATAATCATTAGATGAACATTATTTATAATGTTGAAGTATATTTTTTAAAGCTAATGAAGAAAACCTGAATTAAAGCTAAATACCATTTCAAAGTGCCATGGTAAATTTTGCCATGCCAATAGAAATACAAAACAAAACAGGTTAGATGGTTTTCTATTCGGATTGTCTACTATTTTTGAATTTCTGAGGGGAAGGGTAAGTTGTTAACAATTGGCAGTTTACAACAGAAAATGTATTACATGGGGATGTGGACAAAGTTGTTTTGTGAAAGATTTCTAATATTTACCCCCTCATGTCTTTAAGATTCTTATATATCAGCAGTGTATCTTCTATATTATCTAGGAAAATTTTAAGTTAGTTCTGTGTTTTCTTTTTTTTTTTTTAAAGATTTATTTGTTTATGCATACAGAGCTGGGGTATAGGCCAGAGGTACAGGGGTAGTGAGAGGATTCACCAGAGACAAAGCGGGGAGCAGAACAGGCAGACTAACGAAGTACACTGCTGAGGGGAGCAGCAGGCTGGTCAGGAGAGGTCTGCCGCGCCATGTGGGTCACCTCCGGGATGGGTGGGGATTGAACTCATGTGGAAGTGGTTTTAGCTTCTTAGTGCTGTGCTTTAACCCGCTGCGCCACCAGGGAGGGCGCAGTTCTATATTTTCTAAGAAGAAAACCCTAGCTACCTTGGAATTTCTATTTTTATAGTATGGAAGATTTTTATCCAAATAAAAATCATGGTCCTGACTCTGGAATTGGAAGTGATAATGGAGAGAAACGATTATCTACAACAGAAGTGAGTCCTTTCTGTTCCTTTTTATTTAAGAATTTTATTAGAGCTTTGAGAGAGACATTTGAACATACTTGTTTGTTTTAAATTTTGATTTGAATTATGACCATCCTTACCTTTTATGACTTCAAATGAAAATGGATGTGAATATATTTTTTAAAAGATTTATTTATTTAAAAAAATATATGTTCATACAAAAACTTGTAAAAAAAAAGGTGTTAAAAAAAAAAAGAAGATGCAGTACATATACACAATGTTATCTACTCAGGTATTAAAAAAAAAAAAAAGGTGAACTCCTCCCATTTGCAACATGGATGAACCTGGAGGAGATAATGCTAAACAAAATAAATCAGAAGGAAAAACAAATATCATGTGGTTTTATTAATATGTGGAATTTAGAGAAGAAAAACAAAGAACTGAACAAAAACTAAGTCAATAACAAACACTGGAATCTGACTGTGAGGCTGAGGCTACAGACAGCAGAGGAGAAGGTGATAGGAAAGTTGGAGGGTACCCAGTGGACAATGAGGAGGACTATAGGTGCCCTGGTGGTAGAGGTGGTGTCTTACCATACATCTGAAGGAGTGTGTACCTTTACCCCTGGATCATATACAGTGTTGTAAATCAAAAAGCCATGAATAAAATAATTATAATTGTGAAAAAAAATTATTTATTTGTGCATACAGAACTGGGGTACAGGCCAGAGGTTCAGGGCGGTGAGAGGATTCACCAGAGACAGTGGGAAGCAGAAGAGGTAGATCGATAAAGTACACTGCGGAGGGGAGCAGTGGGCGGGTGAGGAGAGGTCTGCCACGCTATGTGTGTCACCTCCGGGGCAGGCGGGGATCAAACTCATGCTGAAGTGGCTTTAGCTTTTTAGTGCTGTGCTTTAACCCGCTGTGTCACCAGGGAGGGCACAGACATGAATTTTTTTTTAAAGATTTTATTTATTTATTCATATGGAACTGGGGTATAGGCCAGAGATGCGGAGAGTGAGAGGATTCACCAGGGACAGAGTGGGGAGCAGAACAGGCAGATGGACGAAGTACACTGCTGAGGGGAGCAGCGGGCGGGCCAGGAGAGGTCTGCCGCGCCATGTGGATCTCCTCTGGCGCAGGCAGGGATCGAACTCATGCGGAAGTGGCTTAAGCTTCTTAGTGCTGTGCTTTAATCAGCTGTGCCACCAGGGAGGGCCAGACATGAATGTTTTTAATAGCAAATCAGTAAACTTCCAAATACTAGTTTTGCCTTGACAATTGGACATGTAAAGCAGATATTCTTCACTTTATATGTGAAATTGAAATAATGTGTTTAAAATACTTTGTTTTTACCGTGCTTTTTCATTTCAGCCTTCAGATGATGACACAATCAGCCTTCATTCTCAAGTTTCAGAATCAAATAGAGAGCATACATCAAGAAATGACAGCCACTCAATAGGAAGCAAACCTGAATTTCAGAAAGGTAATTCATTTGGTGTCTGCCATATTTATTTCATGTACATAGCCATTAAGATTGGAACTTTTTTTGAAAATAGGCTTTGAAAAATTACAGTATCTGCAGCTAACTCTTAAACTGAGAAAATAGACTTTTGCTCTAAGCATGAGTCAGAGCACACTGCTTTAGCATTCATATTTTCTAATAAGTAATCTATACTTAGACCAGGAGGTGTATGATTTTATTGATCCCAACACAGAAGATGTAGCAGTTCCTGAACAAGGAGATACACATATTGGATCATTTGTCTCTTTCTTGAAGGTAAAGACAACTTTGAACAAATATTAGTAAGATGTTCTTGATCTCCAAAAAGTTTGGTCCATGCTTTTTTAACGATAATTTTCCTTTATGTAAGGGAAAAGAAAAAGTTCCTGAAAAATCTCAGAAAAATGAAGAATTGGGAGATGAAAAAAGGTAAGCACACATGAATTCTCAAACTTGACATATTTGTTAGATATTCCTACTTGAAAGAGTACTTGAAAGAATGTATTTTTTTGTTCATTTACTTATGTTTAGAGAGTTAATTTGTAATTATTTTTTTCTGTCTGTAATCCTCAGTTAAATTGAAAAATCGAGTAAACATTTAAAATTGAATGTTGTATGTACGTTATTTCCCCCTCCCTCCAAAGTATAGTAAAATTTGCTATTGTTACTCCTGAGGTGGACCATACCTTCACATCTATACATTGCTTCATTCGGTCTCTTTAATAGACTTGGAATTTCAAATTTCTGAGACTTAGGAATTCTGACTTTTGGTATGATGCACTTTCCATTTTGTTAGACTGGTGGACTGGTGATAGATATTTTATAGGTATTTATTTCTGTATTTTATTAAAATAATTGCACTTTGGAACTATTCAGTATTATTTATCATATGAAGTGATGGACTATGATCTATCACATATTTCTGTCTCTCATTCAACTTACTTCTTAGGTGAAACTTGTTTAATAGTTACTATATATCAGGATCTGTATGGTGTGTTTTTCCGTGTTTCTAATTCAGTCGTCACTAAATCCTGAAGGTAGTTACTGTCTTCACTTTTATAGATGGGGAAGGTGAAGCTCAGAGACTACAAAGATTCTTTCCTAGAACTCCTTAGGTATTGTGTGCTAAATCTAAGGCGTGAACCTAGTTTTCTGTGATATTCAAGGTTTTCTCTATATAATGCTTCTTCTAAATGATCTCATTGATAACTTTTAAGGAATCATTAGTTCAGCATCTCTGGTATCCCATAAGGAGGTACAATGGTTTATCTTTTACTCTTTATATTTTATTATTTACTTCCTAACTTTTCTAAGTGAACGTAGTTGTCTAAGCTTGAGAGTAAAATTAGTTAAATTACCAGTGGCATGCAAGATATGGTAAGAATGCAATATCTTTGGGTTTCATACTTTTTTTTTTTCCAATAAAGGCAATACCTTGGGATAAAATTACTGGAGTTTAGAGAACAGTTTATTTTAAAATTTCTTCAATCTCTTTGAATAAGAATTACATATGTTAATTAACATTTTGGGGAAATTTTGTTAATCTTATTGAAGCTGTTTTGTACTTCCTCCATTTAAACATTTTAAATAGAGATTTTAAAAGATTTATTTATTTGTGCATACAGAACTGGGGTACAGGCCAGAGGCTCAGGGGCGTCAAGAGGCTTCACCAGAGACAGAGTGGGGAGCAGAACAGGCAGATGATCAAAGTACACTGCTGAGGGGAGCAGCGGGTGGGTCAGGAGAGGTCTGCCACACCATGTGGTCACCTCGGGGGGATCGAACTCATGCAAAAGTGGCTTTAGCTTCTCAGTGCTGTGCTTTAACCCACTGCGCCACTAGGGAGGGCCTTAAATAGAGATTTTTAAAATCAAAATGAATAAAGTGATAAAGGCAGGGTAGTTAAACAAAAATATTTTTAAAGTGCTGTATTTATTTATAATGATAGGTCATTTAGAATTCTGTAGTCTATTGTATTCAAGACTGGAGAATGTAAATGTTAATTTATTGTGGCCATTATACATTTTAGAAATTACAAAGTGGTAATGCATTTCATTTTGTTGGCATTTGTTATATAAATATGACTAGTTTGCCATATTTCCTATTAGATAGTGAGGATATTTATTAAATGTTTCTTATAATTTTAATGTTTTAAATACACAAGGACATTAGGATTTTAGATTTCATGTGGTATTAAAAATAAAAGTGATTTCTGCTTCTAGAATCTGGCATAAAATAGATTTTGGATAACCATGCTTATATTACCTTTTAGACTTGAAAAAGAACAATTTCTTGCAGAAGAAGAAGATGATGATTTGAAGGAAGTAACTGATTTGAGAAAAATAGCTGCCCAGTTATTGCAGCAAGAGCAAAAGAACAGGTATTTTTTTTTTCAGTAATGAGATTTAAATAAGAATATTTTATAATTATTAAATCTGATTATTTAAAAAGCATCAAATAAAATACATGAAGGTTTAATTTAAATAATAGGACCATTCTTAAAATCTATTTCAAGGGAATAACTACTAAAAGACCCTAAGAAATAAATAGGAGAGAAATGTAAAGTTATATTTGCAATTAGTAGAATATTTATACTCACATAGTCATTATATTTAATTTTTATTTAGCTATCACTTTTTTTATTCCTATGTGCTGTATTCCTGTTAGCTTACTGCCATTAGATATGTTGTAAACATTTTTTTCCAAGTACATGTCACATGTATATGGCTTATATCTGATCCCAAATTACTTGGGATATCATTAAACTCCTTAGAGTTGAATTATACAACAGTTGATTAAATTAGTGTGATAGTATAAGACTCACAGGTTTGCACTGGCCCTTTTCTTGGTTAACTAGCATTTCTTCCTTCAACTAGGTTTTCTGCAAATTCAAATCACTGACACAGAGGAGTGTATATGAGCATAAAATCCGTGCAAGTCAATTTTTGCCCTTAATTGCTTAATTTAAAATACTAATTTGTCGATCACTTGCATGTATATACAAATTTGGGGTTAGATTTTTATTCCTTCATATGTGCACATACTTCACTCACCCTCTACATTCCTCTGTGCCATTGTCCTGTCCCCTTTTTTTACTATCACTTCTTCCCTACCTTCTACTCCTCTGCTTATAAAATCAATGCAAGTTCATTTTTAATAAGGAAAATTTCTGTTTTTGTCATCATCCTGTACTGATAGTAACACATTTATCATTTTGAAATGTTTTGTCTGAGATATTTTGGTTTGAGAAAATTAAAGAATAATAAAAGAAGAATTTTGCTTCATTTAATGTGGTAATTAGTATTTCATTTATTTAAAGCAATAAATGTTTATGAATCACATAGTTTTGTTAGGTTTGGCATGTTTAAAATTTAAATATCCTAGTATTAGCTTAAATGTTTTGAAACATAATTACTATTAAAACTTATCAAATGACAAATGTGTGTATTTAGTGGACACTTTTTAAAATAGTCTTTTTTGCATAGCTTTCTCATTCCTAGTTCACATTTATCTTCTGTCATATTGTTCTGTCACCTTTTTCTGATACTCTTCTAATCTTTTCCTATGCTTCATTTTGAATGGGCCTTTTATTTTACTGACTTCTTAAGATGTTTTGCGTGTCCCCCCCCCATTATAATCAAACTATCAATCACCTTCATCTGTTAAGACATTTGATGTAGCAAACTGCCAGCTGCTACTGATAGCTTGAAAAGTAATTGTGTTTCTATCACCCCTACCTGGCAGGTATAAGAATTTATCATTATAGGGAGAGAGTATTACCTTTAAAAGAATTTTCAATATCCATTTCTCTTATTGTGTTAAGAATAACATTTGAGTGCATAAGTTTAGATTTTAATAATGCCTATATAACACTTCTATATTTCCAGTTTCACTGTTTTATTACTAGCTTTTCATCTATCCCTGTGATTAAATGATTAAATTATACTTCTAGTCCAGATACAATAGCAGATGAATAATTACCTCTCATAAGTCTTGTTTTTGCGATCAATTTGTAATCAATACAATTAATACCTAACAGTTTCCCTGTTTCATAGTAGATAGTAATATTGCTGTTGATTAGTTGAGTGCCTGAAAATTAACAAATCTAAAGTTAATTGGAGCCATTTATATGATTAATGTGTTATCTTAAATAGCTTATGCTATTTTCCATGATGCATGTTAATTTGCTTTCTCTTTTCATCCTCTTACTCATATATGAATGCGTTTTTATACTAAATATCGCTATACAGTAACATTAATGTAATAATTGTGTCAGGTTTTTGAAGACATTGAAATGTTTATGATAATTGGTGGTGGGGAGAGAGGTTTTTCTCTGACCTTGGTCCTTTTGGTTGACAAACAAATAAATTGATACAAGACATATTAACTGAAAAAAGATAAATTTTGTATTATAGAAGTTCCATAGAATATAGGACACACCAAATGACGAAAGCATTAAGGTTTATATACTTTTTAGACAATCAAACAATACATTTGTGAAGAACTAAGAGGATGAAGGACTTTTAGGTTTGGATACTTAATTTTGTTAGGAGCTAAGCAGAATTTATTTGCATAGCTAAACAGGCTCTAAATAACTTGTCTATAGCAATAAAAATGTATTTTTACCTTCTACTGCAGTGAGGGAGCCTTTGCATAGGAGATTTAGTTCCTGCGTTTAGGGAGGCAGAATTCAGAATATCATTACTGCATTGGCTTTTTGTCAAGTCATTTTAATTCAAAATAATCAGTATGCCACTTGGCACATCTTGTGGAACCCTACCCTGGACAAGTAACAATGGTCATATAGCAAGGAGTAAGTACATTTTACCTTGCTATAATCTATAGACAATTTAGATTCCTAGCCAATTCTGTTAGTGGCTGAACAAACATCTCAACATTTTTTAAATGTTAGCTTAGTATTTGCTCCATTATATCACTTTTTTTCTTTTTTTCTAAAATACGTTGTTATTGCTTACATCTCTTAGATATATAGATAGATCAAAATGTTAGATTATACTTATATGCACTTGAGTGAGTTGAAAAGCTCAAAACTAATTATAAACCAGTGGTATATAATGAAAAGATAAAATAAATTCAATAGTAATCTTACATAAGGATATATTCCTTGGAAGATTTGATGAAATTTGCACTTTCTCTGGTTGTAGATTTTCTCTTTCACTCTCAATACTATTGTGTTTTAACATTTCAACTTTATTAATGAAGATGCTGAAATGCTACTTAAAATTGCGAGGCAAGTAGGAATTGTAGTGTTTCTTTTTAGGTTTTAACACAAGCTTTATAATTGTTTTGTTAGTGCTGATTTAAAGTAATTTATCTGCAATAAGATTCCCTTGCATATCAGGAAATACCAATTAAGGTCTCCTGCTTTGATTGTATCCTACAGTTCTTTTACCTAGCTACTAGGTGAAGGTAAACACAGTGTTAGGGACTCAGCTAAAAGAAGTCATGCAAGTACTCCAAGACTAGAGACAATTGAAAAATTGATTGAATTCAGTGATGATTTTCTTAAATAGCTGTCCCACTTATTTCATACTATTAAAAAAATCTTCCATTCTTTAGGAAGTTTATACTAATACTTTGTGGATGAAAGTACCCTAAGAGAGAAACAAGAGGATATTGTGTAGAATAATCAAAAAGGTTGGAAAAAGAGATGAACAAGTAAACCACCAAGTAGATAACTCATAAGTGTTCATAGTCTGAAACTTGTTTAGTCAGAAGACTGACCCTCTTTGTATAATTGAAATGCATAGATTAAGCTACTTGCTATTGGCAGCTTATTGTTAAAATTTTTAAAAGCTGATCTTTGTCGCCTCGCAAAATACTGGATTTTTACTTCGTTTTATTTGAATGTATTAAAAGTTCGCCTGACTCAGTGACCTTGTCTATATTAAAGTGATTCCACAAGTCATAACATTACTTGCACTATAATTTTGTGAAATAAAAAAGATTATGTTAAAAATCATTATCTTAAAATCATCATTGCTCTGTATAGTATTTGGCCAAGTGTCATCCATGCTGTTCATGAATTAGAGAAGTGGTAATTTCTCTGTTTCCTTATAATTTGGCCTTATAAATAGATGGTTAGCTGGATTCTTAAAATTCATTTGGTTTATTACCCTAAAGACAGAATTAAAATAAATATGGCTTTTGCAATGAATAGCTTCAGTTGACCAAGTTCTTAGTACAGATTCATTCCTGGTATGAATGAATCGCTCTGTAGTATTTTCTATTATGTCTTTCCTCTTAATGATTACTTTATTTACTTTTAGGTATATCTTCAGTTTTTTACTTATTGGGGAAAGATGTGCTTCGTATAGCTAAATAAAATAATTATGAGAAATTACAATTAAAGTATAATTAAGGATTATGGAAGCAAAATTAGATTTGAGAAGCTTATTATTTTGGTTTAGAATTATAGAAATCATGTACATCATCTGTTTCATGTAATTTTTTTTCTGCTCATGTGAACCTTCCAATATGAAGAGTGTTATTTTAATTTCTAGTTTGTTAAAACTAACTAGGTAGTTCTCTAAACACTTGAAGTGTATCCATTCTTTCTTTTCTGCTTGCTTTACTAATGACTTCCCTGTCCTTTCCCAAAACATCTTACTTCTCCCATCTTTTGGTTTGGTTGATGTACGTGAAATGTGAATACAGACGGAGGCCTTTATGTTATAGAGCATCATTCAGTGAAAAACTCTTCCAGAGGACCAGAGCAGCAGGACGTGCTTCAAGGTATCTAGTGTTTGTGGAAGCCTAAAGTATTAAGGGGCTAGGTTGATGCAGCTAAATTGTATAGTCTTTTGTTGGTAACTGAATTAAAGAAGTGTTTTACTAATTCAGAGTAGATGGCCAGATAACATAGGTGTTAATTTTGACTTGTAATATGACACAGTAAAACATTGAATACCAATTTACACAGCAGACTTTTACATAGGAGAATTCCCAATTACTTAAAATATATTTTATAGGTAAGTGAATGTCAACTTTTTCTTTCTGCTTCCAGGAGATATCACTAGTAACAATGCTAGTAAGTGTGGTGTGGAAATAATTCATAATTTACTGTAGCACAGACCATTGCAGTTTGCTTCCCTGCAGTAATTCTGGGACCCCTTCCAGTGTAGTACTCACTGCTGTCTCTCCTTTTTGAATGTCAATTTTTAAAGATGTATTTTGTTCCTAAGAATCTTAGATAGTTTAGTACCTCAGTTCTGCATTTGGGATTCAGGGCAATTTTAGTGTCTGCCCATACAAAGAAGAATAAAGGTGTAATTAATCTTGACATTGTGTCATGCCAAGCTGTGCTTACTTGTCCTTGCCTCCTCACCCTGACTTCCTCCTAGTGAGGCTCCATTACATCCAAACCAGTATAGAAACTGGATAATCAAAATTGCTTTTTTTTATGTTAACCTTCTTTCTGTGGTTAATAGCATATATGTAGTTCTCTATGTATTGTATTAGTCAACATATAACTTTAAATTGAAATTCATTTCTCATCCATCCTTTTTCTATAGTTGAAGGTTTTATTTTGAATGAAAGTGAGATATTTTACTTTTTATAAAACTAGACTTTAACTATGACAATTAAGTTGCATTTCTATCTAGAGTAAATAGAGAAATATAAGGAATTCATAAATATTTAGTTTAAAAAAGTTAATTACTTTTGTCTTTGATGTTAATACTTAGAATTACATAAAATTATGGACAAACAGTTTTCATATTGTAATTCTTTTTCTGTTTTGGGGAGCAAGGGATTCCTCCAGTACCATTTCATTTGGTTACTAAAAGTTTAATGTACTTGGGTTTTCTTTCTTTTTTAAGAAATGATTTTTAACACCACCTTTACATTTAGCATAAAGGTTTATTATTTAGCTTTTAGCAAATGGTTATGTATTCTATCAATATAACCCTGTATCATTTGCCATGCTGGGAAATCTAAATCTGTCGTGGTTGCTCCTAAATAATCTGCATCTATTTATCTTCTGTCTCAGCCAAAACTTAGATATGCACAGGGCAATAGTGTGACTAGAATATATCTAAGACTCCAGAAAGGTTTTATAAAAGAAACTGCATGAAAGTTGGTGAGCTTCATTATTCCGTAATAGTCAGTGGGCTATAGGCATCTGATCTAAATATTATTAAAATATTGTTTTCTAGCAGAGATCTTCATGGACCAGATGCAGTTTTTGTGGAGATCTTTTATATCTTGTGTGGACTATTCTCTTTAATGTATTTTTGAATTGATGTGTTGATTTGCTTCTAGGATTCTTAACCACTCAACTTCTGTTACAAGAAACAAGCCAAAACAAACTATGGAATGTGAAAAGAGGTATAAAGATATCTTAGTCCTTTAATTTGATATTTTATAAAGAGATTTAATGCTCTGATATGTATATATAAACTGAATAAATGAAATACATTCAGTATGACTAGATAATTTAAAGAGGGAATGCATTTTAGTATGAGTTAAACTTATTGATAAGAAATAAAAAATGCTGATTTGATCTTTTTGTGCTTATACCTACATTTTGTCTCAATGATAGTCATTTTATTCATTTATTAATTCAACAGACATTTTCTGTATTTCTGTTGCTGTCAGAATAATGTGTTCATCATTGTGTTTATATTATTATTCACATTTTCTTTCTTTTCACTTGGGTTTTACTAAAGTTATTTTGATATGCATAAATGGTCTAAGTATACATATATAAATTCCAGAGGATTAGAATACCTTCAAAGCCTCAATTTATTCTCCTTGATGGCTTGAGAATTTGAATACGATTAAACTCCTGAATCACTCTTCTGGGAGTGTAAGGCTCCAAAGCTGGTTTATGGGTATAGAAGTACCTATGCACAGAATGAATAATAATTGTTAAATGTTATATGCATTATTATTATTTTATTTATTTATTTTTATTTTACAAATGTTTATTTTTAAATCATTTTGTACATTTTTTTTCCATCTCAATTGTAATCCACGTGGGTTTCCCATCACCAAGTCACCCGTGTGCCATCACCATAATCCCGTGTACTTCCCCCCCCCCCCATTTTTGATCCCATTCCCCACTCCACCCCCGCAAAATGTCTCTGGTATATGGTTGTTCATTATTTTTGTTATTTTCTCGCCTGGTCCACTATACTCCTGCTATATGCGTTATTTTTTTTTTGAGATTTATTTGTTTATGCATATAGAGCTGGGGTACAGGCCAAAGGTGCAGGGGTGGTGAGAGACTTCACCAGAGACAGAGTAGGAAGAACAGGCAAATCGAGGAAATACACTGCTGAGGGGAGCAGTGGGTGGGTCAGGAGAGGTCTGCCACACCATGTGGGTCACCTTCCAGGACAGGTGGGAATCGAACTCATGCTGAAGTGGCTTTAGCTTCTCAGTGCTGTGCTTTAACCCACTGCACCACCAGGGAGGGCCACATTATGTTTTTTCTTTTTAAGATTTATTTTATTTTTGCATACAAGAACTTGGTGTAGGCCACAGGATTGGGGGGGATGGTGGTGGTGGTGGTGGATTCACCTGAGACAGAGCTGGGAGCAGAACAAGTGGATCGACTGAAGTACACTGATGAGGGGAGCAGCAGGCAAGACAGGAAAGATCTGCTGTGCCATGTGGGTTACCTCCTTGGCCAGGGATCGAACTTATGCTGCAGTGGCTGCTGTGAGCTTCATAGTGCTGTATTTCAACCCACTGCACCAGGAAGGCCCCTGTATTAACTTATTTCTAGTAATATTTGACCCCTGAAATACCCATTATCCTTATGTTTCTTCTTGTAATTAAGTCTAGATTTCTTTTTGTAGGGTTTTGTCATTTTTTTCTGGTCTTGTTTCTCTCTTTATCCAGTTGGATGATTTGTATATATGTGTCTGTTATTTCTGAAATTCTCTTTTCTGCCAGTTTAATTCTGTTTAAAATGCTTTCCATATTTTCTTTACTCATAGTTTCTTTGTGATTTATTTCTCTAGTGAAGAACTTTTTGTTTGTTCCTAGATATCTTTTGTAAGATCTGGTATCTTCCTAATCTGCCTTTGACTTACTTTATAGTAATTAAATCAGCATTTTAATATTGTTATTTTTAAGCTCTGTTAGGTCTCCTTGATGTTTCTCCCTGAACTGTGTCTTTCTAATTTATCATCTTTTGTTCAGATATTCTTTGCTTCTAGGTATGTGTGTTGCCTTATTTTATTTTTGTGGTCAGATGTTGTGGGTTTAATTTTGTGTTTCCTCTATGTTTACCCTGGTAGGGGAAGGAAGGGACACTGGGGCCTAAATACTTAGTGTCAGTTTTGTTGAGAAGTGATGGTGGGTTTAGACTTGTCCACAGGGCTCTACCTGACTCTAGCTGTGGGATCCTGCACTGCCAGACATGGGCACCTAGTACAGAATAGGGCCCTGTGTGCCTCTTAATTGTCTCTTCTGCTGCCACCATTGTTAAAGGGATCCAGACTGTCGGGCACAATGACTCACTTGGATCTGTTCAAGGGAGTGGCAAAATCTCTCTCACCTCTTCTTTCCTCTGCTTGTGATAAAATCTGGCATAATTCTGCCTTAATTCTCTTTACTCTTTTTCTGCTGGGAGTGGGGTTAGGAGACCTTTTCTTGTCCTTGCAGACTGCAGAGCTCACAGAGACTTCCCTTGCCTATGCCCTTGCCTGTGCACACTCCCTTTCCTAGAAGTCTCTCTGGTAAAATTCATTGGGTAGGGCCTTCAGTGCTTGTCCCATAGCCTGTATCATAGGTTAGTATCATAGGTTAGATAACTGCATTTTTGACTGTGATCCCCTTTTCCTCTTTCTTCTCCTTTTCTGCAGCCATGCATTATCCTTATTATCCTTTGTGTAAAACCTCTGTGAAAAAGCACTGAGACTGTCAGGGAACTTCTTAATCTTATTTTTAGCAAATTTATTTTTTGTAGTTGTGTTTAGGGGAGAAGGTGATACAAACCTATCCTCTGCCATGTTGTGGCTAAAGACCTCGATGTATTGTCTTATTATTCCTCGTAACAACTCCATGAGTTTACTACTGTTATTCACATTTTACAGGTTAGAAAACTGAGGCTCACTAGTAACCATAATTTGTTCAAGATTATACAACAAAAGCAGTGATACAGTGAGGACTCAAAATCATGTTGTCTGGCTCGAGAATTCCAAATTTTAACATGTGGTATCTAAAAACCACTTTGGTTCCTTTAGGTTTATACACACACCACTCATTTCTTTTCCTAGATGAATTGATCTTATTTTTCCTAAATCCAAGTCTTCTTATGTAGTCTCTCTTTGTGAATGTGTTGCTACTTACATAATCATCCACGTCAACAACTTCGGAACCATCAGGAACTTTTTTCTATTATGTATCCCTCCTAATCCTGCAATCATAGAAAATTATAGCTTCTTAACATCTATCCCTGCCTCTTCATTCTTATTCTACATTTTCCACCTAGATTACTACAATAGTTCTTGCACATTTCCTTTTTGTCTTTAAATCTTTGAATACTGATTCTGTTATCTTACATATTTGCCATCCTTAAATAGCACTTGCTATTACCCCCTTACTTCCTTTAATTTCTATCTTGAGCCTCCTCCCAAATTCTTAACATTCTCTTGAGAAAGTCTCAATTACCTTAAGCTCAAAAATTAGATTATCTAATCATGACCTTCATAAAACTGTTGCTTCTATTTTTCTAGAATTCTGAACAGTCACCCAATTCCTTCTTTAAAGTTGCACTAAAAATACTTTTTTTCTGAATATAAGAAAATATGACTTTATTGTTGAATAATTTGAAAATTTAGTGCACACAAAATAAATGTCATCTGTTACCCCACAAATCATAGTATTTTAGTAGTTTTCCCTTTGGACTTTTGTTCTGTATGTGTGCATGAATAGTGCATGCAATATACATATTGCATATGTATATACAAAGTACACACATATAATACTGAGTGATACTTAATCAACACTTCCGCTTGGATGTAACTTTCTGCAGTACACATAATACCTCCTTGCACCTGTAAACATGTTTTCCCTGCATTTTTCTCCATTTCAAAAAATGTACCCTGCATTCTTCTGGTGTTTAGCTGAAAAACCTTAGGCGTACATGTCACGTTTCATACACCCCAAATTTAATCCATGAACAAATCTTGTTGACTGTGTCTTTAAAATATGCCCAGAATCTGATCATACTTTACTACCTCTACATCTATTGTACTCTAGGAGTAGCCATCTTTTACTGCAGTTAATAGCCTCCTTAAACGCCTCCTTTCTGCCATTGCTTTCCTTTAGTTTATTTTCCAAAGAGGATCAGATTGAGGTTTTTTATATATTTTTATATATAAAAATATTTTATATCATTACAAAATATATAAAATATATTTTTATATCATTCCTCATTTTATTACACTGTATGCTTTTTCATCTCTGCCATAACCCCCATGAACTTCCCACTACCAATTCACCGGTGTGCCCCTACCTTGTCCCGTGTGCTCTTCCCACCCCTGTTTCAATCCTATTCCCCTCTCCCCCGGTAGAATGTCTCTGGGGTATAGTTGTTTATTGATTTTGGTTTTTACTTTATTACAATCCTCCCCCCCCCCATCCCTTGCATTCCTCCTGTAAGTGAAACTATCTGGTATTTTTTTGTTTTCTTTCTGGCTTATTTCACTAAGCATGGTCCCATCCATCTCCATCCGTGTTGCCACAAATGGCATGAGTTTATCTTTTTTGAATGCTGAGTAATATTTCATTATGTATATGTCCCACATCTTCTTGATCCAGTCATCTGTTTGGGGGCATTTGGGTTAAATTCCACATCTCACCTACTATAAATAGTGATGCAGTAAACATAGGGATGTAGGTGTCCTTTTTTGAGTTAATGTTTTTGTGTCTTTTGGGTAGATCCTGAGGATTGGAATTGCTGGATCGTATGGAACCTCCATTTTTAGCAGTTTGAGAAACCTCCAAACAGCTTTCCATAGTGGTTGTACTAGTATGCATCCCTGCCACCTCACCCCAGTGAGAATGGCACATATTAAAACCAAACTAGCAACAACAAATGTTGGTGAGGATGTGGAGAAAAAGGAACTCCTACAGAGATTGACATTTTTTTAAAGCCTAAGTCAAATCATGTCAGTTTTTAGGATTCTCTTAATGACTTCCTATCTCATTCAGAATAAAAGCTAGAGTTCTTTAAGGACTTGTAAACCTCAACATTATTTGGCCCCCTGCTGTCTTCCTCTCTTCCTGGCTAGTTCTCAAGCAATACTGGTCTCTGTTGAATATTAAAACAGCAGGCATTTCTCACCTCCCCCTTTCAAGTCTTGTCCCTATGTCTAGTATGATTTACCCTAGATAACCATATAGTTTATTCCCTTGTCTTTCAGCTTTCTCCTTAAATGTCACCTTATCACCAAGGAATTGCCTGAACATGCCTCACCCATGTTTTCCCCCTCTTTTTTTCATACTTTCTTATATTTTTCTCCACAGAACTTAATGCTCTGATATTTTAAATGTATACCTTTGTAGCATTTATCATGTAAGAATAATCTTACAGTGGTATACTTGTATGCTAATAGAGTATACATGTATGCTCCTCGACATTTTGGTATTGTTGTCTTACATTTTACTTCCATATATGCTATAAATTCCATATGGCATTAATATTATTTTTTCCTTTAGACAATTATTTCTTCAAAGAGATTTAGATAATCAGAATGTATTTTATCTTTACCCCTTAGTTACCATCTCTAGTGCTCTTTATTCCTTTGTGTAGATCTGTATATCCAGGTATATCATTTCCTTTTATGTGGAAGAAATACTTAACATTTACTATTGATTCGCAGTTGTTGAATCCTTTTAACTTTTGCATATTTGCAATGATCTTATTTTTTCTTTATTTCTGAAAGATGTCTTTGCTATTACAAAATTCTAGGTTAACATTTTGTTTTCTTAATGTTTGTCATTTAAAAAAAATGTTATTTATTTATGCATACAGAACTGGGGTATAGGCCAGAGGTGGGGTGGTGGTGAGAGGATTCACCAGGGACAGAGTAGGGAGCAGAACAGGCTGATTGAGTGAAATACACTGTTGAGGAGAGAAGTGGTGAAGACAGGAGAGGTCTGTTGTGCCATGTGGGTCACCTCCCTGGCCAGGGATTGAACTCGTGCTGCAGCGGCTGTGGACAGCTTCATAATGCTCTGCTTTAATCACTTGCGCCACCAAGGAGGGTCGTTTTTGTTTTCTTTCAGTACCTTAATGAAGTTTTACCAGTGTGTTGGATTATGTTGTGTCTAATGAAAGAACTCTTTTGTCAATCTTTCTTTTACTGAACTCACTGTGATTTTTTTCCCCCACCCTCTGGTTGCTTTTCATATTTTCCATTTATCATTTACTGCCAGTGACGTGACTATATATCTTCATGTAGTTTTCTTCAAGTTTCTTTTGCTCTGAATTCATTGAACTTTTTAAATTTGTGGGTTTATCATTCTCATGCACTTTGAAAATATGGGGCCCTGGTTTCTTCATATATCTTTTCTATCACCTGACCTGTTCTGGAGTCTCAACTGTATGTATATTAGGCTACTTGAAATTTTCCAGAAATCACTGGTGATCTGTTCATTTTTCAATATATTTTTCCTTTGTTTGAGTTTTGCTATTTCTTTATGTTCATTAATCATTTCTTGTGAAATGTGTAATATTGTGTTAACTCTATCCAGTTTGATTTTAGATGTATCTTCTATCATTTAGACTTTGATGTTTAGCTACTTTAAGTAGATAATGTGTAATTAATATACCCATTCCTTTTTTCTAGCTTCTTGAATATTTACTGGTTAAATTTTTAATTGAATGTGAGACATTGTTAACTACCTTTTGGGGCATTGGATATTTTGCTATTGCTAAAAGTGTTCTTACACTTTGTTCTGGGATATAGTTTGATTACTTCAAAATAATTTGATATTTTGGGGAGTTGGTTTTCTGATATATTATGTGAGATCATTGAGGCATTATTTTATTACCAAAGTTGTTCCCCTCTTGAACCAGTACCTTTCTTAGTAGTTAGCCCTATGGCTCTACTTGTAGTACTCTGTGAATGTGAAAAGTAATTTTTCTGGTGATTTATTGCTCATTCTTTTCAAGTCTTATCATCAGTGTTCAATACTTAGCTGAAATTTGAAGGCTGTCTCTGTAGGTCTCTTAAGTTCTTTAATTGTTCGTTTCTATTTCTTTGTTACTTTTTCTTGTTCATGCTATCCATCTTTTTCCCCTGGCTTCCAGATCTGTCTCTTTAATTCTGATAATGTTGCCTAAGTTACCCCCACTCTGGGCTCTAAGTCTGGAAACTTACTGCTTGCAGCAGCCTGACTTGATCATATAGTTTCCTTTGTTCTCTGTTCTAAAGCATAATCTTTTTTTTTTAAAGATTTATTTATTTATTTGTACAGAATTGGGGTACAGACCAAAGGTGCAGGGGCAGTGAGAGAATTCACCAGAGACAGAGTGGGGAGCAGAACAGGCAGATTGACGAAGTACACTGCTAAGGGGAGCAGTGGGCCAGGAGAGGTCTGCCATGCCATGTGGTCACCTCCGGGGCAGGTGGGAATCGAACTCATGCAGAAGCAGCTTTAGATTCTCAGTGCTGTGCTTTAACCCGCCGCGCCACTAGGGAGGGCCCGTAAAGCATAATCTTTTTATGCTTGCAACTCATTATCTTGGAAAGCATAATTTTATATATCTTGTCCTTTTTCTTGGTTTGGTCAGCCATTATAGAAAGCTGTTCACTGTTATTCTGTCTTGAAAAGAGGAAAGATCTGACTTTTACATTATATGTTCTTTGTCAATATTTGAATTTAATGGTTTTTCCATACATTCTCTCTACCTACCATTTAAAAATTGCTGTTCATATTTTACACATATTTATGTGATTTCAACTTTATATTTAAAAATTTTAAACCATTATTCTTGGTATTTGACATGAGGTAAGGAATCTAGTTTTTTCCTCTCTCTTATCTTTCTCATTGTTGCTCCCCTGCATCTTTTTTTCTTACTATGTGTACTTTATTCTTGGTTATCCAATTATCCCAACACTGTTACATAATACTTCTTGTTCAGAATGAGTTCAATTTCATCTTCATCATAACTTGTTAAACTTATAATCCTGTATTGTTTTCCCACTAAACAGTCTATAAATTCTGGAGCTAGTTCTCTAAAAGAGAACTGTGCTTTTTATATAACCTTATTATATTTACTATACTTTGTATATAACCTACCTATTATATATTAATATTTTTAGTGAGGAAGTTCCATTTATTATATAACTATTCTTGATTATCTCTTTCCAAATTAACTTCAAAAGTGTTTTTTTTTTTAAGACTTTTATTTATTTATTCATACAGAACTGGGGTACAGGCCAGAGATGCGGAGGGTGAGAGGATTCACCAGAGACAGAGTGGGGAGCAGAACAGTCAGATCGTCGAAGTACACTACTGAGGGGAGCAGCGGGTGGGTCAGGAGAGGTCTGCCACGCCATGTGGTCACCTCCGGGGCAGGTGGGAATCGAACTCATGCTGAAGTGGCTTAAGCTTCTCAGTGCTGTGCCCCAACCTGCTGCGCCACCAGGGAGGGCCAACTTCAAAAGTGTTTTAACAAATTTCTAAAACCCATAGTACTTCATGTGGTTAATATATATCAACTAATATAACTGATTTTATATTTCTTTTCTTTTGTGCATGAGATTTTTTCCTAATATACTTTATAATTTGTTAGGAAAGCTCCTAACATTTTGATGTTTTTATAACTGGTAACCTTAACTCTTCATAATAATAATTAGTGATATTTCTATTTTTTTTCTTTGGGTAATCATTTTTTCTATAAATTTAAAAAAAAGTTTCTAAAAAATTTTTCATTTGATAATGTTCATTTAAAACATCATATAGGTATTACATATCTAGCATTATAATTCGAAATCTGTATGTACTGTATTATAATCATCACCAAAAGCCTAGTGTCCATTCCACCACCATACGATTAATGTCCTTTACCAGATTCACCCTTTTTTCTTTCCCTTGTGGTACTGCTGTTTTGCTCTTTTAATGTAAGAGTTGGCTTTCATTTTTTTTGTTGTTTTGTTTCTTTATCTTTTACATGAGTGAAATTGTATGGCAATTGTCTTTATCAATCTGAATTATTTCACTTAATATGGTCTAGGTCCATTCATGTTGTCACAAATGGCAAAATTTCATAATTTTTATACCTGAGTAGTATTGCCTTATATATGCATAAGTAAACAAATATATCTATATTTACATATAGATAAATATCTTTATAACATTCATAATGTACACATTAAAGTAGTTTGAAATATTTTAACATACTAAAACATCTTTTAATTTTTAGTATATCAGCAGATGAAATTAATTCACCGTTATCACCTCTTGCATGGCAGGTAAGAGGAAGTTAAATTAATGTTATATCAAACATTTTGTACTCATTTATTTAGTTAGAAGGAATTGTTTTCATTGTAGCCCTTTGAAAATCAGAAGGATCAGATGGATGAACATCAGTGGCCAGAAACTCAACCTATAATCTGGCAGTGTGAAGAAAGGAGGAGGAGCAAACAGATTAGAAAAGAATATTTCAAGGTACTTTAGTAAATTTAAAAATACACTTTATAATTATTTGTTTTGATTTTAATTGCTTTTGTTTTACATTAAAAAGGTAGACAGTAACTAGTGAAATACATTAAGTGTGTTATTTTGTCTTGATTGACCACACTTACGTGGTATAGATACATGACCCACTTATATCCTTAAACGGATAGTTAAGAATGAGTAGATAAATCTGAATTATGATTTACCAAATAGTTTACAACAAAGATGAATATTTGCTGTTAGTTATAATGTTTATTTCCCAGAAAAGGTTTTTGTCTGGATTTGTCTTAATAAATAGTTGATAGTTGTTTACAATCATCATTTATCTATTTCTATGAGAATAAATGCTGTATTTGCAGGACCCAGACTAAAATACTTGTCAGAGTTCATTATTGTAATTTCTTATGCATATAAATAGTGCAAACAAAAAATAGCCAATTCTGTTTGTTTTTACACCTTTTCTATTTACGAAGGCCTAATTTTTATCTAATAGTAATAAAAATAATAATTTGCTTAAATATATACTCATAAGCTAAATTGTAGATAACTTGAAATTTATCTTTCTAATAAATGAGGTTATACTTCATAGCTTACTCTAGTGGAATTGGGTAACTAAATACATTGATCTCTTGCCTTTTATGAGAGTATAGCATATATTTGGGAGTTGTATCATAGGAACAAATATAAAATTGCGGTATATTTAGCAAGTTTAAAGTTTAATCCTTCAGCAAATATTTAGTGAATCATGTTAACTGGTCAATATGAGAGGTGAAGAAGGAGTAAAAGAAATAGTAAAAAAAAAAAAAATGGGAAGGGCTATGTAGGCAGAACCCTGGTCAGTAATAGTGAAAAGTCTATGTAACCCAACCCTTTATACTAGTCTATGAGATCTTGAGCAAAGGCATTTGATAACATTTGTCAGTAGATTAAACTTAATGAATATTTGATGATATGGGGAAAATTGAGTATTTCTAACTAATAAAAGATATTTGAAATTTATTTGATCAGTTACTATAGTAAAAACACAAATTCTGATGACTGAAATAGTCACGTGGCACTTACTAAATTCCAAACACTGTTCTAAGTTTTTTACAAATATCAATCCATTTACTGTGCAGAAAAACCCAATGAAGTAGTACAATTATTCCTGTTTTACAGATGGGGAAATTAAGGCAAGAGGCTGAGTATTATGCTTCAGGTAACAGCTAATAAGAAGCTGAACTAAGATATGAACCCAGAACCTAGCTATGGCGTTTATTTATCTACTGTAAATAGCCTAGTAGCAAATAAAGAACACTTTAAAATAAATATAATTTTATTGATTTTTACAATGTTTTTGTAACTTATGTTAACTTCTCATTAAAGTCATAGTTGAGACATGAGGCAACCATTCAAAAATAGTTCTTTGAAAATTGTTCTTTTATTTATAGGATCATTTATTAATGAATATTACATTTTATGACTTTAACATACCATCTACAATATGGCTATTTTGTAAATTGCTAAAATAGCAAATGAGATAATGTTTGAAGTGTCATTGCATAAACCTTCTTCAGTAATGTTAATTTCTTTTAGCTTGTAAGTAGATGTAAAAATAAGCATTAGTCATTGAGAAATATTTTAAGGAGATATTGTAGTTCTACTCAATAATCAGAAGATGTCAGTGTTATGACATTCCAAATAAACTGAACGTGTTAAGAGTTTTTTCCCATGATGTTAAGAAAGAAAGCTGAAAGACTACTCTCTAAATAAATCAAAACTATTATTAAGAATTGCCAGTATTTTCTTGATTAAAATATTAATGATTTCTATGAAGTGCCTTAAAGAAAATTACTCTTATTCATCTATTTCTTGAAAAGCATACTCAGTCTTTCATTAGACATTAAAAATATGCAGCTTTAGAGACTAATATTAAAATTATCACTGGGCTTATTGAATGGTGATTCTTTTAGTTATGGAACATGTGGAGCTTTTGTGCAACTACATCCTGTAAGACATAAATAACAGAGTCATGATTTCTCTTGTTTGTGTCCCATGCTCAACTATTTAAGATGATGCTTATTCAGTATATTTACTCAGTGTGTATATGTTGTGTGTGTATGAAATCCTGTTTTCAATTACTCTTAGTAGCCAGGAGTAATATACACTGTTACATTTTTCATGTAAAACCCTGAAAGTAAGTAAAGGATGTTTCCATTAAATTGTCCACTTTATGTGAACAAGAAGATAAATTGGTTCAGATTATATGATTAAATATATCACTGTTTATATGACTAAATAAATCATTGTAGGAGAGTTATGTGAACTATTTTAGACTCCCAGGTCACTGTTCTGTGGATTATTACTCTTTAGTAAATAAATTTGAGTGTTCTTGTGGCCAACATAAAATCACTGTTTTTTTTTTTTTTTTTTTTTTTTAAGATTTTATTTTATTTGTACATACAGAACTGGGGTACAGGCCAGAGGCTCAGGGGCGGTGAGAGGCTTCACCAGAGACAGAGTGGGGAGCAGAACAGGCAGATCGACGAAGTACAGTGCTGAGGGGAGCAGCGGGCAGGTCAGGAGAGGTCTGCCGCGCCATGTGGTCACCTCCGGGGCAGGCGGGGATCGAACTCATGCGGAAGTGGCTTTAGCTTCTCAGTGCAGTGCTTTAACCCACTGCGCCACCAGGGAGGGCCTAAAATCACTGTTTCTTAAGGTATTCTTTGTAATATGTTACTTTACTATGTTTTAATATGTTTTAAAGAAATGTTTTGATACTAATTTTAACATTAAGTTTTATTACCTGCCACAGGTCACTGTTCTCGCTAGCCACATGGCAACTGTTTATTTTCTGCTCAGTCTGAGCTTTTCCAGTTGTTTTTTGCTTACCTTTTCTGGGGAAAGGTCCCTTTTATTCCTGGCAAATTCCCACTAGTCCTTTTGAATTTACAGATAGGACTGTAGCATAATTTATATATTTATACATACTTACAAATCTCAGCTGTAGCATTTGGGTTTAAATCCTTAGTTGGGAATCTACGTTAGTTTTACAAATTATTTAGCTCTGTTGGGCTTAATTTTTTTTAATAATTCTAATAGTATCTTACTTTACAA
This sequence comes from Condylura cristata, assembly GCF_000260355.1. Classification (NCBI taxonomy): domain Eukaryota; kingdom Metazoa; phylum Chordata; class Mammalia; order Eulipotyphla; family Talpidae; genus Condylura; species Condylura cristata. The sequence continues at coordinate 20,936,305 of NW_004567120.1, read as the reverse complement.
GATTGTTATTACTATAAACATATTTGATGGTATACACTACTTAGAAGAACACTTGCCATATGGTATATACTTAATAATTTCGGCTTTTAATTCCCTCAGATATCCTCTTTTTCTCTGTTGTTGATGTAACATATGTTTACAACACTGTATGTGATTAGGGGGTAGGTTTACATCTCACAAGTATGTCCCTACACCACGCCACCCCTCGTAGTCCTTTGCCAGAAATCAGTGGGCGCTTTGCCCTCTTTGTTGACACCCCCACTCCAGTAGCTGCTACTCCACAGTTGGATTTCTAAGGTTTGTTTTGGTTCGGTTTTGTCAGTTCATTGGTTTTGTTTTACTGTATTCCACATGTGAGTGAAATCATCCAGTGTTTGATTTTTCTCCTGACTTATTTCACTAAGCATAATTCTCTCCAATTCCATACAGATTGTCATATGATGTGTAGGATTATTTATAGTGAGGAGGAATCAGAAATAAGAACTCCAGTGGCTGTCATACTGTATTTTCTTGATTTTTTGAATCTGACAACAAATACTTTTTTCACATGCTAACATGTTATATTTGTGCTTCAATGTGAAATGGAGCTAATAGTACTAAATTCAGGGTCGTTAGGAAGATTTGGTGCATTACTACACACAGCACATTTCAATCAGTGTCTGGCATATAGCAAGCACTAGTGTGTTAGCTATTACCATTGTTACATTATTGTGCTGGCAATATGTACATTTAAGCTAGTATTTGCTTTTTACTCGAAATCAGTAGATTTCTTAAAAATCGATAACATATTTGAATTACAGACTTGATATGAGATATTGGAGGCCTAGGATGGAGTATAGTTGAGAGACTTTAGAAGTAATTCTGAGGAAGATTGCAAAAAGAATTGGCTAGATTATTTTTTGTGTATGATGGATTAAGAAAAAGAAGGACTTAAGATAGTTTTCAGGTAGCAAATCTGAGTGAAAGGAAAATGGGTTAGTTTAGGTTGGATATGTATTCGCAATGTAGATAGATTAAAATGCTTAAAAATAACTTGCACATAGAAAGCATTATCTGTATGTATTAGCTATTAGTAAAAGTAAGGACTACTTAAACTGGTTATGTAGTTATGCTTAGTAACAGCTAATTTAAACTACCAAATATGATAGAAACCTTACCTATAATGTTCTAGTAGAGAATTTTTATCTCCAATAAAAAATAAATTATGTGTTTTGAATATTTTTCAGTATAAATCATCGAGGAAGAGTTCAAGTGGAAATGAAAATGATGAGGTGAGGAGAAAGGGTAATATTAACAATTCTTTAAATACTTGCTTATGTAGCTAGATCAGAGTCAAATGCAATCTGTCTTTTTGTTTCTTTGTTATTGATTTAGTGCATGGATTTTCTTCAATAATAAGAACAGCATCATATAATTGTAAATGTAATCATGTAATTTCCATATCTTATTTATAATACAATTACTGAGTTCAACTTTAGAATTTTGTTAACATTCATCTTAAAACATAATTCACAAATTAAAATGTTTCAATCTTTATCATCCTGATTAGTCTGGTCTCAGTTGAGATTTTCATAGAATTAATTTCTTTTCACAAATTCTGTGTACTATTTTAACATTTGAAATTAGATTTCTACAATTTTTGTGTTACTATAAATTTTCTACACCATATTTTAAGCTACATAGCAGCCTAGCTTTTTGAAATGATTCAATTTTATTACCATCAATGTTTAACTGTGTTTTTGTTTGGAGAGATTAATGCTTAATTTGATGTTGGGTGGTTTTGAAAGACCTTCTTTGGTGTAATAAATGGAATAACACAGAAAATATTTGGGGAACTCTCAGCTACAGGTCAACTTGGCAACTCTCTCCATGCCCCTTTTTATTTTATGTCCATTTTGGTCCTTGCCACACTATCTAGTCAGTTACCGAGACCTACATTTTTTAATGCTGAAATATTTTATTTAAAGATTTATTAATTTATTCATATGGAACTGGGGTACAGGCCAGAGATACGGATGGTGAGGGGATTCACTAGAGACAGAGTGGGGAGCAGAACAGGCAAATCGACGAAGTACACTGCTGAGGGGAGCAGCGGGCAGGTCAGGAGAGGTCTGCCGCGCCATGTGGTCACCTCTGGGGCAGGCGGGGATCGAACTCATGCAGAAGTGGCTTTAGCTTCTTAGAGCTGTGCTTTAACCCACTGCGCCACCAGGGAGGGCCCTGAAATATATTTTTTAAAGATTTATTTATTTATGCATACAGAACTGGGGTACAGGCCAGAGGTGCAGGGGCAGTGAGAGGATTCACCAGAGACAGTGTGAGGAGCAGAACAGACCGACTGATGAAGTACACTGCTGAGGGGAGCAGTGGGCGGGTCAGGAGAGGTCTGCCATGCCATGTGGTTCACCCTCCGTGCCTGGGGATTGAACTCATGCTGAAGCATCTTTAGATTCTTAGTGCTGTGTGTTAACCGGCTGTGCCACCAGGGAAGGTCCCTGATGCTGAAGTAGTTTTAGTACATTCTCTATCTACATTTCTATTATTTTTGCCCTGGCACACTCCCTCATCATTTCTTGCCCGTACTATTGTAATAGCATCCTTACTCTTCTCCCTTTCTCTAGTCCATTCTTCTTCCTGAAGCCAGAATGATTGTTTCAAATAACAAAAGTGACTAGGTCATTCCCTAGCCTAAAAACCTTTGATGTTTCCCCATCACTTTGCAGCTAATTCTAAGACTTTCTTGATCTAACCCCCGTTTACTACATAAGCCTCAACTCAAGACTTTATCTTTCACTCTACTTACTCTCCAACAATATGGAACTGCACGAAGGTTTTATATATTCATCATTTCATTTATTGCTGTTGTTCCTTTTTTGTTGTTGTTGTCCTCTTATCTTCAACTGTTGTTCCATTCTTGCTTTTTTTTCTGGTAAACATCTACTTAATTTTTTACTTTTTTGGGTAAAAGATGCCTTTATCAGCTCACCATTTCCCCAAATCCCCCTTATCTGTGTGTTATAATATACTATGCACAGCTCTATCATTGTATTAAGATAGTTGTAGTATCTGTATAATTTAATCTGTTTCTACCATAAACTGAGAGATTCTTGACAGGATGTTATTTGCTAATTTTCAGTACTTACAGTGTCAATCATAGGGTCTGGCAATATAATAAACACTCAACATTTGTTAAATGATGCACAAGTGTCATGTGTGGTATGTAGATTTAAGTTTAAATATTAAGATTTTTGTATATTGTTGGTAGTACTTATTAAAAAATAGGTACCTTTTTGTTTTATGCAATTAAATTTTAATTATTTCTATGCGTATATTTTGTCCACATAATTTTTCCGATAAACATTCTTATTTGAATTGGTGGAGTTTTTTGCATGCCTCCATGTACCTATCTCAGATTGTAATGTATTGCTTCCATTTCTCATGAGGAATTATGCTGCCATTTCCCATCAGGAATTAATCTTACATGGATTTTTTTTCTAGAAAATATGAAAAAGTTTTCATTGTGATATTTAAAGAATATAGATTTATAGGAAAATAATTCAGCTGAGTAGATAGTATTTATGAAATTTCAAAGTACTTATAAGTCACCTGGAGATTTTATAGAATCTGATTCAATAGGTCTTGGGTCTGAATTCTGTATTTAGAATAAGCTCCCAGAGGACACTGACGCTGTTGAGTCACAGACCACATTTTGAGTGGCAAGGGGGCAGATGGTGTTTTCTAGATTCTTTTCTAGCAGTTTATCAAAACAGTTTTCAGTTTTCCTATATGTCTAAATCATCATTCATATTTTAATTTCATTTTTCATCTTTTTATTTTTATATTTTAGCAAGACTGTGATAATGCTAATATGTCACCACAATCTCCAGTATCATCTGAGGTACAAATTCTGTTCTAATATGTGTTTACATAATTTCTTCTTTGTCTGTTTCCTCTAATCTCATCATTTTTTAAAATCAGTGTAATTTGTTCATCCATAGTCTAAGATTCACATTAAGTTAATTTGTATGTGTAACCTATAAAAATTCTATGAACAACCTATTTTAGAAATAATCCTAGTATATGTCTCTTAAGTTACTTACTGGAAAATGCCTATAGGGCACAGAAAATAATTTATAAATGTTTTTATAATTCATCCATGTTTTAAAGTAAATAAAAACAGCTTTAAAATTTTAAAGTTGAAAAATATGCTTCAGCATTGTGCAATGACCTTTGGTTTTTCTTGTAACCAATTAGGTCTGAAAGCAATGCAAGAGAAACTTCCTTTTTCCACGAGAAACATCCCTGGAGTGGGTTGTTCCTATCGACTAGAGGGTACACATTTCTTGGCATCTTAGACCTAGAGGGGGTGACTTGGGGAAAAGGGTAGATGAAATTATCTGGTGGTTTGAATGCATGATTCTTCTAATTTAGTTAATCACTCATTTGGTGAGTTTAGGACTTAGTCTAAATGTTTGGATCATCCAAATTTACCATATAATTGTTTAATTATGTAGTTTTTCATTATAAAGTTTATGTTTAATAAAAGCTGAGATTGTTTATTTTGGATGAGTTTTACTATAAAACTTTCAAATGTACATGGTGATTAACTGTATAAACACATTGCTATATTAGCAACTAAAATGACTCACATTCTTTTTGAAAATAATTTAAATTTAGGGTATCCTAAAATTAGTCTTTGTCACCTACTTTTATAAATCTTTTATTTTTTTATAACAAATATAAGCATGTAAGTGATTACTTATTTACCTTCTTTTTGATTTTATGGTTTATGTTCATGAGGAGAATATTAGTGCCAGTTTTCTTAAATTACATTGCTTTTGGATAAGTGATATTTTCATCTGGAATTAATAACAGTTTAATCAAATAATGAAGACAAACTGAGACTTGTAGACTGATAGTGGGTGAGCCTGTGGCTTGGTGGCTTAGCCAACATTCAAACTGAACTGCATAACATATGTTAGAATTGTAAATTTTAAAGAATCAACAGAAATTTGATTGCTTCAATTTCATCTGTGAATGGAAAACAATATGAAGTGTTTTGCTATTAACAAAGTGCTTATTTATGCATTTATACATAAGAGAAGTCCCATGAAAGGGGTTGAAAGACCAGTAACTTTCTCAAAGACCCTCAATAATAATTGCTAGAGAAGTGACTGAGACACAGACTCTACTTCACAGTTGTTGTACAACCATTACTATATTGTTACAAAATTACATTATTTTACCACTTTACAGACTGGTTATTTCAGTTTATTTCACAACAGCCTCCTTTTCAAGATGAAGAAATAATCACAGAGAAATTTAATGCTTCCTGAAGACTTAGGCTATAGTATCTGATTGCAAATTCAGGTATTTTGACAAACCTATTTGTATAGCACACAGTTGTGTGAAAGCAATTCTAAGTAATATGCATTCAAATAAAAGAGATAATTTATCATCTATCATTCTGCAGGTACAATTAATATGAATGTAGGTATTTGCCTCAGATTTTGTACCAAGTATTAAGTTCACAGTAAATGCTGTATAAATGTCACTAAATATCCATTTCCTTTTCATTGAAACCTACTTTATTCTTTTTTGGAGACCTTATTCTGGTTCTTCATTTAAAAATATTTCACACACTTTAACAATTTTCCTTATACTGTGAGAGAAAAGTATTTAGAGGCTTATGTAATCAGATTAATTAGTAAATATTTATAGATCTTTTAGAAAGTGAAATGCATCGGTTTGAATGGAAATACAATTTCTTTGTTTACTACAGTAGGCATGGAAAAAATAAATGCTTCTCAATTGGAATGGATGTGAATACCTAACCACCTTGACTAATTTGAAAGAAAAACTATTACATTTGTTTTTCTGTTTTTAGGAATATGATAGGACTGATGTTTTTTCACATGGTCCCTTTGGCTTGAAGCCTAGATCAGGTAAATATATATTCTGCAACTAAATTTTACTGGTTATTTATGAAACTAGATTTTCCCAACTTAAATGGAATGATTCCATAGTTTTAAGTACACATAGATTCTTTCCCCTCTCCTAAAAGTAATTTTTTCTTAACCTTATTTGTCTTTCCAATTCCCATTCCCCATTTCTTTCTTCCTCTTTACCTTCAAGCTCCTGAAACCTCAGCTTTTTGCCTTAGATATACTGCAGTCTTATTTCTACTCTACTGTGACTGCTATTAGAATGACCACACTGCCAGCAGAGCAAACACTGTTTGAAATTATAGCACTCCATTATATTGTGGTTTTAAAAAGGGATCTTTTCGCATTTGGCAAGCCCAAAAGAAAATGGATCCATGTTACCTGGCAAGGTATTGAATTATAGTTTTTATTCCTGAATAACTGTATTGACCTTCAAGAATAATTTCCTTTTTTTTAAAGATAATAAAGGCTTATTTATGTTCAATGATAATTCTTAACCTGGATAATAAGTTGCAATGACATATGTTTAAATAAGAACATGTATAGGTGATGGTAAAAATCCTTACCCTTGTATTCCCTGTTGCTTTCAATTATGCAGATAAGTAGATTTCAATTATAGTCTGCAAAAATATTTAGAAACTATTAGAAAGTAATAGTGTTATGTAGTTTTGTACTGATTCTTTTTATCATGCCTCTTTTCCCACCAATGGTTGATCCTTCCTATTATCTTTGTGATAAGCAAGGAAATGTCTGTTTTTATAGCTTTTAGCCGTTCCTCTCGTCAAGAATATGGAGCAGCAGATCCAGGATTTACAATGAGGAGAAAGATGGAACATCTAAGGGAAGAACGAGAGCAAATACGACAGCTTCGCAGTGTAAGTCAGATTGACCTTTCATTTGGACTTTGTAGACATGGGTTTAAATTGGAAAATTAATGAGGTATGTGGATTTTATTGTTAATGCTCTGTAATTTTGGAGTAGATGATGATTAATAATACATTTAGCATATATTTAGACAAAATATCTATCATGTATCCCAATTTCTTTATAGAATCTGGAAACCAGGTTAAAAGTAATTTTACCTGATGACATTGGAGCTGCATTGATGGATGGGGTTGTTCTTTGTCATTTAGCCAATCATATAAGGCCACGTTCCGTAGCTAGTATTCATGTACCATCACCAGCAGTGGTAAGTTTTTTCTATAATTTGTTCATTTTCTAAAGAAAGAGCTTCTTGGAACTGTTTTTAAATAATAGACTTCAAGAAATTCAATTTTCAGTTTTGATTAATTTTTGTATAATTATGCCTGAAAAAACATCTTTTCCCCCCCCTTACTTTACAGCCTAAACTGAGCATGGCAAAATGTCGAAGAAATGTAGAAAATTTTCTTGATGCTTGTAAAAAGTTGGGTGTCTCACAGGTAATTATAGTTATTCTAACAAAATGATCAGTTAAATATTAATTTGTTACATGCATGCCTGGGCTTTTCTTTACATTGAGTATGAAGAATACTTTCTGAACATGAAAAGGAATACTTTTCTTTGGTACCTTTTACTGACTTCCAGCTTAAACTGTAGCAGCTATCTAACGAAATTTTAAATTACCTTTAAAGACATTCATAAAACAGATACATATATTTATAAACACAGATAGATATATCTCTGTATGTGCTCTATATGTAAAAGTATGGGCAAATTTGCTAATCATACACATCATTGGATAAATATAACTTAACTAGTTGATGCAACTTGATTGTCATGCTGTTGGTACTTTCATTTTTTCTGGTAATGGACTTTTGGATTCTTCTATAAATCCATTGATAGATTCTGATTGATTTGTGTTCACTGTGAACAATCAAAAATTTCATTTTGAAAGGTAAAATTGTAAATCCTAGTAACATGTCTGACTGGAATTTTTTTTCTTATATTATTGTTCATTTTTGTGCAGTTTTTGTTTTCTCCTCTCATGAGTAGTCCCTGTAGATCTCTTACCTATCATGAATTGTCATTGTAGTCTCTTTTGCTCTTCCCTGCCCTGTTTTGATACTTCTGTCTCTCCCTCCCTTGCTGCATGCCTCAGATGGATGGTGAGCATGCACATTCATCTTTTTGACTGGAAAATTTTTGTCTGAAATTTTTAGGAATTTTTTTTGTAATAACAGCAATATTATAAAATTAACATCTATACAGTGTTATAAAATGTAAAATGTAAATGAATAATCAAAACTGCTTTTGGGAAAATATTAGTTTAACATTGACATGACTGTTGAGAGGACATGACATACTTAGTAGATCACAGTCAAGTTGTGCTTTTTTCCCTTTAGTGTTACTTTAGAAAGTTGCTTTTATTGAGATATAATTGACGTAAAACATTGTATAAATTGAAAGTATGCGATATGTAGATTTAATATACTTATGTGTTAAGTTGCACCTGTGTAAGCTCTCTTCAGCAGTGGCATAAGTTTCTGCTCTCACATATTCCACTTTAAACTCATTGTTCAAATGAGTAAGTTTAATTAATAAAGAGAGAATCAGTTGAATTACTGTGCAATTTGGAGACTACATGCAGTTCTGCTCTCATTTCCTGTTCTCTGTGTGATCTGATGTTTTAAACATTTCTATATTCTTTTTTGTCTCTTAGTGAGAAGATGGAAAAATTTTACTTTATAGCTGTTATTGTATTATGTACATTTTCCTATTTTGCTTATATTAATTTTTTATTAATGAAGTACCATGGTTTTACACCTTTGTTAGTATTTTGCAGTACTGGATTTCTCTCTTCAGTTGTGGTTATCATAGCTGTCCCATCACCAAAGCACCCATAGTCCTCCATAGTCTGTTGTGCTCTCCCTGCCCCTTTCTTATCTCTCCCTTCCTCCTTCTGTTGGATGCCTCATACCTATATTCAGTTTCAAGGATTAGTTTTATAGATTAGTTTTATAGTTTGTCTTTGTTTAACCCTTTGGTTTCTCTGTATTCTACATATAAATGACATGATCCTTTTTCGTTATGGCTTATTTCTCTTAGCATAATCCTTTTCAGCTCCATCCATGTTGCCATGAATGACATGAGTTTATTTTTTTGATTGTTGGGTAATATTCCATTGTGTGTATATACCATGTATACCATGTCTACTTTTTTTTAAAGAGTTATTTATTGATACCATCAGAACTGGGGTACGGTCCAGAGGTGCACGGGTGTGAGAGGATTCACCAGAGACAGAGTGGGGAGCAGAACAGGCAGATCGACGAAGTGCACTGCTGAGGGGAGCAGCGGGTCAGGAAAGGTCTGCCACACCATGTGGGTCACCTCCTTGGCAGGAATCAAACTCATGCTGAAGTGGCTTTAGCTTCTTAGTGCTGTGCTTTAACCCGCTGTGCCACCAGGGAGGGCCCATCATGTCTTTTTTTTTTTTAAAAAGATTTTTTTACTTATTCATACAGAAGTGGGGTACAGGCCAGAGATGCGGAGGGTGAGAGGATTCGCCAGGGATAGAGTGGGGTGCAGAACAGGCAGATGGATGAAGTACACTGCTGAGGGGAGCAGTGGGCGGGTCAGGAGAGGTCTGTCTCACCATGTGGCTCTCCTCCGGGGCAGGCGGGGATCGAACTCATGTGGAAGTGGCTTAAGCTTCTTATTGCTGTGCTTTAACCCGCTGCACCACCAGGGAGGGCCCCATTTTGTCTTTTTAATCCACTCTTCTGTTTTGGGCATTTAGTTTGTTTCCATATCTTGACTTATAAATTGTGCATGTTTCCTTTCCAGTTAGTGTTTTTGTGTCCTAGGGAGTGGAATTGCTGAGTTGTATGGTAGGTCCATTTTTAGTGTTTTGAAAAATGTCCACACTGGTGGACATTTATGGGGGAGACCATTCTACATTTCCCTAATACTGTAAGAGGGCTCCTTTTTCTCCACATCCTTGCCAGCATTTGTTATTTCTGTTTTTTTTTTTTTTTAATGTTGGTCATTCTCACAGGTGTGAAGTGGTATCTCATTGGGATTTTGATTTGCATTTCCCTGATGATAAGTAACGATGAACAGTTTTTCATGTGCCTGTTGGCCATTTTTTACTCATCTTTGAAGAGTTGCCTCTTTTATCTCTTCTGCCCATTTTTTGAGTTGTTTTTGTTTGCTGAATTGTCTGAGTTCTTTGTAAATGTTTAGTGTTAGTCCCTTGTCAGATATATGGTATGCAAATAATTTTTTATCATTCTCTGGGGTGTTTCTTCTTTTTGGTTACTGTCTTTTTTATGAAAAAGAAGTTTCTCAGTTTGATATAGTCCAAGTTGTTTATATTGTCCTTTGTTTTCCTTGCTGCTGGGGATGAATTTACAAAGCTATTTCTGAAGCTTATGCAACCCCTATGTTTTCTTATGTATTTTTTTTTTTTTTTTTTTTTTTTGGTTTCAGGTCTTACATCCATGTCTTCTATCTACTTTGAGTTCATTTTATTTAAGAAAATTTTAGGGGAGAGTCGTTTCAATAAGTATTGAATGAATGGATACTGATTTGCCAGTGTGGTTTTAATTTGCATTCTCTGTGAACTAGTAAAACATTCATCATCTTTTCAAGGGCTTATTTGTCATTTGTATGATCTCTTTTATGAAATGTCTATTTAATCACCTTTTGTGTAAATAACTTTGTATGGCATAATTAATATGCCATAAACTGTATACCTTTAAATATAACTTTGGTAAGTTTTGATACATGAAGTCACTCATAAAATCCTCACTAAAATAGAAAAAATGTTATTATCATCAACTACAAAATTGCTTCCTGCTCATCTGTCATGAGCTACTTAGGTTGTTTCTATAACTTGGCTTTTGTAAATAGTGCTGCATTGCAAACAGGAGTGCACATACCCCTTCAAATTATTATTAATTTTGCATATTTCAGGTAGGTACATAGGAATTGGGTTCATATGATATATCCATTTTAATATTTTGAGAAATATCCCTATTGTTTTCCCTTGGTGCTGGATCAGTTCACATCATTCCTATCAACAGTGTATGAGGTTTTGTTTTTTTCCCCATTTTCTCATCAACACTTTTTCTGGTCTTTTTGATATGGGACATTCTCACAGGTGTGAGGTTGTATCTCATTATAATTTTGCTTTACACTTTCCTGATGATAAGTGATGAACATTTTTTCATGTACTTGTTGGCTATCTGTATGTCTTCTTTGAAGAAGTGTCTCTTTAGCTCTTCTGCCCGTGTTTGATTGGGTTTTTTAAATTTTGTTGAGTTGTTTGAGTTCTTTTTATATCTTACATATTAGCCTCCTTGTCAGATGTATGGTGTGTAAATATTTTCTTTAAGGATGATTTTCTTTGTGCAGAAGCTTTTTGGTTTGATATAGTCCCACTTATTTATTTTTATTTCTGTTTGACACATAGCAGTCAAGTAGATAGGCATATGCATAGATAGCATTTGGCATCTAAAAAGGCATTGGTGATTTTCACTAGAGCAATTTTATGGCAGATACTTTAGGGACATTTGTAAGATAGCTGTGATGAAAAGACTTAAGGATTGGAGAAGTGATGAACTATTCGTTTAAGAATATTTGATGTGTAGTGAAACATTCAGGTGTAAAGTGGGAAGGTAATTAGTATGATAGTGTTTTAGGTAAGGCCAACTCTGTAACTCTTTCCTAATATAAATTAAGAATCCAAAAACATTATATTTACAAGAGAAAATTTATACAATTTTGTACTTTTTCCTAAAGCTTTATAGAAATAATGTGTGGTGAAGTATAGAATTAGACTTACATTGGTAAACTAAATGTTGTATCTATAAATGTTGATTGTTTAATAACATATCCCTGATACAATATTATAATACAAACTCAATTCAGTAAAAAAAAGAAAGAAAATCCAATCTGACTTATTTACATTTTATTGCACAAGTTAAAAAAAAATGAAAACAAATGTTCAGATGTCTGTTATTTTGTTTTTCAGGAAAGACTCTGTTTGCCTCATCATATTTTGGAAGAAAGAGGTCTTGTGAAAGTTGGTGTCACAGTCCAGGCTCTTCTGGAGTTACCTACAAACAAGGCATCTCAGCTTTCTACAGCTTGATACAGCATTTAGAAGTCATAAATGTGTAGTTTCATTTCTTTGAAGTGATTTAAAAGATCTCAAATTCATGAATAAGTATTTCTAACCAAGATTTAATCTAACAAACTTTGTTATATCAAGCCTTTGGTTTTTTTTTTTTTGAATTATGTTAAAACATCAAACTTAAATTTTGAATTTGCAAAAGTTCTTTTGGAGTGGAAACTAGATTAATAAGAGTTTTTGATTAAATTCAAATTCTCTTTTTACTAAGTCAGTTGATAAACTTGGTGAATTTTCAAAGTCAGTTAGGTACTAAATTGAAAATGTGCTTTCAGATTAATAATCACATGTGTTTAATTTTATATCATAGCATACTAGTATACATCTGGATAAGGTAATTTTTTAACTGATTTAAAATAATTCTATATTTGAGTTATTTAATACACTTCTAGTTTATACAAAATTTCTTCAACCTTTGGTCTTAGTTTTCTAGAGAAAAGTGGGTAGAAAATCCAGAACTCTGGCTTTATATTGAATTCTTTTAGTATTAGGTTGGTGCCAAAATATTTTCAGTTGTACTGTAGATTGTTTACATGTGAAGTGCCTGTGTAATGATGACTCTGATATAGTCTTAAGCATTTTTGCAATTTCATTATGTCTCAATGGAATCCATGAATTTAAATTTTTTCAGTAGATTTTGTAAGGTCAGTAATATGTGAGGATTTAAATGAACCTCACAATGCAACATTGTGGTTTTCTATTTAGTTCATTACAATTTTCCTCAAATTGGTTGTTTCATGTTGTCAAAAATGTTAATATGCTTAATTTATGCTATTTAATTTTGCAAACCTTAATCATCTTTTAAAATGTATTATTTGAAGAGTATTTTATTTCCGTATTGAAAATGTTACACAAAACAGTAACATTTTTGAAAACTAGCAAAGTACTAATTATCAATGACATGTTGATACAACTGCCAAAGTTTGGGTTTGTCTTCACTTTCATAAACATTACATCAGTACGCTACCTTTAGTTATATTCAGAGAGCAGCAATTGAGGAATAGGTTTTTATTTGAAATCTGGCCATTTGGAGATCTTGTAAATCTATGATTCTCAATAAGCATGATGTTAAATTAAACACAGACCATTCTATAAATATTTTCATAAGTATACTGTGCTGCATAAAGTCATTTTTAAATTTCAAAATGACTAGATTTATGTTGGTTGTAATGCAGGAATCTTTCTAAAATATTACTGTGATGAATAACTTGATTTCCTATAGAAGCATCTTAGTATAATTAATTTTGGAGTAGGCAGGCAATTTATATCTTAAATATGTGATTATTTGCACTTGTTACCTCTTAATGTGGATGCAACTTATTAAAAATGTTGGCTTGGATATTTCAAAGGGCATTAGGTAAAAATTAGTGTGCCAAATGGTATGGGGAGGGTTGGTCAGTTTATACTTTTTTTGACCAGTTGGCTTGAAGCGATATATTTAAAATCTGACTTTAGTATACAGATGTGTTTTTACATTCCACAAAGGTTAAATTTGGAGCTTTTAAAGAATTAAAGCTTTTTATAACTGTAAGTTTTTAAATTATTGGTAACTTATTACTTGAAATATCTGAGCTAATTAGTTAATCTCAGTCATAACTAAACAATCCTCTTTGATGTGATCAATCTTCCAGTAAAAACTTGGATACTATAGGTAAATAAATGGCAAATAAATACCCAAGTTGTTAGTTTTTAATTTGAAAATTGGCAATATTATAAAAAGGGACCAAAAGCTATAACAATCACTCATTGTTTCATAGTTATTATGCTATAAGATTCCTCTTATTAATCAATCTAGTTTTTACTTATTTTAAAATATTGTTTTATATCATTGAAATATTAGTGACACTATAGGCCATTTTCTTATTACATCTTATTTATCAGTTAATTATTACTTTAGAAAATATAACAGAACCTCACTGTAGCATTTACTGAGAAGCAAAATTCCATTTCAGATGAGTCTATCTTGAGCCACACCATGGCAGTTTATTTACTGTGATGCCATAAAGCAACACCATTAATAGCATAGTCCCCCAAGGATACACTCTATCAAAGTTCCCATGTATTTCTTTTAGTAGTTTTTAATAAGTGTAAAGTTTATTCTAAATGGTTTTTGTGTTTATATATTTACTTCAGTTATTGAATTAAGAATGGTTATCATTATTTGAATTGGATTTGTGATTTGAAGAGGGTTAAATAATCAACCTAACCTTTTATTAGGCCCTAAAATGCAGTAGATAGCTACTATAAATTTTTATTACTATATGGCACAAGAAAGAATTGATGTTGAATATGTTAGAATTGAAGTAAGGAGTAAAAATGCATTGCCATGTGTTTAATTATCGTTACTGAATGCTAGTTTAATGACTTTTCTAAATGATTTTTTTGAAGAACTCAAATATTTGTATTAGTCACAGATCTATCATGATTGATTTTCTGATGCATTTAATAATAATAAATGGAACACTAAATGTATATTACCGATGCAAACTGTGGATAAAGTTGAATGAAAAAGTTAAAGTCTGAGATTTCTTTTCTCCCTCTCTACCTCCTCTTTCAACATCACAGCATCTGGTTTTTGTTAGTGCTTGGTAGTTTATGACTATGTTCTCTAGTATGCAAAAATTGAGAGGTTATTAAAAGTAAGATATTTAAGAGTCCATATTCTCTTTATATTATTGTTTGTTTTCAATAGGAAATATCTTTTTTAATGAGTAATTAGGATATCTTCACAAAATAATGTCATCTTTATATAAAGTAGACTTTTTAATATGATAGACTTTTTATATGACATAGATATCTGATAGGCCATAATATAAAAGGAAGAATAGATTAAATTATGATTATTTTTAGTGTATATGTAAGTGCAATGTTTAAGATTTAATTACACTTAAGCTATTTGATATGGAATTAAAATAATAGGTAAATGTCATGTATTTTATTAAATTGCCTATTCATAATTGTTCATCCTAAAAGGAAAAAGCTATTCAGATAAATATTAAAGGTAATTTCTGTTTTATAGTTAGTCACATTAATAATAAAGTCTCATACTTAAAAATGTCCTTAAGTAAATATTTGGCATAAGTTGAAGGCTATTCTAAGTTTATCATGCAGTTTTGCACTGTCTTTAGATAATGGTACTGTCTTTAGATAATGTTTGTTTGTTTTAGCAAATTTTGATATTCTTATAGACTGGGTCTCTGGTTTTCAGGTGCCTATCCCTTCATCTATAGAACTCTAAGGGATTGGATTCCTTTTCATACGTTACTAAATATCATATTGATTTGGAAATGCCCAGCTATCTTTTGTTCGTTAACCTTTCCTATTCCTGGGGTGGGGGAAATCACACTCTATTTGAAGTGTTTAAATAACTTATATTTCCTATAGCGTGTATGTGTGTGATGTGATGCAAGAGGGTGTGGTGCAAGACTCAAGCTATTTAGCAAAAGGGGAGTCTTACTGTATCAGAAAACCAGAATTTAGAAGTTGTAAGAATTATAAGTAATTTGTGATAGAAATTTACTGATTGAATCTTTTGAAAGTTACCAAAATTTGTAATAGATGATTGCTTAAAATGTGATTAAAAAAAAAACTTTTAAAGAAATTATTACTTACTATTTTCTTGGATACTTAAAAGCTTAATTTTGCTTACTTCACAATTTATTATTTTTTCCTGCACAATTTAATATTAGGAAAAATAAATTATTTTTACTGTATCCCATTAATATTAGTTACATACCTATAGAAATGAATAATATTTTAGGTGTGTACATAGGTTAAATATAGGTATTCTTTGCTTTTGAAAGTTTGGATTATACCAATTCACATCTGAAAAAGACCCACATTAGTACCTGTTTTTGCTAACAAAAATTAAAGGAGGATTTTTCTCTTTTGCAAATAAGTCTTTATAAAACTGGTGAACACCAGGAGCAGGAAGAGTAGGAAACTCCTTCCCTGGGAACTACTATACACAGGCTGTGCATTTATCATATACTTCTTACTTTCACTAGACGTTTGTGTTATTTCAGGGTGTGTGTGTAATCTGGAATGATTTTTGTAGGTATTTTTTTTTTTGGATCTGAAATGCTGTAAATTTTCCATATTATGAATAATTGCTTATTTTCTTTAGGTCATTTTGGATTATGAAAGGCTTCATAGGAATATTCTACTTTTGGAGAACTGTAGAAACCTATCTAAAAAAAGAAAGGAGTATTTCTAAAAGCAAATTGAGTATTTTGAAACTTTGTGTAGCTATCTCAGTTTCTTCTAATGCAAAAATACATAAAGTTGTACTCTTTAAGTTTATGATATGATGATTCAAATGCTACCTTGTGGAGGTGATTTTTAAAAATATTTATACATATTTTTTTTTACATCATTGTTCATTTTTGTACAGTGTTTGCTTTCTCCTCTCAAGTGTAGTCCCTATAAAACTGCCACCATCAATTCACCCGTAAACCATCTTAAACTTTCATAGGTTTCAACTTGGGGATCTTATTAACATATACCTGTTGACTCAGAGTTCAGGGATAAGTTTGTGATTCTGCATTTCTGACATGTTCCCAAGTGCTGCTGATACTGCTAGTCCAGTGACAACTTGGGAAATAGACTTATCACAAGCAGGGCTTCAGTTTACTGTGTAATAGGAGATTTGTATCTTAAATGACACTTCAAGCTCTTTACAGCTGGTTCTTAATATCTTTACTAGGACTCTTCATATGTGTTTACATTATTAAGAACTTTGGAATTTTCTTTATAATTTTAAAAGACATACATAATTCTCTGATTAACAATATTTCACATTTTTATTTTCTTTTAAAACTTAAAACACATATGGACATATAATTTTAAAGGTAAAGGAAATTAATCACATGAAAAGTAAGATAATGTGATAATAAAATGGCCATATATATCCACATAAGTTAATGTGATGTTCAGTTAGTAAATATTAGTGCATAGCACCTTCCTCTTTTGGAATCCTTAGAAAACTACATTAATTTCCCATGGTTTCCATGTCAGTCTGTTCCCTTGCTAGTCAACAACCTTGACGTTGAATTCAGAGCATTCTCATTTGCAGATTACCATGATTAATGTGAAATTTGGGCCATATACAATTATATATTTAATTCTAAATACTTATAATTTGATGTCAGAGCTCAATCTTTCAAGTATAGGTTTAAGAAGACATATGTATAAACAGGTGAGAACATACTTGTTCTTATAGATCTCATTTTTTTGTGTGAATTGATGGATTCATTTACTTATTTTAATAACTTTTCCAAAGTATGACATAAATTGCTAGTAAAAAAACACATGAAAAAATTAGCTTGAAATACCAAGAACAGGCACAAATGTGTTCAGTCAGGGGGATTCATTTACTTTGATGAAAATGTAGAAAAGTTGTTAATAAATATAAAAAAGAGGGATCATGTGACACATTGAGCTAGACTTTTTTTGATATTTGAATTATAAGTAATACAATTGATGTAGTTATACTTATGTTCACTCTCATTTATAATCTTTAAAATCCAAGACTAACAACTCAGAAGAAACTAATATTGTGCTATAACCCAAATTCTAAAAGTTATGTTTTGTTCGATATAGTCATGCTTATTAGTGAGGAAAATATATGTATAAAATACACATTTTAAAATGTGGGTGTAATTTTATTATGTACCACCAGAACTTGGAATTTTTTCTCTGTATAAGATAAGGAAGAATTGCTGTTGAAATTCATTACTCTCATGCTCGTATTTTGCAGACTAATTTTTAAAGCTCACCTCTCTACTACTTTAGAGATTGGTCTCAGCAGATCATCCTATTTTGAATAATTGTTTATTACATTTGCATGGGGGCAATTAATATACTACATAGATTTATAAAATTTTCTATATATAAAATGTATTTCATTAAATTTGTATTTTTGTTATTTCTAAAGCAATTACTTTTGAAACCTTTCTCAATGTGAAGTTTCAGAAAGCATCATGTGAGCTTAAATACAATACTTTTATGTTTTTGTCCTGTTGTAGGTATGAAATTAATAAAACACTGAAGCTCTAGTGTTTTGGTCTTTGGAAATGTTAATCAAAAGTAGTGTTTTAAAGCAAATGATAAAATATTTCACTTTTTATTGTTTCGAGGTACTTTTGATATTTGATACATTATTAGTGAGATTTATGTCAATAGGAATCTGATTCTTTAATTGATCTTTTATTCATTTGAATTGTCAGTTATTTCCAAATTGTTCCTTCTTCCAATGGCTACATTGCAGCAATGAATGCAAATAGAAATGTTTTCCTGTTTTCTAGATCTTTTCATAAACGAAGGTGTCTGTTTAAAGTTGCTTTTGTACTTTCTGGCTGATAAATACATAGGAGCGAAAAACAAGAAAACCACAAATGATGTGTGGCCTAGGACCAAACTTGACAAAATAAGGTATTGTTAAAGAAAGAATGACTGTATGACTACTAAATAATATATAATATTTATTGAGTTCTTATTAAGTGCGTAACACTGTACTGTTATGTTTTCAAGCATTGGCTAATGTAATCATAAAAAAACTTATGAGATGGGTATAGATGCTTTTATAGATGAGGAAACTTAGGTCATCGAAAATTATATGCCCAAATTTATCCACATCATAAAATTCTAGGATTCTAGTCTATCTAACATCAAGGAATGCTTATTCTATACATTACCTGTGGGAAATAACCTTCATTGTTTCACCTAAGAAATTGTTATGCAGTCTTCACTTAGTTTTATAATTTAAATTGTAAATGCTTTGCGGCATGTTTATGTTTTTTCTTTGTTCATTTTTTTTTGTGGATATTCTTCTTAATTTAGATGCTTGTACTTTCAATATTTCTTGGAGGGGAGTTATTGGACAACCAGGTGGAGGATGGGCAGGTTTACTGTTGATTTGGGAAAATGGAGAAGGATCTTGGAACCTTTGGTAGATTTAACAGGTCTTTAATGCTGTAGCAGGGGACCAGATAAGGCAAACCAGCAGGCAAGGGGCAGGAAAGAAGGCTGGGAAGTTGGCAGCAACCAAGCCTCTGAACACCCCCCATCTCCACACTTACTCCTCTCTGTTCCCCAGGTGTCCTGACTACCTATGCATGCCCTGTGCTCTCCTCCCTACCCTGGCTGGCCATGATCACAAGTTTGTATGCCCAGTGCTCATAGTCCCATGTACTTTTTGCGATAACATCTTACCACATGTGGGTATCCAAATATAGAAGGAAAAGAAAGACGCAGGTGGTGGCTGTAGAGTCTAGGGTGGCAGGTGAAACAAGAACCCAAGCCATTCCATTTTCCTTGGGGGGAGGGGGTTAATGGTGGTGTGGGTTGGATGTAGGATTTGCAAGCTCCTTCATCTTCTGTTGGTCTGAGAAGGCCTTTCTTTCTCCCTTGTATATGAAAGAGTCTTGCAAAATACAGTGTTTTTTACTGGAAGTTTTTATTTTTAATTTGAACTAATCATTTCATTCCTTGTCTGTAGTCCTTCCTCCCTTCCCTTTCCCTTCAGCTCCCCCTTAACCTTTCCTTTTACCTCCCCTCCCCTCCTCCATCCCTTCTCCTTTTCCTTCCCATTCCCTTTCCTTTTCTTTTGTCATATTTTAAAAAGACAGGTTGAAAAGGAAAAGGAAAAGGAGAAAGGAGAGGCAACTCCACAGTTGTCCTGTTAAAACGTGTGGTAATGGGATAAAAAAGGATTACTAGGAGTCCAAATGCAGAGCCATGAAAAGCCTAGAGGGACTGCACCAAGAAAGTACAGTCCAGCTTCAATGACAGTCTCATTTTTATTTAGAATCAGACAGAAAATAAGATTAAAGAAGCAAGCTGTCATGGGGAATGCACAAGTGTGTGTGGGATGCGTAACCAGCTGGCCCCAGCCAAGGCTGGGAATAGGGAGACAATCAAGGAAAGTCTCAATGTTTATGTTACTCATAACCATAACACCTGTTGCTATTTCTGCTCATGCTGTTCTCAGCATGTATTGTTTCTCATACCAGGACTTTGCCCTGAGAGGTTTCTATTTTTTTTAACATTTATTTATTTATAGATACAAGAGCTGGAGTACCAGCCAAAGGTAGGGGGGGGGGGGCTAGATGATTCACCAGAGACCTAGTGGGGAGCAGAATAGGCAGATTTACTGAAATATACTTTGAGCAGCAGTAGGGTCAGGAGAGGTCTGCTGTGCTATGTGGGTCACCTTCCTGGTCAGGGATTGAACCTGTGCTGCAGTATCTGTGGGTAACTCTATAGTGCTGCATTTTAACCTGTTGCACCACCAAGGAGGGCCCTGCCCTGAGAGGTTTCTTATCTCAGACTTTCCCTATTCCTATTCATGCTCTTTTTAGCATGTATAGATCCTCATGCCAGGACTTTTGTCCTTAGAGATTCCTTATCAACTTGCCCTGTCTGTATACCAAGAGGCACAGAATAGTCAAAGCAAAGAATAATCAAGGCAAAGACACAGAATAGTTGAGGCGCACAATAATCCAAACTCCTACACATAGCCACAGATGGGCAGCTTTGGAAAGAGAGATGCTGCTCTGTTATGCAATGGTAAAGGCTTGTGAAAAGACACTTGCCACAGGTAGACAGGAGAGCTGTTTCTTATAGAAACATCTGTTATAAGTCTGATGGGGGTAACTTTATAGGTTATCTGCTTCTCCCCATTAGCGACCTTCAATTTTGGTTCCTTGTCTTGAACTCTTGAAAGTTTTATCAGTATGTGTCTTGGGGTTGGTTTTATAATATTCAGATAGTCCATTGTGTGTGTGTGTGTGTGTGTGTGTGTGTTTTAGTATGTATGCGGACTTCTATATTTAGTTTCTTAGGGGAATTTTTGTGTAGCATTTTGTTGTCTTAATTTTCTCTGTTCCCTTCTCTCTTCTCCTGGAATACCCCATTTTTGTATTGCCTTTCCTCATGGTGCTGGATAGTTCTTGAAATACTTATAGATTTTTTTTACGGTGTATTTGTTTTTCTTCTTCGACCTGTATTCTTTGTGCATTATCGTCTTTGAGGTTACTGTTCAATATTTCATTTGATTTATTCTACTTAAATAGCTTTCTCCAAAAAGGGAACTCTTTACACTGGTGGTAAGAAGGTAGACTATTCCAGCCCCTAGCAAAGGTGTTTAGAAGATCCTCAAGAAGCTAACAGTGGATCTACTATACAATTCAGCATTTCTATCTTACCCAAAGAGCACCAAAATACTAATCTAAAAGTAAACCTGCACTCCTCTATTTATACAGCACTGTTTACAATAGCCAAGATATGGGAACAACCTACATGTCCAAAACAGAGGAATGGATCAAAAAGATGTGGTACATACACACAATGGAATATTTCTTAGCAATCAAAAAGATAAATGCATGCCATTTGTGGACCTTGAAGGGATTATGGGGAAAGAGAAATATCAATGGTTCAATTTAGATGTGAGGAATAGGGAAACCAGACAAAAGGTCAAAGACAAACCTAGAAAGCTGACCATAGATCAGGCATTCAGGAGGGGAAAGAGTACAGTGGAGTATAGTGATGGACTGTTTACAGGTGGGAGAACTATGATCATACATGAGGGAGAAATCCCATATTGTCAAAAAATTAACACGGATGTAAGACAAAGGTACTTCATTAAAAATTAATTTAAAGTACTAGCTTTCTCTGTTTCTTATTTAAAATTTTAGTTTTGAACTTATGCTCATTAATTTTATTTCTCTGTTTTTCTGAATTTTATACACCTTTGATGAACTCCACTGTGTTTTCTTACATTCCTTTGAATTTCTTTATCATGACAATTTTGAATTCTTGTGCATGATATGAAGAAAAGTTCTTCTATGTCTTTGTGGTTATAATCTGAAGATTTGTTTCTCTCTGTTGTGAAATATTCCTTTAAAGACTCACAAGGTGTTTTGATATTTTGGTATTTTTTTCTGTGTCCTCCAGATGCAGAACTTGCACTTTTACAACAGATGGCGCTATGGGTTTTGAGTTTTTTTTCCCCCTAGTTTGATAGTTCAGTAAGTTACACTTTGGAGATAGAGGTTTGACTTGGATCTGCTGAGTAGGGGGTTGGGGAATGGCCTGTAGGTGTCCTGTCACTGTTAAATATTGTGTGTGCAGATGACTGGTATTTGTGGTAGCACTTGATAGCTCTACTCTGGGTTTCCAGAGGAACATCTTTACATTTTGAGGAACTGAAATTAAAGTGCTGCTTCACTGGATCAGTTGAAG
This sequence comes from Condylura cristata, assembly GCF_000260355.1. Lineage (NCBI taxonomy): Eukaryota > Metazoa > Chordata > Mammalia > Eulipotyphla > Talpidae > Condylura > Condylura cristata. Next base: position 20,914,003 of record NW_004567120.1, on the reverse strand, counting down.
TTCTCAGAGAATGTGGGGAGAAGAAATGCCATTTTTTAAAAAGTTTCCATTTATTTATTCATACAGAACTGGGGGTACAGGCCAGAGGTGCAGGGATGGTGAGAGGATTCACCAGAAACAGCGTGGAGCAGGACAGGCAGATTGACGAAGAACACTGCTGATGGGGTGCATCAAGCAAGACAGGAGAGATCTGAGCCATGTGGATCACCCCCTTGGCCAGGAATTGAACTCACGCTGAGGCAGCTTTAGTTAGCTTCATAGTGCTGTAGTGCTGTGCTTTAACCCGTTGTGCCACCACGAAGGGCCCAGAAATGACATTCTGAGCAGTGTTCTGGCCCACCTGTTTCACCCTAGTACTTCTATATGTGTTCTCCCCCCCCCCCATTTAAGGATGTGTCTCCACACTAATTCACTAATTCTCTCTTCCCTAGGGCCACCAGCCAAACACAGGAATACTATTTTGCACCACCAATTCCTGCCTGGCCTCAATTTCTAAGCACCTCCCTCTACCTACCTTTTTTGTATAGAATTGAATTTTCTCAGTGCCTCTTCTATCTGGGTCTTCAATATTGGTATCCTTCACAGGAGGTTTTCAAGGATTTTTTTAAATTAATGTTTTGCAGTCAATGTTTACCTTTACAATTTCTCCATAATTTTGCTATTTCCATCATTGGATCTTTGGATAGTTCTTTTACATATTTTGTCTATGAACTGCAGTTGAGCTAGATTTTCCTCTTCTATAGTGTATAGTTTTGTTTTTGAACCTGTCAAGTTTTTCTCAGTATCTTTCACCTTGTTAGTTGTCAGACCTTTCTAAATGTTTAAATTTTGATTCTGAAATGTAGTATAATAGCAATTTTCATCATATTTAATCACATTAAAATTTCATAAACACACCATTATGTCTTCATTTATATCTGTATATTATAGATTATGTTGTTCTGTATTTTATCAATGAAATGTTTTGGTGGAGCCCTTACTTGTTACTGATGATAATATTGTAAATGTAGCTAGGCAACTAGCTAAGAACCTCTGAAAATCATTTAGGTCAGTGCTGCTTAAAGTTAATGTGCATACAGATTTCGGGGGGCAGGGTCTTGTTAAAATGCAAGTTTTGATTCAGTGGGTCCCTGATGGATCCTGAGATTTTGCATTTCTAAGATTTTATGTGAAGTTGGTGGTGGCTCTTGAGCACACTGAGTGGGGGAAAACCTAATCACATCTCTCAGTCTCAGTTAAAATAATCAGAAACTTCTTTATAGATGAAAATTTCAGGAATAAGATACATTAAGAATAAGGATTTTTCTCTTTCATTTATCTACCTCGTAACGCCAATACAATGAAATCAAATTCTGTCGATAAACTCCCATATCATGCTGCCTGTTGTTCTCTTTATATGTTGCCGAGGCTCCTGGAGCACTCTTTGAGGATGCGATTTTTGATCAAAATCATACTAGCAATAAGTTCTAATTTGGACCAGCTGTGTTTCTGCCATGTGTTAGGCAAATTCAGATAAACTGAACAGTTTTACAATACTTGGAAATTCTCATTTACTTCTTTTTTAATTTTTTTTCAGTTGATAACCTAGTTTTATGACATGATCAGAAGGAGTGCTTGGTATGATTTCAATCTTGGATAGCTTTGAGAAATATTGGTGTTAGGATGACTTGTAATTAGAAAAACTGCAATTTAGCAGATTTTAAGAGGGATAGAGTGGCAGTTCCCTGGAAAATCCCCATTATCAGGAATGATCTTTATTTGACCTAATGTTATGACTTCCTCGATGAGGAAAACCCTATTTTGAGCATAGTTTTCATTAAAAAAAAATTAGAGGGCCTTAACATCACAGCTTCTAGGGTGGCAGTAACAATTGGGGCAAACAAGCAAAAACACTTAACATCAGGGAAATGAGATGTACCTAAAAATCTTTCTAAAGTTCTGACATACGCCTAGAGATCTAGATAATCGTGAATATGTGTAGGGCTGGGCACATACCTAAGGTAGACCTAAGAAGACCCTAATCTCTTAACTTCTGTTTTATCTTGAAGTGTTGCAGAAGCAGGAAATGAAGGTTAAAGGAGTGTTGTTACTTGCCTTAGTGCTGAAGGCATTCTGCAACAAGCAGAGCACCTCAGCAAAAGGTCTCATAACCTATCTCAAGACTTCAGAGACCTCAAAGGTCATTAGCCAAAAAAAAAAAAAAATTATGTCAGGTAATTACTAAACAAACAGTAATAACATTGGCACCAGCAAACTCCTAGGAGGGCATGTCTAATTTCCAGAGCTGTCAAACTACTTGTGTCCAATTTTAACAAAAAGATTACAAGGCTCACAAACTGGAAAATATGGTGCATAACCAAAAAAAAGTAAACACCATAACTGAGGAAGTCAGATGTTTGGTGTACTACACAGACTATAAAAAAACAATATTTTCAAAAACCTAAGGGAAAATATATCTCAGAAGTGAGAATCCTAAAAATATTGTCAAGTGGTATAGTGACCAAATTTATTTCAGATGTAAGTAGTACTGAGTGCAAAAATCAGTGTGTTGCGTTGGGTGTGGCTGAAATGGGGTAGAAGTTAATGGGGTATAGAGATTAAGGTATTGAAATTCGAGAATGATTTTGCAGGTCATTTATGTAGATTTGGTATAACCTAGGATGTTAGCACGTGGAATGGAAAAGAATGCCAAACTAACCATAAATAAAAAGTCTTCATTGAATGAGGAATAGTAGCAGGGATTAATAGTTCCACAGCCAGAAAGGTTCACGTGATTAGAGGTAGATGGCATAAATCGATGTTTTCATAGGCAACTAAAAGTGAGATTCAGAAAGTAGTATGAAGTGAAGAAGACACTGGTCCCATCACTTCATTCAGAGCAAAATAAAATGTAGAAATAACAACCTCAACTTGATAGTATGACAAGATGTGTTATTCAGAGAAAAGCCTGTTTAAATTAAGGTCAGGGAAGAAAATTAAAGTGAAGAACTTAAATTGTTGCAGCTTGTTAAATATAATGAAGTGACAAATTAAGATACCATTGGTAGATTCAGTCATGAGAAAAGAAGTAATTAGAAGAAGAAAAGACAAGCAAATGAATTTACATTCTGTAGGATAAGCAAGAATGGTAAGATGTGGATTAAGCTGCTTGAGAGTTACCAAATGGAATTCTGGCCTTCCCTAGTGGAGGTCAGTGAGCAGGTGTAGTTCCGTTTCATTTCTGAGGGGACTTTGAGTCTGCTGTATACAAGGGAAAGAATTATTACCTCACTTGAATTCAAGGGTTCAGTCTCATAGCTCTAAAGATTCATAGAATATTACCTCCCTCCATTTCATTAAGTCTTTTGAAAAGTCCAGATTGGGTGTTAGGCACAGTGCCTTGTATTTTGGATTTATTTGAATGTTCCGTTATGATTGGCTTAAGGGGAAACATGTAGCAAGATCAAATGAGTGGTGTTTATAATTCCCACAGCATCACATCAAGAGGCACGTGGTGTCAAGCCGTTCCCACTGTTGCTGGAGTTACGCTTGACCACATGGCTAATATGGTGACCACCAAATTTGCCCATTGTAATGCATCATTTTCCATTTTCCATTTCAAGCTATAGCTTAAAGGTGAATCAAGTTCTGTGTAGACCATGTCTACTTCACTGGAATGAGAAAAACAAGCAGTGAGATATGACTAGCATACACATATAATTCACCTATATTTTAAATTGGAAAGCTGTGAAGAAGTGCTTTTAAGAAGATACGTGAGGGAGAAAATAGTTCTGCGTGCCCAGAGCGGTTGTGGAGGAAATGAAGGGATATTTTAAGAGTTGTATCTTTAAAGATGAGTTAGAATTCCTTAGCTGTTGAAAGTGGTAAGGGTATTGCAGAGAAAAAGCATGAGGAAGCAAATGAAAAAAGCTAGAAATTGCCTAGTTCTGCTGGGAGAAAATAAATCCTGAGTGCTGTATAAGATGCATAATGAGTGATTATATGGTGTTGGAAAGGTAGACTCGGGTACACTGTATAAACTCCTATGCTGGGTACATTGTGTAAGCTCCTATGCTGTACTAATTCTGTTGAGAGAAAAAAAGAACAATGAGGATTTCTTAAAAAAAAAAAACCAGGAGTATTTAAATTTGACTTATGGGATGTAGACATGGCAGTGGGGCCTGATAACAGGGAAGATTTGGCAAGAACTCGGAGAGATTTAGAGGTTCTGTGAGCAATTCCACAGACTGGGTCAGTGATAGCAGGATAGGAGAGGAAGGTACTGATATGAGAAGTTTCTTCAGGGCTTAAATCAACAGAACTTGACCAATGACTACATATGTGTATTAGAGGAGAAGGAGAAGTCAATAATACTCTTAAGTTTTGTGACTATTGCTGCCTTTGCCAAGAGAAAGAAGGTAGTAGATAAGCAGATTTGTAATAGGTAAGATAAGTTCAATATATATTGAGTTTTTTTTTTAAGATTGATTTATTTATGCATACAAGAACTTGGGTACCAGGTGCAGGAGGTGAGAGAATTCACCAGAGACAGAGTGGGGAGTAGAACAGGCAGATTGACTGAAATAACACCGTTGAGGGGAGCAGCTTGCAAGATGGGAGAGGTCTGTTGTGCCATGTGGTTCAACTCCCTGGTGGGGATCAAAATGGTGTTTCTGTGGCTGTGGATAGCTTCATAGTGCTATCCTTAACACTTTGTGCTACCAGGGAGGCCCCATCTATTGAATTTGAATTACCCAAAACATACAATTTCCTATTCAAGTTTCATTTGATAGTTCCTTCCTTTTTAAGAGGCTTTCCCCCCCTTCGTTTTATTTCACGTTTCTGGATCACAATGAATAAACTGGAGTGAAAGCAAGACCAATATTTAACTCCATACACAAAAATTAATTTAAAATAAACTAAAGGGGGCCCTCTCTGGTGGTGCAGCAGGTTAAAGTACAGCACTACATAGCTAAAGCCACTTTAGCATGAGATTGATCCCTGCCCTGGGGGTGACCCACATGGTGCGGCAGACCTCCTGACCCACCGCTGCTCACCTCGGCAGTGTACTTCATCAGTCTGCCTGTTCTGCTCTCCACTGTGTCTCTGGTGAATCCTCTCACCACCCCTGCACCTCTGGCTTGTACCCCAGTTCTGTATGCATAAATAAATAAATAAATATTTTAAAAAATAGACTAAAGATTTGGACATAAGAACTGAACCCATAGAGCATTTGAAAGAAAATACAGAGGACACTACCACAAAGATGTATTTGGGGACTGAACCCCAACAGCAAGGAAAACAAAAGCAAAAATACACAAGGGGGACTACATCAAAATTGAAAACTTTGTACGTCAATAGAAACTATCAAAAAACAAAAGGATGGCCCATAGACTGGGAAGAGATATTTGCATACTATACATCTGACAAAGGGTTAATCACCAAAATTTACAAAGTACTTAACAATCCAAAAACAAAGGAATAAATGACCCAATTAAAAAGTGGGCAAAGAAGCTTAATAGACACTTCTCTAAAGAAGATAATTCAGATGGCCTACAGACATGTTGAAAAATGTTCAACATCACTTTTTATGAGAAATACAAATGAAAACCACACTGAGATGTTACCTCACTCCTGTGAGAATGGCCCATATAAAAATGAATGATATGTCCCCTGAGAAAAACAGTATGGAGATTTCACAAGAAGAGAAAAACAGAAATTCCACATGACAAAACAATACCTCTATTAGGCACTTAACCAATGTGGAAAGATTTTTCCATACCTACGTACAAAGCAGCTCTGTTTATAATGGCCAAATTATTGAACCAACACGTGCCCTTCAATAGAGAAACTATGGGACATATATTCAGCTGTGAAGTAAGATGAAATAATGGCATTTGGTACATAATGGATGGACCTCAAGGTGATTACGTTTTATGAAGTCAGTCAAAAAGTTAAAGATAGATTTCAGATGGTCATACTCATCTGTGGAATATAAAAACCAAAAAATCAATTACACAAAAACGATAGAAGGAATAAAACTTGACTTGGCCAAAACAAGATAATGATCACCAGGGGGAATCATTACCAGAGGGAAGGGGTGGAGGGGAGGTGGGGGGAGATAGACTGGAATATGGGCATGAGGGAAGGAGAAAGTATTAGAAAATCAAGAGTAGCACAACTTCAGATGAATATGATAATAAAATATGTCCTTTGACCTAAAGATAACCAGGAATCAATTATTTGTTCCCTGTGCTGTATCCTGGTAGTCAAACTTGGTGATATCTGAACAAATTTGTATTAAAACTCTAGGGAGTATCTGTGCTCTCAAAGGATTTGTGTACTCACTTATATGCTATATGAAATAATTTGAATCTTTCAGTTTTTCAGTCAAGTGAGAATAATCAGCATATAGATTGACACTTAAGAACTGCCAAAGGGTTAATGAGATAAAAATGTGAGGGGTTTGTTATACTACACTCAATCAAGATAAATCAAATATTTTCTTTCTTGAATTTGTTTTTCTGACAAAGCTGTTTTTACTTATTGTATTCAATTCCACTGAACTCTCTAATTTCAATTAATGCTAAAAATAAATCCCCTGGAGGAAAAAATAATGAACAAAGAGTGAAAATAAGCCAACAGCATGACATAGAGTTCATGCACAGTTGGCTATGCACTAATAAACAACATTAAGAAGACTGGGTTCTTAAGAACACTTCCTAATTATGGTCACAATCTGTGCCTTCCGAGGATAATATAGTACATTCAGAGTTTTAACAAGGGTAGTGAAGGCAACGATAACAAATTATTTTCATCGGAGTTTTTCAGGCCATGACCTGTAAACAAAGCTCTTATATATTCCTAGGAAAGGAGGTTAAGAAATCGTTAGGCCGTAAAAGGTCGATAATTTTGAAAATATTTTTTTAAGATTTATTTATTTATTCATACAGAACTGGGGTACAGGCCAGAGATGTGGAGGATGAGAGGATTCACCAGGGACAGAGCGGGGAGCAGAGCAGGCAGATCTACGAAGTACACTGCTGAGGGGAGCAGCTGGCGGGTCAGGAGAGGTCTGCGGTGCCATGTGGCCACCTCCGGGGCAGGCGGGGATCGAACTCACGCGAAAGTGGCTTAAGCTTCTTAGTGCAGTGCTTTAACCCGCTGCGCCACCAGGGAGGGTCAATTTTGAAAATATTTTTTAATGAGAATGATAGATTTAAATAAAACCTCAAATTTCTAAAATCCTCAGGACTTTTCCCCCTCTTATTTCAGAGCAAGCTCCTTTTGAAAATTCCATTGTGAATTTCCTCTGTTTAATTTACATTGTATTGTGCAATGTGAAAGGCTTATAACTCAGTCTTCCCAGATGTATCTTGTAATGTTCTCCTTCTGGCCTATCCTTTTGCCAGTATAAAGATTGTCTAATGTAAGTTTGGTGCTGAATATTACTTGGGGTGAGAAAAAAACTGAGGTCGAAGTACTCTAATGGGGAAAGGAGAAAGAGTCATAATATCTGTTTGCCTGTACTTAATATTTTCTTGCTTATAACTTGGCTTTCTCTTCTTATATACTTCCTCTCTTTGTGCCTAGAAATTTCACATTTATTCTTTATATGCCAATCTGCTAACTCATTTCTTTATTTTGCAGTCTGCTCTTTCTGGATAAGGGATTAGATAATGGAGATTATGAAATGAAGGATAAAGTTGAATGAAGAATCTTAAAGAAAAACAGAGGGAAGGAGATCTGGAGTTGAACCAAATCAAATTGATGAAGTAGACAAACTCTTTCAAACTATTGCCCTTATTCAGTTTCTCTTGCCAGCTCTACCACTCTGCTTTTGTACTTTCTTGTTGCTTCATGTTTCTCTCTTTATGGCTTTTCCTTGGCTAGCATTAGCATTTGCTTCAGCTTGTAGAATTGTTCTTCGTGCCCCTTCTTCCATGATTTCCACCTTCTATCTGCTTCCCTCCTGAACCTCATTTCTTCTGGCCACACCAGTCTCACCATGTTTTCTCCGTGTTTAATGTCCAGACAACAGTATTTTCATTAGCATAGTGAAAATGAAGGATGGTGCATGTGTGTATGAGGAGAATGGACCTAAATGTACACAAACACACACACTCGACCAGGGACAGGTATACAAACTTTACTGAGAGCTCTAATTCCAGTCTGAGGTGTGAAGACTCTTAATCAATACAAACAGCATAAGATCTTCTCACAGGAGACATCTGCTTGACCACTGCATTCAGGAAAAGAGGAATTTACCTTTTTTCAGGAAACTTCCCTTAGATCTGTGAACCATTATTTGCTAGCTTATTCTTGGATTGTTTTCCAGTGAAATATGATTACTAGATCCTTGGTACAGATTTTAAAATAAGCTTTATAGTTACTTTGAAACTATTTAGCATTTCTCATTATAAATACACCTATTCTTTCTGCATTCTGACCCTCAGTGTGTCTGTGTGTGTTTCCTTTGAATCAGCTTTTCTCATCTTTTCCAAAGGAACACGTGTATTTCTGGGGGCAGATGTTTCTGTGCAATTGCTCTAGGAAACTACAGGAAATGGCCAAGATGGCTTGGGAATGTGGGAGGGAAAAGAGAATACATAGAGATTTTTTTTAAAGATTTATTTATTTATGCATACAGAACTGGGATACAGGCCAGAGGTGCAGTGGGTGAGAGGACTCACCAGATACTAGGTGGGGAGCAAAATAGGCAGATTGACTGACATACACTACTGAGTGGAGCAGCGGGCAACAGGAAAGGTCTGCCACACAATGTGGGTCACCTCCCTGGTCAGGTATCGAACTTGTGCAGTAGTGATCGCGGACAGCTTCACAGTGCTAAGCTTTAACCCATTGCACTACCAGGGAGACCCCTGATCTTAAAAATATTAAGGCCACCTCGATCTTAAAATTGGAATGGAAAAAATATATATATAAAATTTGCCAGGACATGATATAAAATGATGTGCTTTAGCATGAGCTTATAGTATTCCTTTGGAGAAGAACAAGTTGAGTCATTAAATATGGGACTATAATAAATTGAAATATATGCATACAACTACAGTGATCTGTGTTGTGAAACTTTTCTCCAATAATAGGAGTGTCACTCTGTTCCCCTGGCCTTTATATAAACTCTGGTTTCCACTGCATAAGAACATTATTGACTTTAATGTCTGCAAATTTCAGGCAGATTAATATTTACCAATCTCTGTTCTCCCATTTTTTTCTTGTGCAAAACCTAAATCTCCCAGCTTCCTTTACAGTTAGGTTAGGCCATCTGGTTAAGTCCTCTCCAATGGAATGGGTGTATGTTACATATATCAATTCCAGGACTTTCCCATAGAACCTCCACATGTAATTCCAAACTTCTTGCCATGAGAAGGAATGGTGGCTGCCAAATGAATACTGGAAACCACATGTTGAAAGAAAAGCTACCTGGTGACCTGAAAACCCACTTGGGATTGTTATATAAACGAGAATTAAGTCTTTATTGCATCTGAAGCACTACGTGTTTGTTATAGCAGTTTATCCTGCTCCAAGTGTGACACCATGCTGGGTACTCAATAAATACTGAATTAATTGTTGAATTTATAAATCACTATATTAGCCTAATTCATGAAAGATCTCCCAGAAGGAATAATTATCATGGAACATAAAAGCTCCAAAACTTTCCATTTGCATTTAGTTTCATTTATTTTAAGTGATAATTGATACTCGGATATTATGGACTTACTGAATGCCATATTTTACTAAAAATTCTTAAGAGGGAGATGATATTTATTACCTCTTTTTAACATATCAAGAAACAGGTTCTGGGTCTCCTTGGTGCCGCAAGGGGTTAAAGCGCAACACTGTGAAGCTGTCCACAGCCACGGCAGCACAAGTTCGATCCCTGCCCAGGGAGGTGACCCATGATGTGGCAGACCTTCCCTGACCTACCCGCTACTTCCCTCAGCAGTGCACGTTGTCAGTATGCCTATTCTGCTCCCCACTCTTGTCTGGTGAATCCTCTCACTCCCTGCACCTCTGGCCTCTACCACAGTTCTAGTGTGTATAAATTAATCTTTAAAAAAAAAAAAAAAACCAGGTTCAGAGAATTAAGTCACTTTCCAATACAACACAGCAAAAAATTGCCAAATAAGGATTCAAATTCAAACCTGTCTGACTTTAAAACCTATTGCATCATGCTTTTTTAAATATTAATGAGTTTGGTTTAATATACCATGCTTCTCTTTTAGATTCACAGTTGTGAAAACAATATGAATCAGAGCCAATTGTTATTACTTGGATCTTAGTAAATTTCTAAATAAATATCATATGAACTATGTAATCTTAGCCAACTAATAGAGTCATTTAAGTATCATTTAATATTTGACTGTTTCTTAAGTTATTCTTAAAATTGTAGGGTGAATGTAAAAACTCAGCTGGATGGCATGGGAATTGAATTTGAGATATCAGGACTAAACAATTTTCTGATTAGGGATCAGGAAATACATTTTCATTTTACTCTTGGAAAATCACAATTCCGAAATTCATTTTCTGAGTGGTACTGTGATATTCCAAATTGAGAGAAATATATTTTAGGGATGTTTTAGATAGACACTATAATGAATTTACATGTAAGGATGTCATTTCATCAATCTGTTTTATTATTTTACATATAATGACATTTATACATGTCTTATATAAAATAGTTTTATAATAACATTAACTACAAATATAGTTATACATAAACAGGAAACAATGTTATCATCATTTGGCAATATAAATCACATAGGATGTTATATAATATTTATGAGGTATCCTAGAGTAAAAGAGGAGTGCACTGAGCACTCATTTATTAGTTTAATTTCACCATGGTGCAAGATACTGCAGTTCATTTGTTCCCAGTTAAATTTCTGTGACATTATCATGTCTTCTTTAAAAAATATATTTTTAAAGATCTTTTTATGCATACAGAACTGGGATACAGGCCAGATGTGTAGGGGTGGTGAGAGGATTTGCCAGAGACAGCCAGGCAGATCCACGAAGTACACCGCTCAGGGGAGCATTGGGCAAGACAGGAGAGGTCTGCTGTGCCTTGTGGATCACTGTGGTCACCGCGGGGGAGGAGGAATGGAACCACACTGAAGCAGCTGTGGCTAGCTTGCAGTGCTGGCCCTAACCCGTTTCGCACCAGGGACCGGCACATTATCATGTTTTAAAAGAACTAACAGACACAGATATCTAAAATCTTGCAAAGAATATTGAAAATTTTGCTAATAATGTAAGCACAAGGGGATTAGAAATTGGCAGCATTCTTCATCAGCCACATTAGTATGAATTACAAAGTTAAATACAAAACAATGCAAATCCAAAACCCATGATGATCTAATTAGACCTGCCAAAACACTGGCCTACTAAGCTCAAAGTTAATGAGAAAACTTTGATTTATGAATTTATATCTTGTATAGTATTGGTAAACCATAGATGTTTTATGTCTTAAGATAGTGGTTCATACTTCCTGTGTATAATTTATAAATACGTATAGCTACTGAGAGGCTATATTCAGAATAGAAAACACAATAGAATTTATCCTTCACAGTTTGGGGACCACTCTTAACATAGACACTTATTGTACTGTATTGCCAATGTTTATTTATATGTGTGTTTTCTATACTAAACTAATTTCTTGAGGGAACAGGGACTTTGGCTCCTGTTTGTGTCTACACTATGTAGCTCTTGGTCTCGCATTGATTGGTGCTCAATTAATATCTACAAAATGGAAATAGATCATGACCAACATTACAAAATAACAAAGACAGTGAGTTCTATTTCCAAATAGGCTTTTTTTGATCCTGTGATCTTGAAAAATGTGCTAGTATTTTCCTCACTTAGAAAATAGGGTGAGTAATACCTATTCTAAGAATAGGTATTCTAAGAAGCCTCAGGGGCTTCTTATGAAACACACATGTAGAAAATAAATATAAAATTTTAAGGCATGTGCAGTTCTGGGGTGTGGAACTGTTTTTCAAATAAAAACTATTTTGGAAGCTTAGGATCCTGAAAGGTAAGAAAATTATAGAGGAGAGAAATCTTAACCATATTCTGAACATTAAATGCCTTCTGGCATATATATAGTCATTGAATGTTTCCTCCAATTGTTGAAACAAATTGCTTTACTAAACATGTAGTAAATGTTGCAGGACTTGTAAATTGCTGACCTCTTCCAAATATCTCCTCTTTCAAGTGGTGTCAGCATTCCCTTTGCTCTTGTTTTAGTCAATTCTCCTGATAAAGGAGCTCTTTTAGAGATAAGAAATGGGAGCACAAAAGGAAACCACGCTGCAGCTTCTCTGTTCTGTTTGAGAACTCATTTCCTGAGAATTGTGAAGGTTCACAATCACAGGAGAAGGCAGGCAACTCTGATATTGCTTAATTTCTATTTTGTTAACTAAGGTAACTAAATAGATTTTTTTTAATGTAAACAAATGCACTATACCAATTTAATGAAACCAGGGAGATGTGGAGCTTTAGGAGAAAAGAAGGTATTAAAATTTCAGATTTTTCAGATATTCAAAATGAACAACAATTAAAACACTTAATCAATAAAAAATTAAAAGCTAAACATTACAGATAAATAACTAAATTTCCAGGGTTTTAACAGGTGGGAATCTCAGGAGTAGGAGTGAAAGGAGTGAGATTTGTGAGTGATGTCTACCTGTCCCACATGATTAAAGCTGAGGTTCGTGAAAGGTCCTTCCTGATTATGTTGAGACATGGCCTCTCGGTTTTTTCCTTGAATATTTTTGTTTTCTCTTCAGTCTTCACAGTCCACTTCTCTCTTACAACTTCACAAATCAGGACATGTTTGTCGCCATCATACTTACTATTTCTGTTTTCAACTTAATGATTTTACTAATTGATGCCTTTCCTAGTATATCAAAATAGAACGTATCTTAGTCCCAACGTTCTCTACCAGCTGTGCCTCAGAGGAATTATTCAATTTAATAATTTATTTAAAACATTTTTTCAAGCAATAATGTGCATTAGATACTGTTTAAGGAGCCTATCATCAGTGGACAAAATAGAGAAAAATAACCTGCTCCATAGAGATAGGCAATAAATGACAAAATTACTTACAAATGAACAGGCTAATTAACACATATATATTAGAAGAAAACACATGCTTTGAAAAATGTAGAAATAATAACTATGCAGTCTGTATGTGAAGAACAGGGAGGAACTGGTACAAGTTGCAGTTCTAAAATAGGGCAGCCACACTATACATTTCATTGAGGAGACATTTGAGAACTCAAAGGAACAAGTCAGAGACAGAGCAGACTGATCTTTTAGGACCCTTCAAACCTCGCTATAAAGGTGAAACCTGGTTTGCTTATGTGTAAGATTGACCCCAATTCTAATCCATGCCTGGGTTAGATACAGAGGGTGCTATTTCCTTCTCTTGATGAAAGTCAGATTCAGCAATGGAAGACAGAAGCCAGAAGCCTTAGAGGGGCATTTGTTCTCATGCTGTAGTGTGATTTATAGGAAGGCAGCTTTTATGTTGACAGTATCTTTTATCCAAAAGTTCAAATTTCAAATATGTAACATATGGCAATTAGAACATAAAAATGCACCTTGGGATGCACTATGTAATTCTTTAAAGAATCTAACTTGACAATAGTAAGTGTCTGGAAATGAGGACATGTAGTGCTCAGCCAAATATTTCTCTGGTGACATAAGTATTGGGGAGCCAAGAACTGTATCATCCACTCTAGTTTTCTGGCTTTCTCCCAGGAGTCTAAACATTTATTTCCCGAGAAATACCACTTGAATAATTTCTTGGCTTCAGAACAGGTTACCACAAAGCTAAAATTTCATTGCCCTTCTTATGTGAATTGGAGCCAGGACTTACAACTTTTATTTTTTTAAACACTTTGGTGAAACACCTATATTGTAGATAATCTGCACAATATTGCATATTATTTTGTGATATAAAATATTAGGAAAGATCAGATTCTATCAACCCCATGAAAATGAGCATACTTAAAAAAAAAACTCAAATCCAGATTCCTGGTAACAGGAGATATGTCACAGGATATGAGATGTGCTCTGAGAATATTGAAGTATTTCTTCATCAAGAAGAAAAGAAACCAAAGGGATAATTTGATAATTGTTTAAATTACCAATGACTCATGCAGGAGATAGTCAATAAGTAATTACTTTATTATTAGATGATTAAATAGATTTAAGAGAGGCCATGGGAGAGTTTGGTTAGATGTAAGGAAGAGTCTTGATTGTGAAACACTGGAAATAGTTCCTGTGGAAAGTTGTGGAATCTTTTGTCTACAGAGGTTTATAAATTGGAGAAAGTCTCGTCTGTCTGACACTGAGTGTAGTAGTAAGACCTAACAACCCTAAGGTTTCTTCTATAGTGCCACTTTGGGTTCATAGCTCTTTTGGAATCATATTATCTTTATACAGTGTTGTAGTGTACTGCATTATTTTCACTTAAATTGATGGTCAAGAGTTATTTTAAAAAAAATATCTTCTGGTAAACTATTTGTATAAACTTTAGTAGTTTCCTCTCATCTTCAAACATAATTATTATGACAGCCTGAATAATACCCAGTTTGTTACTTTACTGTGTCTATGAAGTAATTATTTCATTGGTGATGCATATAAGAGCTGGGGTGTGGATCAGAAGTATGGGGTGGTGAGAGGATTCACCAGATACAAAGTGGGGAGCAGAACAGGCAGACTGAAATCCACTGCTGAGGGGAGCAGTGGGCAAGACAATAGAGGTCTGCTGCAACGTATGGGTCAGCTTCCTGGCTGAGATGAACTCAGGCTGCAGTGGCTGCTGATAGCTTCATAGTGCTGAGATTTAACCTCTACACAACCAGGGAGGGCCAATTTACGAGTTCATTTTTAACTCATTTTACTCTTCTTATATAGGGCAATGTAGAGACAATTCACATGGAGTAACTGGATCTATTTGGAAAGGTAAGTTGTTGTTGTTTTTTTTTAATTTACAATGAAATGATATAAGAGATAACAAAGAAAAAATTATTTTAAGTATCTGTTGGAGAATAATTAGAGTTGAATATGACTGTGGGTAATTAACCTTATGTGACTGTTGAGGAAATTAGTGTACTGAGAACAGGAAGTTTAAATGCAATGTAACTGGTAGTATTAGGTCCAAAACTCAGGTTGCATAAATCACAGTCTGGAGTGCTTTACAGCACACGCACACATCACTAAATCTTTCTCTGTTTTGGTGGTGGTGTCTAGTGTGGTGGTACATGAACAAGTTTGTTAGACTGAAGACTCCGTTGATTAAAGTTTGCATTCATATTAAAGTAGGAGGTGGTTTAGAAAAGTATGTTCTTTAAAGAGGGACATAGGAAGGGTAGGACAAAAGGTAATTCGTTTTTAAAAAGATTTATTTTATTTATGCATACAAGAGCTGGGGTGTAGGCCAAAGGTGCGGAGGTGGGGAGTGAGAGGATTCACCAGAGAGTAAGGAACAGAACAGGCAGATCTACTGAAACATACTGCTGAGGGGAGCAGCGGGCAGGACAGGAGAGGTTTGCCACACCTTGTGGGTCACCTCCCTGGTTGGAGATCGAACTCACAGATAGTCTCATAAATCAATGAAAACATATCCTTCCCTCAAGAAATTTATATTTCAGTCCAGGGAGGTAAAGAGGTGAAGAGACAAATGATATTGTCCATAATAACTAGAAGCATTTTCCCATATGGTTTTATGGAATCTCAGACTATGTGTTTTAGCAAGGATATAATGTCTGAGTGGAGTTTTGAATATTAAACAGGAAGATTTTTTAAAGATTTTATTTATCGATGCATATAGAAGTGGGGTAAAGGCCAGAGGTACAGGGGCAGTGAGAGAATTCACCAGAGACAGAATGGGGAGCAGAACAGGCAGATAACGGAGTACATTGCTGAGGGGATGGGTGGGGAGAGACAGGAGAGGTTTGCTGTACATTGTGTGTGACCTCTTGGGGCTGGGGATTTGAACTTGCACTGACGCTCCAACCCACTGAACCATGAGGGAGGCCCTAAACAGGAAAATTTCATTATCTTCTCCTTAGATTTTTTGAAGTATGTTCTAACTGGAATTCTTACTAACATATTTACGTTACTACATTTTGAGGGAGCTTCCAATTCAGAGGCAATGATGCATAAGAATTTAAATGTTTGGTATGATTTCATTCAGGTTGAAGTGTTCCAAGTAAAGATTAGTAGTCTAAATTATGGGGTGAATTGATGCCGTGAATCTTGTCTTGTTGAAACTGAAGAATAGTAAATATATTGTGAGTGGAAGACCAATCCAGTCCAATTTATATTTTGACATAAATTACTCTACATGTGGCTCCTAAGTAGACAAATGGGTTGAAGTACAGTAAGCATAATAGCAAAAGCTCAATTTAGAGGCATCTTGAAGATGTCGACATCCTTACAAGGGCGGTGGTGATGGGAGTAGAGAGAGGTGAATAGATTCAAGAAGTAACTAAGAATTAGTATTGATAAGTCCTGGAGTTAAATTGATTGTGATGCATGAAATGGAGATGAATAGAATGTTTTGTTGGGTTATACAATTAGATAGCAATACAATCACCTGAAATTTGGAGCAGAAAAGGAACAGTTGTGGGTGGAGGAGGAAGATATTCAGTTCAGATTTAGACATGTTCGGTTTGACTTCCTTGTGAGACATTAGGTGAACATTTCTAGTAAGCAATTTGATATAATGATCTGGAACTCAGGATAACAACAGTATGTACTTTCCCTTTTGTGCCTCTTCGCAATGCATTTAGAGTTCATTCTCAATAGTCTAGCCCTCGATTTCATATTGTCCTGTACCAGTCCTTCATTATCCTGGTTTCTTTATACTTCCCAGAAACAGGTATTATATAACCCATCTGTATCATTATGTAGTGCTTACTTGATCATGGGCATGAGTAAGGACTTGCAAAGGTGTCTAAAGTCTTGCATTTGGGCAACTCATCATTGACGTCATTCATGAAAAAATTATTAAATGGTACAAATGATATATATCATTTATAAATAGCTTAACCGATGTCACAAATAAGGCTTACATGTGCAATCAATTTTACTTCAAAGATTTGTAGGAGAGTCTCTATTACTTCATTCCCCTAATTTAGGTTTCCCAATCTTTAAAAAGAAGTATAAATAATAACTGTGTTACTACATTGGCTTCCTTACAATGCTGTATTTTATTTTTTGGTGCCTGAGATTCTGTAACCCACTCTAGCATATTGAATTGGTAAAGCAGGGAAAGAATCTGGTTCACTGTTATTTATTGCCTGGGGACTTGAAATTATCTGAGGATGTTGTATCCTAAGATCCTTCCTGCTTCTTTTTTTGCCAAAAGACGGGCCTCTTTAGTATCAATAGTGGAACTTGAGGGATTTCTATTAAGCATTTTAAAACTCATATACCACTAATAAAATGACAACTTGAGAAAATCAATGTGTATTGTTGATATTATTGTTCTTGAAATTATGGTGTTCCCTGAGTGTTAGGGACTTTCTGCTGGGACTCCAACTGGGACTTAATTTCCTAATTTTATTAAGGCTTAATCCAAAGACATGTACACTATGGTTTCCTGTTAATGAATAATTCATTAAGAACCAAATCAGGAAAGATCATGAATCTTACAGTAAAATTCTAGATGGTTGCTTTTCTGAATTCTTTTTTTAAAAAAATATATTAGAAATGGGTTTTTATATGCTCTGTCACTAACTAAAAGGCCTTGATTTGATCACCACTCCTTTCAGGGTCTTGGTTTCTTTGTCTTCAAAGTGTGTTAAATTGGAGTTTCCATATTAGTTTCAGCCTTACTATTTTAACATTCTGAGAAAGTAGTGCTTTTTGATCTTTGAAAGTAATAATGTCAGTTCTCATGATACAATTACTAAATATTTTATACTGATAATTATTGAATTTAGATAATGCATATGAGATTTCTCATCATTATTTCTACTTTTATGTTTTAATATGTTTATAAGTTTAAATAGTAAATTTAGAAATATAATTGATTAATAATATCTAATTTATCAATTACATACTACATACAAATGTGATTTTGTAAAATCTATTTTGTATCTATGCTGTTTTCTTCCATTGTCATCTTAAGCATTTTTACATAGGAGTTTCCTTATGATCATTCCAAGGGCAGTTTTCTTCAGTTTCTGACAACTGTGCCATGATTCAAACCAGATTTAAAAATGTCTCCATGTACACATTTTCAAAGTGAAGGTTCTTATTGACCAGGAAAGTAGTAAATTTTCTTATAAGCATGATATACTTGAATTGATTTGGCAACTTGCAACATATAATTTACATTGATATAATTAACTTTAAGTAATTCTTAAATGCAGGTTTTTTTCTACTCTTTGCCTTATACATTGCCACACCATTTTTGCATGATAATGTGGCAGATTACATTATAGTTAAAAAAGTGTTGCTTGGGACCCTCCCTGGTGGCGCAGCGGGTTAAAGCCCAGCACTGAGAATCTAAAGCCGCTTCCACATGAGTTTGATTCCTGCCTGCCCTGGAGGTGACCACATGGTGTGGCAGACCTCTCCTGACCCGCCCGCTGCTCCCCTCAGCAGTGTACTTTGTCAATCTGCCTGTTCTGTTCCCCACTCTGTATCTGGTGAAGCCTCTCACCACCCCTGAGCCTCTAGCCTGTACCCCAGTTGCTTGATAGTAACCAACCCTAGATGCAAATCCCTATTTTAATTATTTAGTAAATGTGAGACCTTGAGGAAATCATTCAGTATCTTGGAGTCTCAGTTATGCCTTCTATAAAACAGGAATGTCATAGTAATATCTATATTGTGGAGTTATTATGAGGATTAAAAGAACATACGTAGTCATTAAGTATACTGTCTGAAGAGCAGTGTAAACTAACAATATCAGCTTATTCTGCTGTTATTATTTTAGTCATTTATTTGCATTATTAGAATAAATACTGTGGGGGGGGATAAAAGAAACAAAGCAAGGGGAGAAATATGTCTGTTTTGGTGACCTTTACTGGAAGAATTCCATAAATATTTATTGACCATCTGCTATAGCGTAGGGATTGGATTTATATTGGGAAGTAAGGCAAACTTCCACTCTTAAGGAAATCACTTACAAAGGAGAGTAACAGACATGTGAAAGGGCTGACCTTAAAGGAGTGAAAGAATAGGCCATTGTTACTATGCTGAGATTTAAAGGAAGGTGAAACTCAAACCAAAAACCTGTGACCTGTCACGAGGCCTGAAATAACATCAGCATATTTCTTAAAAGATTTATTTATTTATGCATCCAGAACTGGAGTACAGGCCAGAGGTGCAAGGGCAGTGAGAGGATTCACCAGAGACAGAGTGGGGAGTAGAACAGGCTGAGGGAAGCAGTGGGGAAAACAGGAGAGGTCTGCCGCGCCATGTGGGTCACCTCCTGGGCAGGGATCAAACTCATGCTGAAGTGGCTTTAGCTTAGTGTTATGCTTTAACCTGATTCGCCACCAGGGAGGGCCCAACATCAGCATATTTTTCCGTTGGAATGTATACATGCTTTGAATTTTGAATTCCATATGCAAGTGTCTTAGGAACAGTAACACATTAGGTAATGTCCTTCCATTATACTTTAATGAAGATTGATTTCTGTATCATGAAGATACAAAGTTAGTTGCTAAAATAAGAGACCTCAAAATATTATGTTACAAGCAATGGGCTGAAGGTGGATAAGCAGCATTGCTGCAAAGTCATCCAAGACTGAGGGTCTGTATAGTTGCTTTGCTCAACCTTGTCTTGTGGTCTGATACGGCTTTCACTATCATCATGTCTGTACTACAGCTTTCTGGTGAGGCAAGGGGAGAGAAAGAAAAGGAAAGGAGATTTTCTTGTCAAAAAAATGATCAGAATTTTCACAAATTACTTCTTGAATATAAATTTTTTAATTATGTCATTAAAAAATTATTATCACACCAAGCTGAAAAAGGGTGTGGAAAATATATCTTGCTGGGAAGCCGTGTACAGAGTTAAATTGTGAATTTCTATTAACAAATGTAAGAATAGGAGGATAGGTATTGAGAAACAATTAGCGGGCTCTGCCACATTTTATCAGGTACTGTTGATAAACTTCCTGAAAAACTTAGGCTTTTCCAAATAGGTGGACAAAATATGGCACATAAAGAAATGGTTATCTTGATTGGGGTGTTTTCTGACATCAGTTATCTTATCTCAGATTCTCTGATACCAACGGGGTGGGGGTAGCCTACAATTTAACTATCAGTAGTTAATGATGACCCACAAATTAAGTGCTTTGCCCTATAAGCCTGCCCCCAGTTCAGATACCAGTTGAAAGTTCCAGTACTTCTAACCCATCAGTTATAAATTCAGGCATTCCCTCATCTTTTTTTGGGGATGGTAGATGCCAGGTAGCATTACTGTTATTCGGAGGAAAGAACAGTTCATGTAATGGTATAAAAATTTAGAGTATTTGAAAAGCAAAACCATGCTCTATGGAAACATCATCAACATCCCCTCCAGCAACATTTCCAGAAGAATCCACTCTCGTTACCAATATCTGCAAATGGACAACAAGCCAGTACCCATAATAGAGGTTTGACTGCTGACTTGAAGAATTTTAGGAAACCAAGAGAAAAGACTGTCACACAATGTAGATGGCTCTTTGTGGGCAATCTTCCTGCTTATATCACTAAGGAGATAATGAGGAAACTATTTGAGAAACATGGAAAGGTAGATGAAGTCTTCATTCATAAGGATAAGGGCTTTGGCTTTATCCACTTGGAAACACAAACCCTAGTGGAGTTGGACAACATGCTTCTTTGGAAAGTAGCTGCATGTATGCGTTGTTTGCTTGCCATAGTGTATTCTTCAAAATTAGAAACTATCCTCAGTAAATGTCCAATACCTTCCTGTAGGAAAAGGGCTTTTCTGTGTTTGGTCAGGCAGAGAGGACTGCAGTCATTGTGGGTGATTGAAGAAAGTCCTCAGGATAAGGCTTGGTTGAATTCTCAGAGAAACCATCTGCTTGGAAAGCTCTGGACAGATAGCAGTGAACCTTGTTTCCTGCTATCACATTTCTAAGGCCTGTGACTGCACCCAAGGACCATAATGAAGAGGGAGGTCCAGTGAAGCTAGAATAAGAATCAACAAATTAGTAAGAAATGAGAGCAGCCACCTTGATTTGCACAGACTGGCTCCCCTGAGTCTGAGCAGCCATACTCTGGAGAAGCAGCAGCATGTCAACCGCGACATCAGGAAGCTAGCTGAGAAGGTGGAAATGGAGATGGAGGCTGCCTGAGCACTAGGTCATGCTTATGAGGCAGGATATGAAGAGACTTAAAGAAGAACTTGATAATGGAAGAGCTGCATAGTTGAGAAATGGGAAAAAAAGAAGAAAAAAGCAAAAGGAATTGGAGCTCAAATATGAAGACATGCCACAGCGACAGTCAGAAATGATGTAGTGATGATGGCAGCAAGGATTCCAGGGAACTTGAGAGAGCAGGAAACACGGAAGAACCAGAGGTCTTGGGAAGTACTATGGACATAAACAACAGAGGCGCCATGTTCCCTGCTCCTCTGCTAGCTCTTACCCCAGCTCCACAAGCTTGCCACTATTTCAGATAGAGCCTTGGGGTTGATTCCACCAGCAACTGAATGCATTGGAATCTCCTCTTGCATTCAGTCATGCAGCTCCTGGAGCTGAATTTGGTTCAAAGAAACATCACTGATTCATTTCAAATTGCAATACTTCTTGTTTCCCAAAAACCCTAAAAGAAGGGTTGTGGACTAGCCAGAATTCTCCCCTGTGAGAGTGTTAGGAATTCATCTCTAGCTAGGTGTTCCTTAACTTTTACTACTCTAGGAGAATGCTGGAAGCAGAAGGAAAGAGAGGGGTGATGAGTCAGTTTTGTGTGGTGGATTATTTAATCAGTTCTATGGGATGCATTCCTGAAGTCTCATATAATTTTTGAGAGCCTGGAGGGAACTATGATCTGGTCCAGTGAGAACCCCATTAATCTTCATTATTCCATTCTTTGTCTATATTGTATTATTTGCTTTCTCAATTTTACAGCTCCCAAATCCAGACATTTCTACATATACTACAAAAGCCAAACATCTCCCAACAACCTTAGCCACATTGCTTCATTCCCAGGTACTGAATTCCATTCAGGCAAATGTCCACAGATGTCACAGACAGCAAGCATAAGACTACTGCTCAGAAACAACCAAATGGGAGAAATGCACAGGGCAAGGTATGGACTGGGGAAGGGGCAGGGTGAAATAACTAGGAGTTTCCATGCTTCTCTCTAGTCATGCCACCTTCCCAGTACCACAGCAAGTTTGCCAACCTGAAAGTTCTGCATACTTGAATATAACTTTTTACGGAGAGTTTATCATTAAGGCAGGAGAGTGTATCATTAAGGCATGATTGATTAAATCATCTTATCTTTATGTGACTGAACTCAATTTCCAGCCTTCTTTTGTCCTTGCTCCCCAGAAGTCAGGGCTAGGACAAACAACCCTTAGGCAAACAACGCTTATCCAGAAGCTATCTATAGAGACTGGCAAATAGACACCTCATTAGCTTAAGCTCAGGTATGGTTGAAAGGGTCTAATTACAAATAAAAAAAGACACTATTGCTCAGGAAATTCCTAGGGTTTTAGGAGCTCTATGCCAAAAAAAGGGGACATTGACAAAATACATTTTGTAATTGTACAATAACTTGATATTATCAGGAGTAGCTGTGCCCCCTGCAAAGTCAACACTTGTCTAAAGATAATCACTCTTTTGACCACAGCCTAGGTAGAATGAGCTGTCCTCTTTATTGTGTTCCTTTAACTGCCAGTGGCTCTTCCCTAGTATCCTGTTATTATCACATGGTGTTGTCAGTATTCAATAATTTCTAGTTTCTCTTCCTCTAACTGGAACTTTAGCTAAATGAGGTAGTATCTCACTGGCCATTGTAGCTGTTGCAACTAGCACTGTGTATGACTGCATTGTAAACTCTTGAATGTGAGTGAATCGAAAGCAGTGTGTCACTGTTGGCCTCTGTGGTCTGTGGATTTTTGTTTAAGCATGTCTGTTGCTAATCTGGTGTCTAGGTTATAATGTCACAACCTGTATTTCCCAGACAGGTGTTTCCAGAGATTTTCAGCTCTGATGTCCAGTTGTTAAATCTGTGGTAGGGCCCTCCCTGGTGGTGCAAGGGGCTAAGACCCAGCTCTATGAAGTGATCTGATCTGCAGCCACTGCAGCAAGAGTTCGATCCCCAGACATGGAATTCGATCCCCAGCCACATGGCGTAGCAGATCTCTCCTGTCCTGCCTGCTGCTCCCCTCAGTAGTGTGCTTGTCAGTTGGCCTGTTCCATTCCCCACTCTGTCTCTGGTGCATCCTCTCACCACCTGCACTTCTGGTCTGTACCTCAGTTCTTATATGCATAAATACAAGTAAATATTTTAAAAATAAATAAATACATCTGTGGTAGTCTCGATGGGAATTTAGAGTTAATACATTTCTTGGTTTCAGAATACTAAAAACTGGATTTCTGGGGAAAGCAGGTAGTCTCCATGTTCTGTATCACAGAGTGTGTTCTTTATGGGATATTGTTATTGTATGTGAACTCTATAGAATAACTTTTCAAGTCAGTTTTCTGATTAAAAAACCCCTTAGAATCTTGGAAGCTTGATATGTGCCTGAATGTTTAGACATTGCAAATCCAGAAAATCCAGACAAAAACTCTGTTATATACATATAAATTAGTCAATGGTTGTTTTTTTTTCTTCCTTCTTTTGCATATTTAATATCCCTTAATCCTACAAAGGAAATACCAAGTTGAGGCTAATGCGTCTGTGGTTCATCACAGCAGCAGTTCACTATGTGATGCCTATTTCCTGTTTTCATGGTCAGGAGAATTGGAGTTGTAGAACTTTACATTATGAAAGAGATCTCATTCCTGCCAGTTAACTGCCTTAGCTACTGAGGAATGAGAAAGAACATTGCAGGAAGAGCAGTGGAATAGGCTTCAGGCACAATTCGATTTTTTTTCCCTGAACTTTTGACTTTTTTTTTTTTTTAAGATTTATTTATTTATTCATACAGAGCTGGGGTATAGGCCAGAGGCTCAGGGGCAGTGAGAGAATTCACCAGGGACAGAGTGGGGGAGCAGAACAGGCAGATCGACGAAGTACACTGCTGAGGGGAGCAGCGGGCGGGTCAGGAGAGGTCTGCCGCGCCATGTGGATCTCCTCCGGGGCAGGCGGGGATCGAACTCATGCGGAAGCGGCTTAAGCTTCTTAGTGCAGTGCTTTAACCCGCTGCGCCACCAGGGAGGGCCACTTTTGACTTTTTTAACAGTCTGTTAAAATTTGAGTCTTTCCTTTCATAAAACTAAGTATTACCTACTGAGCTATCTCAAGGGGATAATAGATAAAAGTAAATAATTTGAAATATATGTTCCTGCTAGAAAGGCCCTGATAATACGTGTGTAACTGAGGTGCATCCTAGCTGCACTTAATGATGTCAGCCAAGGAAATTTCATTTCTGACATATCCCTCACCAGATGAGAAACATTTTCTTATAGCAAAGAGCCTAGTGTGTGCTATACTTTTTTACTGATGAGTTTAAGCCATTTACATTTAGAGATAATATTTATATACTGGCACCTACATTTGCCATTTTGGTCATTTTGTATTTTTTTTTTCCTTATTTTGAACTGTTCTTGTTCATTCTTCTGCTGGATTTGGTTTGAGGGTTTCTTGTTGTATTTTTTGGAGTGGGGGTTTAGTCATGACAAAATTGTGGAGTTTCTGTTTGTCTGAAAATGTCCTTATTCTTTCTCCATAGAGGAAGGAGAGCTTCTCAGGATAGAGTATTCTTGGTTGGCATTTAATGCTTTGAAGTTTGTTGGGAATGTCCCTCCACTCTCTTCTTGCCCGAAGTGTTTCTTCAGAGAAGTCTGATGTCATCCGGATTGATTTCCCTTTATAGATTATTTGTTTTTTCCCTCTTGTCATTCTCATTATCTTTTCCGTGTCTTGTATTTTTGGTAGTTTTATATCTGGCTGTATTTCTCCTGTCATCATGGTGTTTGGTGTTCTTCTTGCTTCTTGGAGGTCTAGTTTCATCTCCTTCTTCATATTAGGGAAGTTCTCTTCTATTATCTTTGTGAATATTTTCTCTATTCCTTGGTCTTTCTCTTCACCTTCTGGGATACCTATAACTCTGATATTTCCTTTCCTAATGGTGTCAGATAGCTCTTGAAGTGGTTCTTCATTCCTTTTCCTTTTTACTTCTTTTACTTTTTTAATTCTCTTTGTTTCTGTATCTTCAAGGGTGCTGATTCATTCTTCCCTTTCATCTATTCTGTTTTCATTACTTTTCCCAGCATTCTTTATCTCTTCTAGTGACCTTTTCATCGCCTGCATTTCTTCTATTTCCTTTTTTAATGTCTCGTTTTCTTTTTTCAGTTCATTGGTTGCTTGTCTCATATCTTTTTTCTTTTTCATTTCTTTCATTCATTTCCTTGTTTGCATTCTTCAATTCCTTGATGGTTTGCCTCATATCATTTTTTTTCCTTCTCACCTTCTTTTTGTTTGTTTATCATGAAGATTCTGAATTCTCTATCTGGTAGGCTTAGTAGTTCTTTATTTCTTTGGTGCTTTCTGGTGACTGATCTTTTTGTGGTGAATTTTCCCCCTGTGGACTTGCATGGGTATTTGTTTTTCTTCTTTTCCAGGTTGTGTATTTTCAATACTTTCTATTCGCTGAGACACGGTGTTGCTATTATTGACTGGCATTTTTTTTGGATGTTCTTTCTGGAATAGCTGAGGGACTTCCAGACACTTCAGTTGTGGAGGGTATTCTGAGTTGTGCTATTTTTCCAGCCCCCACTGTGTGTAATTGTATCTGTCATCTCAGCCAGTAATAGTCAGGGGTCTCTTGTGATGTTCAGCCTTTTCTAGTAACAGGTTGAGGCCTTTTCTGGAAGGTGTCTGTTGATCTTTGTAGCCTTCGGATGTCCCGCGTTCCCCCTGTGTTTGGTTGTGCCCGTGAGGGGTATGATATATTAGAAGTGTTGTAGGCCTCCCTGGAGCTGGGCCTGTGGTTAAGTTGGTGGCTGGCTTTGTTGACTTTCTAAGTACTGTGAGCCTTTCTGGCTCATAAGTCTTCAGGCCTCTGCTGTGGGGGCGGGATCTCCTCTCCCATCCCCAGGAGTACAAGAGAGTGCCAGAGGGCTGCAATCCTCCCAGCTGAGCAGGCTGCCAGTCCTCCCTCTGAGCTTCCAGAGCTCTTTGTGTCTACTCCAAACAGTCTCCCAGAGCAGTGCCTCCCCACTGCCTGAGGTCCTTTCACAGAGCCCAGCTGTATCTCTTTAACTCCGGTTTTGCTGCAGTTTTTGTTGGTAGATGCAGTAAGCAGGTAAACCCCTTAGCAATTCTCCCTATTTGAGGTACTTCCTAGAGCCTCTCAATGTCAAATGTTGTCAAATGTGCCCATGGAAGATTGTTAAAGTTGTTGCATTTTCCCAGGGTTGGGCCTGTGGTTTGAGTCCAGTCTAACTGGTTTTTTTTTTTTTTTCCTCTTTTACCTTTGGGCTTTGTGAATCTTGCTGACCACGCCTTAAAAATGGCACCAAGACCTGACCACGCCCCAATGTTGCCTAGTCTCAGTTCTCTGTTGTGGGGGGCAGGAGATGCGGGTAGGGCTAGAGGTATCCCAATTGCCCAATTGCCAGTTCCTCTTCTCCACCTCCTGGGCTCTAAGTAGAGCTATTCTCCTCCCCCACCCCCACCCCGCAGCTTGGGGATCCACTTATCTAGGTGCATTGTCTCAGTTTGTATCCAGGGCTTTATCAGGGCTGCTGGGGCAACGAATGGCAACACATCTGCCATCTGTGGCGTGTCCTAGTGTCTAGGTGTCTGGGCACTCCCAGATCCGAGCTGCAGTCTTCCCACAATTTGGTTTCCTCTCTTGAGCTGAGTTGTCTCAGTTTATCTCCAGGGCTGTAGCAGGGCTGGGACAAAAAGCCCTCTTTCTGCAGCGCTTCCTGTGGTCTGGGTGCCCCAATAGGGGCTCCCCAATCGTTGAGTTTCCCCCAGTTATCTTCCTTCTAGTGAGTCCAGGGTGTTCTCATTTGGGTTGAGGCTTGTAGTATGTAAGTCTACTGTCCGTTTTTAATCTTAAAATCCTATGAACACTTGGAGGCAATGATTTCTGCAGCTTCACTCTGTCACCATCTTGCCACTCCCCTACTTTTTTAATTGATTTGAGTCCCTAGGGAACGTTGTAAGCATCAGGCTTTATTTTTATCTCTTCCCCTACTGTCTGCTGTGGGCTATTTAACTGGACTTTGGCACTGATTTGGAAGTTCAGTTCTTCCTTTGTGTCTCTGATGAAATCAGTGTCCAGACCTAAATCTTTTTTGCCTAGTTTCTGCTGGTTCCTATCCAAGGACTGTTTGTTGATGGCTTGCAGCATCTTTTCCTTCATCTCACCCAGTTCTCCAAAAATAATGACTTGATCCCAATATCCTGAAGAACTTTCTATCATGAAACTTTGATGTACATCTTCATTCCATGCCTCTTGGTTGACACTGATCTTGGCCTGCATCAAATGTGCCTTCACACCCTCTCTTGATTTTGGTGTAGAACAACTTCTAGCTAGGGAGTGAGTGCTCCAATTAGTCATCTTGTCTCCTTTCTCTGTACCACGCAGGTGCACTCCCAAATCATTTTTTCCTGAAGAGTTGCAACATGCCTTGTATCTGGGGCAGAAAAGAAAGAGTGCTACATATAAGTATACTGTATCTACCACTGCAACTTCTATCAATGTCACTGGAAGGCTCTACATAGGACCTTTTTTTTTTTTAAGATTTTATTTGTTCATACAGAACTGGGGTACAGGCCAGAGATGCGGAGGGTGAGAGGATTCACCAGAGACAGAATGGGGAGCAGAACAGGCAGATCGACGAGGTACACTGCTGAAGGGAGCAGCGGGCAGGTCAGGAGAGGTCTGCCGCGCCATGTGGTCACCTTCGGGGCAGGCGGGGATGGAACTCATGCGGAAGTGGCTTTAGCTTCTTAGTGCAGTGCTTTAACC
Organism: Condylura cristata; assembly: GCF_000260355.1. NCBI lineage: Eukaryota > Metazoa > Chordata > Mammalia > Eulipotyphla > Talpidae > Condylura > Condylura cristata. The sequence goes on along the minus strand of NW_004567120.1, from coordinate 20,885,866 downwards.
CGCTGAGCCACCAGGGAGGGCCCAAATTTTCTTTTTAATGTCTCTCTTTCCATACTATATGTTCACTGGTTAAGTTATCAAAGTCAAGGTGGAAGTTTATATCTAGTTAATTTCAATATCTAAGGCACGGTGTTATTGTTTCCAAATATATTTTAACAAATATATTTAACTTTTGCTTGCATGTCTACAAATAAATGTACTGTATTATTCCACGGTATTGTTAAACTTCTATTTTTTTTCACATTATATGAAACATTTGCAAGGATCAGAAGATTTGGGGTAAATAAGAAGCTTAAAGAAAACTTCCTGGGGAGTTGTGTGTGCTCTTTTTTTAAATAGAAGATAAATGAGTTAGTTGGAATTGCAGTCAAGAAAAAGGAAAAAAAACTATTTTGAATCTAGGGCTCCTTTTTTCTTAACATCATGTAAGGAAATTCTGATTATAAGATTCCTTACATAAACATAATAGATAATTTCTGATAAAAGTGATTGTGAGATACACAAACTAGCTGATATCTGAAAAACAAATGTCGTAAACAATTCTGTTTCCTTGAACTTTCAACTTAGAGTGAAGCATTGACTATGCAAATGAATAGAAAGGAACAAAAGTCTCAGGGTTAAATGTAAAGCTAGTACTGGAGAGAAACTACCCCTTGCCCCAGTTCATTCAAATTTTCTGCTTTTTATTTTTTCATTCACATATTTAGTGTAAAATATATGTTTGGTGTCTGAGAGAAGTTTTCAAGTCTGAATCTGTGTTCCAAAGAAAATTCCTTTTTATTCATTGATATATTAGTTAGTATATACACTTTATCTATTCTCAATTCATCCCTGTTTTAGAATATATCACGAACATCCTCTAATTTATTTTTTTAAAGTGTATTTAGAATATATCAATATTATTCTGATTTCTGATAACTTTTCATGGTTTTTGGATATGGAAGCTAAATCAAGGTTTAGACAAGAAATCTGGTGTCTTGAAGGATGATAGACAATTTAGTGGTAGCTGAGTTTATTTATTTACTTTTATCTGAATTAAAATGATCTTGCTTGGTTATATTGTTACAGGGTAGGGTGAGGGATACCCCGTGTTCCCCAAACGTTCCTACTCTAAATAGATTCTGCCACCCACTGCATCAAGATAGAACATAGTCTAGTGTGTAAGACCTTGAATGGAAGAGAACTTTAATACAATTAATGTACAATACGGAGACAAGAAAGGAAATAATAGATAACACAGTTTTCACACACAACACCCCAAATTACCCATCTCCTCATGGATAAATGCCCAGCCAAACAGGGATGGCCCAAAGTGGGTCCGCTGAACTTGCCCAAAGCCTGCCACAGGTCTAGGGCACCTTCTGGTGCAGACACATAAGAAAGGGGCAGAAGGGGCCAGGCAAGTCAGGAAGGAGAACAAAATCAAAATCCAGACAAGGCTTCCATTGTCAGCCTCCCCACAGGTCTCTCACCCACATCTGTTTCAAGTGTCTCCTTCCACGTCCCCCAAGCCCCTGGTACAAATTCAAGGCCACGAAGAAAGCATAGCTTCTTCTTCACATGTCTCATTGCAACATGTGCCCCCTCCTGGTCTCTTTCTTGCTCTCCTCCTTCCTTCCTTTCTCCCTTCACTCCTTCCTTTCTTTGCCCAGTCTCCTCTCCAGCTTCTCCCTGGCACAGCTCCACCCTTCCTTGGGTGGGGCGGGGGAACCTGGAAACTCCCATTTTCCTGGGAGTTTTACAAATTTTCAACGGAGAAAAAAAGTATACATCACATTACCTGACATGCAATTACACTTCCAAGGGATTTTAAAAATCTGAGGACTCTTAGGCAACATCTAGGCATTTTGTTAGTGAGAAAATGATCATTTCATGTGGAAAAGTGCAGCGGCAATTGATGTTTCAACTAGATTACATCGGTAGTTCCATTCAATAAATTTATTGAAACTGAGATGCAGAGAGTTTAAGGAATTTGCCTCAGGTAATGTAGTTTATTGGGGCAGTGAGAACCTGGAGTAGAATTCAGGTTTCCCAGGCTTTTTCCATTTATGATTCTTCATGCTTAAAGGTATTTGAAACTCAAAACAGTGAAGCATTTGGTATGGTACATTCTGAGGAAACAACATAGACCTGGCAATCATATTCTTACCTTTGGATTATCTTTTAATTCCTACTCTGGTGAGTCACATAGTAAAATAACATTGGTGTACTGAAATACCATTATCAGGAACTAATTTCGAGGGGGAAAAAACAACTCAAACTTTGTGGTTTCCTCTGAATTTTTTTGACAGTTGTAACTTTGAATGCTGACCTGCTTTGAATGCAAGTTTTCTCCTAACAATTGGTAACTTTCTGGTGGATAAAACAGAGCTCCTCCTACATAAAGACTTCAGTTCTAAGGTCATTTAAAATCCGTTAAGCTGGGAAGCTGTTCATTGAGAGATTTCAGTGGTATTGCAGAAGAACTTGATTACAACAGGATACATTATTCAGTTATAGTAAGTTTGGAACTTAAATTTGGGGAAGGAGTGTATGGGATGAGATATATCTTTTTGTGACAAAAGTAGTTTGTTTGACTTGCTATAACATTAATTTGGATAAATTCCACATTTTTGGGATGAAATAAATAGGTGCTGGGTAATCAGTATGAATAACACTATTGCTTTTAATTTTTATTGTATTATTAGCTTTTATTTTCTATAAAAAATTTAACTCTTACAAGCAAACTTGGTTCTTTGAAAATGATAAAATTAGGTATATCTATAGTTAAGAAACTTTTGATGTATTTTGTTTTTTTTTCTATAAATGATAATTTTCCACTTTGCTGTAACTTTTCTCTCTTAAGTTCATAAATAATATTAGAGCTCCTTTAAAATGAATAACTTAATATATCTTTATATAATATTTTTCTTTAATTTGTGAAACATGCATATCCTGTATTTGTGATGATGTTATTTATTTGTTATTATTACATGTATAGTACAGTTACTAAAATAAAAATTCTACTATTTACTTTCTATTTTAATTAAGTAGCATCTTGACATTTGATGCTTGGTTTCCTCTGAAAGAAAACATAGTTAACAATTAAATCTGACCATTATTTTTATATATTATACTTACTTTGAATATTTCCACATTAGTTTTCTTTTTTGTTAATATGTAAGAAGGTATATATAATGAGTGTATGAATATAGGGGATTTACCAGTTTTGTTAGAAATTTTATTTACAGAATATTTTAAACAGTTGAAGACTTAAGTAAATCTCATGGATTTATCATTATTATTATTATTGTTATTATTATTCATAGAGAATGATAAACGAAGGACTAAGAGATCTGGGTTTTTTTTTAGCTTTATATCTCCCATATATATTTATGACCTTGAGCGAAACATTCCATCTCTCTTAGTTTTTGTTTCTTTATCTGTAAAAGGAACCAAATGTCCTGACTACCTAATGTTACAAAAGGCAATAGAAATGTTACAAATGATTATACAGAAAAGGATTAAGGAAAGGAGAGGCAGAACAATTATAGCATTCTTCATTCTTTTTATTTTGCTAAGATGTTTGCTGTAATGATGCTACTGTCAGTGTAAATTTTGAAAATCAGAGAAATGTTACCTATATTTTGCTACAAATTGAAGGAATGGGGGCAGTTAAACAGTTTGCTTTGTGCCTTCTGAAATATATTTCATAGTTTCTTGAAGGAATTGATAGGAGGTATGTCATCAGTATGGAAGAAGCAGAAAGCAACTCATTAGAATTGTTTATGCCCATTTTGTTGCAGATCTTTTGAATGTACTATCCCATTTAATGATTTCCTAAAACATGTGGTGTCAAGTATTACAGCCTTTGTTTTATAGATATAAAACTGAGGTATACAAAACTGGAGTGTTTTGTCCAGATCTGTGTGACAGCAGTGTCCATGCTCTTTCCACTCTTCCATTCTGCTTTTATGGGCATGCTGAGGCAATCCTGAGAACATAAGTTCTTGGGAATGACGTCTTCCATTGTCTCTGCAGGGTCAAGAATTACAGAGGAACATCGTAGGTCAGATAGGTTGGCAGGCACATGCATTGCATGATTTGGGAGCAAATATACCTACCCACAGATATTTTCACTGGATTGTCATAGACATTCAACATGCAGTTTTACCTCTTACATCATCATTTTGAATATGCGTGGGTTTTTTGTTTGTTTTATAAGTGTTTTTCTTTGTTGGAGAGGCATTCAAATGCACATACACTTAAGAGGGTTTATATATGAAATCTTTTATCACTTACTACCTTAGTATTTAGTATTTTTCCTATTCCAGGAATGGAAAAGAGATCAGATTTTTTTTTAAGATTTATTTATTCATACAGATCTGGGATACAGGCCAGAGGTACAGGGGCGGTGAGAGGACTCACCAGAGGTAGATTGGGAAGCAGAACAGGCCGACTGACGAAGTACCCTGCTGAGGGGAGCAGTGAGTGGGTCAGGAGAGGTCTGCAACGCCATGTGGTCACCTCCAGTGCAGGGATCAAACTCATGCTGAAGTGGCTTTAGCTTCTTAGTGCTGTGCTTTAACCCATTGCGCCACCAGGGAGGGTCAAGAAAAGAGCTCAGATTTTGCAGCCAGGAAAACCTGGAATTGAATTCTGATTCTGCTATATACTGTATAGCTTGCACATGATAATCTATTAGAGCTTTACTTTCTTATTGAGTAAGACTGAGATAATGCATATGAATAGACACTTATTAAATGACCACAATGCATTTAACATCTGGTATAAATAACTGTGGGAGAATGGGAATGGCATTGGGATTAAAGTCAGGAGATTTGGTGTCCTCCCCCACCTGTTTTACACTTTTAAATAAATATATATTGAGCATCAATTATTATCATTCATTGTGCTAGTCACTATGGATACAATCGTGAACAATTTCCAAACCCCTGCTTTCCTATACCTTAAATTTTAGTTTGATGCTAACTTACTTATTTCTATATCTTGTTCATGTAGAGAAGGATTATTGATCTTCACATTTTAGAACTGGGAAGGTAGGGATTATATGATACATTTTGAGCAAAATAAATATGATCCCTTACCTCATTGGGCTTATATTTTAATATAGTATACATTAATAAGATAGTCCTACAAATAAATATATGTTTAAAGCCATTATTAGTCTTGAAAGGTAGTCATTGCTTATCTTTTTATTTGTTACTTGTATTTCCCTCAACTCTGCTACATTTTATGGGTGGCTACTGTAAGCTTTCTGCCCTTTTTAACTCTCTTATATATGCACTGTATGTTTACTCTTAAGTAGTAAATTTGTCTCCTATTTTACAAAGAACATAAAAGCTGGCAGGTGCTGAAACTTTTATTCATCCACCTCATCATCTTTTTTTTTATATAATAGTTTATTTTTACATCATTTTGTATATATTTTTTTAATCTCAATTGTAATCCCCATGGGTTCCCCATCACCAAGTCACTCATGTGCCATCACCATAATCCTGTGCAATTCCCTCCCACACCCCTGTTTTTGATCCCATTCCCCACTCCACCCCCACAAAATGTCTCAGGTATATGGCTGTTCATTATTCTTATTATTTTCTGGCCTGGTCCATTGTACTCCTGCTATGAGTGAAACCATCCAGTATTTTTCTTTCTCTTTCTGGCTTATCTCACTAAGCATGATATTTTCCAGCTCCATCCAAGTTGCTGCAAAAGACATGTGTTTCTCTTTTTTGGTTGCTGAGTAATATTCCATTGTATATATGTATCACAATATATATATATATATATATATATATATATATATACCACATCTTTTTAATCCAGTCATCTACTTTTGGGCATTTGGGCTGCTTCCATGTTTTTCCAATTGTAAATGAATCAGCAATAAAAATGGGGGTGCAGGTATCTTTTTGAATTAGTGTTTTTGTGTTTTTTTGGTAGACACCTAGTAGTGGGATTGCTGGGTCGTAGGGAAGCTCCATGTTAAGCAGTTTGAGGAACCTCCAAACAGTTTTCCATAGTGGTTGTACTAGTTTGTATTCCCACCATCAGTGCAGGAGAGTTCCTTTTTCTCCACATCCTCGCCAACATTTGTTGTTGCTAGTTGTTTGAAGATGTGCCATTATCACTGGGGTGCTACCTCATCATCTTTTACATGCATGTTTTTATCCTATGTCAGAGGGAAAAGTAGCTATCTATCAGTCCAAGTTTAATCTCATCACCTTTGTTTTATATAGTCTCTCTTGCTTTTCAGAGATCTCTTTAACTGCTTCCTTTCTCTTTTATATTTTTAACTTCTTTGTCTTGAAACAAAAGGACACATTTTCTCAACTCTTCTTTGTAGTCAAGAACTGTATAACACATATAACCAAGCTCCAATGAAGGTAGTCTAAGCATATATCACTGCTTTTACCTAGGTCATTAATTGTTTCTTATTTCAGAGACAGTGCACAACGGACACATTTCACTTCTTTCCTTCATGTACCCCCCACATTTTTTTTGGCATGTGAAGCACTTCGCTTTTTAATCTTCTTCCTGGAAATCTGCTTCATTCATTTCCAAGATAATACTGTCTCCTCTCAGTACCTACTTATCACCCTTAGGATTAAGTCCAAAGTCTTAACTCTGAAGGCACGTGATTATATAGATATACATTGCAACCAAAAACAAACAAAAAGCTTCTTGTAGATCCCTGAATTCATTAAGCTTTCTTCCCTGCTTTTGCTTAAATAGTTGCCAATTAGAATATGTTCTTCTCCAAATTGTTCTTTGCCCCCTTGACAAATACCTTATCTATGAGCTAGTTTAGGTTCTACTTCTCCTAGGAACTGCCAAGAGGAGATTAATTACCTGTCTTGTATGCTTCTAAGCCATTGCCTCTCTTGGAACCTGTCATGTCTTATTACAATTGAAGTATGAAATTATTCTACAAACTTGGTAATGCAAGAGATCTCACATGTTAAAGTGTTCTTTAAAGTATTGTTGACATTCTGCTAGGCACGTAGGCTATGCAATTTCAGTCAATATTCTAGTCTCCTAATGGGCTATGCAAATATTCTGAGGTCTTATGCAAGACCAGAAAAAGAAAGAAAATACTTGGAAGGCTCTTTTAGTCATTAATCATTAATTTTTCCACCAACTCCTTAATGTAGTATATGATGTACCTTTTTGTGTTAACCTGTAATGATGCACAATATATATATATATATATATATATATATATGTATATATATATATATATATATACACAATGAAATACTATGCCATAAATAAGATGAAATGTTGCCATTTGTCACCACAACATGGATTTAACAGAACAATGCACTACTTTTCAAGATCTGTAGGTAGGAGATAAGAATGAAAGTATTAGTAAAGTTCAGATAATGAAAATTATTAATCACCATGCTGAAGTATTTGCATGTGATTTACAAGAGGCAATAGAGCATAGAGGTTAGGGCTCAAGCTTTGGAGCAATATTTGCCTGACTTTGAATCTGTCTCCATTGTTCAAGGCTATGAAGCCTTGGAATAATCATCTAACTTCACTATGCCTCAGTTTCCTTATTGGCAAAGTGGGATAACATCAATACTTATGTCACAATGTGATGAGAACTGAGTGAATCAATGCAGTGAAGTGCTTATAAGAGCATTACCACACCATGAGCAGATTGAATTATGAACTATTATTGCAAATTTTTCTTTATAGCAGTGGTAAATCAATGAAGGACTGCGACTGGACATTATTTGTGTTTTGTAATCATCACACTGGCTATAATGGAATCTGATTGTAAGGTACAAAATACATCAAGAGTTTATTGCAGTTGATCAGTCAAGAAATGGTGGCTAGGATTAGCCTTGTGCTAGTGAGGATGGAATAATGTATTGAATAGATGGATTTCAAAGATATTTAGAGAATCAAATCTTTATGATTTTGTGTGTGTCTATGAAAATGTAGTTGGAGATAAATGAGAGAAAGGAACCTAGGATGTGCCCTATATTTCTGGTTTAGGACACTGAGAAACCATGCTATCATTTGGTACTGGGGATAGAGAAAAGGATGATGATAAATTGAATTATTGTTGGTATATTCATAATCCTCATGCATATTTGTGTTCTTTGAAACAAAATAACTGAGTTACATAATTCATTAGTGCTTTGAAATCATGTATTGAATGCTTGTCTAAGCATTAAATAGAATTTATCACTGTTCCAGGAAAGTTATACTCACCTTTCTATACCTTTCTTTGATAAGCTCAGATTTGTTTTTACATAGTTCAAATATATTATTGAGAAGAATCCTTTGATGAATGATGTAGAAATATCAATCATTATACCATCATAGAACGCTAGTAACTTTGTTTTGAACTAGGAGTCTATCAGCTTTCCAAAATGAGAGGATCCTTGGAAGTAGCTAGTGTATAGTCTTAAATCCTATATGTGTGTTTATTCATTTACCAACCATCTACTGTCCACTCTGTAATAGTCATTATGCTAATACAAAAGCAAAAGCAAGCCCTGTTTTTGTAGACCTTACAATAATCAAAAGTGATCGATGATGTTTAAGGAATCATGATAATTGAACAGTTTTTAAGTACCAACTATTGTGAAGGAAAGTGTCTAGTGGCAGTATAAGAGTTAGAAGCAAAGGTTCTAGAATCACTGTGATTTGGTTGGAATCCTGCTTCTTCCTACCTCCTATCTGGCCAGTTATTAACCACACTGTGTCTCAATTGCTTATGAAAAATGAGTTGATGTTAACTAGTCTGAGGGAGATAGAAGGAGATACAACTATTCCAGGTAGGTGGAGCAGCATGTGCACAGCCTCTGTGGTGAGAGTATAGAATGCATGAAAAGTATCAGTTCAAGTAGTCAGGTGCTGCAGTGTTTAGGGTTTCAAGACCCAAGCAAATATTTTTATATTTATCCAAGATGTAAATGAAGTCATGAAGAATTGTTAGTAGAGAAGTTGAATGATGGGATTTGCATTTGGAAAACAGGGTGGGGCAGGGGAAGTCTCTGTTTGCAGTATGGAAATAAAGTGAGACTCAGTAAATACAGATAGCTATATTAAGACTATAACATTTCAGGCAAATTATGATGGTGATTTGGATTATAATGGAAGGGGGAATAGATATAAGTGGTTTCAAGGGATGTTTGAAAAGTTAATTGAGCTTGATTAAGAATTAGATATGGGAGATGTAGTTATCAGATACCTAGGATCATTGTTTGGTATCTCACTTAGTATTGCTGAATGGATGCCATGTCCAATCAGATGAGGCTACTCTAAAACTATTGTACCTCTGGCAATGGGATCAGATGGAAGATCATGATGTCTGTGACAGCTGAGATTTGATGTGTCCTTGAAATTTCCCTGTGAAGTTTCAATAAATAGGTCTGGAACTTAGAACAGTAATTTAGGTGAGATATATATGTTGGAACATCATTAGCATATATATGGTAATGGAAGGTGTCAAATGGATAAAATGACCTAGGGAGAATAGAGTCAGAAGAGATGAGAATCTCAAAGAGTTCAGCCACTAAATATTAGGATAAATAAAATATAAGCCTAAAAATGAAATGAAAATTTCTATCTTTAACATATATGAGCTGTATATATGGATACAATTTAAATGGTAAGATTCTAGATAATGTGATCTGGGTTGGAATTCACATGAGATTTGCCTTACTTTACTTACCTTAGTTAGAAATATACCTTCCTTATTATAGCAGGAGGGAAGGCAAATGTGTAGATAGGGAAAATAAATAATCAAGTAGATAAGGAATTTCCTTCTGATAGCTTCAATTTTGTTTTCAAAAAGGCCCACATCAGGTGGGAAGAGGGAGTGAGCAGATTGAAGATATGGGGAAAACTTTGTTATTGTCAAGAATGGAAAAATGTTAAACGGGAACATGAAATAGTGATTGAGACATTGTGGGCTTATTTAAAGTTGAATGATGTGACTATTTTGGAACAAATCTATCATGAGAATTATTTCATAAACACCTGTTCAGGTACTGGCACATAGAAAATCTGGGCATTAGATTCATTAGGGTAGGATTTATATCGTAGAAAGTTATGATAGAAAAGCATAGGGGCATGTTTAATTTGGGTTCTGGAAGCATAAAAAGAAAGAAGGCAAAGTCTGGGTGATGGATTTGGAAAAAAGGTCAAATCTGAAAAATTGAAACATGATAATAGTGGCAGTGCTTAAAAATGAAAGCTAGAATGGGTCCTGGTGGTGTAGCGGGTTAAAGCACAGCACTAAGAAGCTAAAGCCACTGCAGCATGAGTTTGATTCCTGCCCCAGGTGTGACCCACATGGCGCCAGACCTCTCCTGACCCGCCCGCTGCTCCCCTCAGCAATGTACTTTTTAGATCTGCCTGTTCTACTCCCAACTCTGTCTCTGGTGAATCTTCTTACTGCCCCTACACCTCTGGCCTGTACCCTACCCAGTTCTGTATGCATAATAATCTTTAAAAAAAATGAAATAACAAGAATGAAAAAGATAGGTAGGAACATCATTTATCTGCTCTGGCTTCTGTTTTCTTATCTGTAGATAAGCCATGGTGACAGATGATGGAGGCCAAGTGGGTATTTGTGTGTATACATTTGTACATATACCTCATTTCCTTTTGGTAGTAGGTCTGAAGAGAATTAGGAAGATCTAGTAGCTGCTGAAAAGCATCCCACCCACTTTTCAGGAATAAAATGGAAGATAGGAGGGATTAGTCATTCTAGTGTACCCCTGGATACTCAGTCAAAGGAAGACATAGCCATGCTCTGGAGTTGTCATCCTTGAGGAGTAGTTCTCTTTTTCTTAATCATGTTTTATTTTGCTGAACCAACTATGGTGGATCTTTAATTATGGAATCAGTTGTTCGATCTATCAGGAAGAAGTGTGTACACTGTTGACGAATTCCAAGGCATTCTGTCAATAACCAGAGTATATGTCATGAGCTGCAATATCTGGTAAAGGTGAAGCAGCACAAGACTAAAGGTGTGTGAATGCACCAGCAGATATCGTTCACAGAGCCCGGCAGCAGCTCAGGTGGGAGAAAGGCAATAGTTCCTGAGGACATCCCATGTTAGCACAATCTTCAGATGATCAAATAGCAGCCTCTAGCATGTATATTTTCTTGGTTGCAGCATGCAGTCTTTAAGGGTATAAACAGAGGGCGTTGAATTATCGTCACAGTATATTTTGTCATTGTGGAAAGTTTTTACTTCAGCGTTTTTGAGTTATAATACTTGTAAGTGGAGTAGCTTAGTGTTTTTTTTTTTTTTCCTTTCCTGGTTGGAGACTAGGTAAGAAAAGTGCTCCATGGCAGAGATGTGACCCTGCTCAGGAGTGAATTACTGGCTCAAAGTCTATGTACACAATGAGGGATTGGATCATACAAGTGCATCCTTCTTGGAAACTTAGACTTAAAAGGATATGAACTCTAAAAGGATTTTGATATGTACTGTTAAATAGTCCTCTAATTATTTTACAGGCACTCCTTGAAGAAAAAGGTTATGTCCTCACATAGCTGAAGGAGTTTGGGAATACAAGGTTACTGGAAGGTTATACAACTTTGCTCCATGAGGCCAAGGACCCTGGGCTATGAGGAATTTCCTCATTTGCAGTGTCAGGGTGCTTTCCTCATCTGCATGATCAAAGGTGGCTCACTAGCAAGGCTACATTTGAAGCAACAGGATGGAGAAAGAGGAAGAGAGAAAATATCCATTACCTTTTGAGACATGGCCCAGTCATTCGTTTTTTGGGGATTTGGGTTGACTCAGTCTTACCTATTATAAATAGTGCTGCAGTAAACAGGGGTGCAGCTATCCTTTTGAATTAATTTTTTTTTTAAATCTTTAGGTAGATCCCTAGGAGTGGGATTGCTGGGTCTATGGAAGCTCCACTTTTAGTAGACTGAGGTATCTCCATAGTGGTTGTGTAACAGGGTGTTACACAAGGAAAATGGGGAGGTTCCAGGTTCCTTGCACCACCCAAAGGTGGGTGGAGCTGAGCTGGAAGGAGAAGAATTTGGAGAGAGGACTGAAGAAGAAGGAAGCAGGATGGAGAGCTAGAAGGAGATGCTAGAGAGGCACACGGAGCAGAGAGACATGTGAAGAAATGGCCCTTGTTTCTTAGTCTTGGACTGGGTGAAGCAGATGTGAGTGAGAGCCCTATGGGGAGGTGACAATGGCAGCATTTATTGTGATTTTGATTTTCCTCCCAGACTTGTCTGTCCATTTCTGACCCTTTTCTATGGGTCTCAGTTAGAAGGTACTTTAGGCTGGTGATGGGCTTTTGGGTCTTGTTTTGGGCCAGTCGCTTTTGGGTGGACTTTTACCCAAGAAGAGACAGGTAACTTTGGTTGCTTGATTTGGAAACTATATTCTTTGTCTTGTCTGTATTATGCACTAATCATATTAAAGTTCTTTTCCACTAAAGGTCTTATTAATGCAGCAGATGGCAGAACCTGTTTAGAGTGGCAGGTTTATGGGTCTTTGGGTACCCCTGTCCCTGCTCTGCAACAGATTGACCAGTTTGCATTCCCAACAGCATTGTACAAGGAACTGTGGTGATGGCACATGGGTAAATTGGTGGTGGAAATTCTATGGGGACCACACCTGAAAAAAGAAAGCAAACATTGTAAAAAAAGAACAATTGGGCCCTCCCTGGTGGTGCAGCGTGTTGAAGCACAGCACTACGAAGCTAGCCACAGCCACTTCAGCCTGAGTTTGATCCCCGGCTAGGGAGGTGACCCACACAGCACAGAAGACTTCTCCTGTCTTGCCTGCTGCTCCCCTCAGCAGTGTATTTGAGTCCACTTGCCTATCTGCTCCCCATTCTGGTAAATCTTCTGGTAAATCTTCTCACTGCCCCTTCATCTTTGGCCTATACTCCAGTTCTGTATATATAAGTAAATCTTTAAAAAATTGAACAATAATGCAAAATACATACATATAATTACTAAACAAAAAGAGATGGTCCAGAAATTCAAGATAGCACTTCTATTTACATGTCTTAGGCTAGAACTTAATCAGATTTCACATATAGTTGCAAGGCTGCTCAAAAATATAGCCTTCATTTTTTTTTGAGACTGTGTGCCCAGTTAAAGGTTAAGATTTTCCATTATTACTAAAGGAAGGAGAAGAAATAATATTTTTAAAAAGATTTATTTATTTATTTATGCATACAGAACTGGTGTATAGGCCAGAGGTGCAGGGGCAGTGAGAGGATTCTCCACAGACGCAGTGGGGAGCAGAACAGACAGATGGACTGACAAATACTGCTGAGAGGAGCAGTGGTGAGATAGGAGAGGTCTGTTGTGCCATGTGGATCACCAACCAGGCCAGGGATCAAACCTGCCCTGAAACGGCTGCAGCTAGCTTGCAGTGCTGCATCCTAATCTTTGTGCCACCAAGGAGGGCCCAGGAGAAGAAATATTAGGGAATGTCTGGTATTGTTAAACTGCACCACCTCCAAAATGAGTGTACAAATTCATATTCTACCAGCAGTCTGAGATAAGGCTCACGCTTTATAGTATTTTATTTATTCACATACCTTGGATTACAGTTTTTTAGTTGAAGTGACTTTGATTTATGTTGTTCGTGTATTAGGAGAATAGGATCCCCCCTCAAGCGTTGTTAGCACACTATACCTACCACCAGCATGCCCCTTCCCCACCTTGCTCTTTCCTCTCCCCATCTGGTAGCTTTGGAGTTAACTTTCTAGGGCTTGTTGATAGCTTGACTTTATCTGACCCTTTGTTTTGTTTCTCTATGTTCTACATATAAGTGACACCTTCCGGTATTTCTCTTTCTCCTTCTGACTTCTTTTATGTAGAAGAAACCCCTCCAGCTCTATGAAGCTGCAAATGGCAAGAGTTTATTTTATTTTAATAGTTGACTAATATTCCATGGTGTATATGAATCCTAGATTTTTTAATCTACTGCTCTGGTTAGGTGGTTTCCATATTCAGCTGTTATAAACAGTGTTACAATGAATATAGGAGTGCATATTTCCCTTTGAAAGACTGATTTTGTATTCTTCAGGTAGATACTTAGGGGTGGAATTACTGGGTCATGTATCAGATCCATGCTTAATCTTTTGAGTTATCACCATATTGTTTTCCATGGGGGATGGGCCAATAACAGTATGAGCGTATTTTTTCCCCCATATCCTCACGATACTTGCTTTTGGTCTTTATGCTGTGGGCTATTCTCATAGATGTGAGGTGGTACTAAATTGTGGTTTTGATTTGCATTTGCTTGACATGCACCTGTTGCCCATATCTATATCTTCTTTAAGAAGTGCCTAGTTAGGAGGCCTCCTTGGCGCAGTGAGTTAAAGTACAGAACTAAGAAGCTAAGGCCACTTCAGAGTGAGTTCGATCCCCGCCATGTACTTCATCGATCTGCCTGTTCTGCTGCCCACTCTGACTATGGTGAATCCTCTCACTGCTCCCTCATCTCTGGCCTGTACCCCAGTTCTGTATACATACATAAATAAAAAATCTTTTTTAAAAAGTGCCTAATTAGCTCTTCTGCCTATTTTTTGATAGGGTTATTTGACTTCATTTTATTGAGTTGTATGAATTGTTTGGAGATCTTTGATATCAGCCCCTTTTCAGATGTATGGTGTGCAAATATTTTTGCCCATTTAGTAGGGTGTATTTTTGTTTTATTCAGTTTCTTTCGCTGTGCAGAAACTTTTGTTCAACTTAGTGCCAGTTGTTTTTATTCTGTTTTGTTTTTCTTGCTGCCAGAGACAAATCTGTAGAGACATCTCTAAAGCCTAAGTCATGGAGTGTTTTGCCTATGTTTTTTTTAATACATTTTTGGTATGGTGAGAGCTAGTGATCTAATTTCATTCTTTTGCAGTTGACTCTCCAGTCTTCCACACCACTAATTGAAAGGGCTTTCTTTGCTCCAGTGTATACAACCCACTCTGTCTCTGGTGTATTCTCTCACTCCCCACACCTCTGGACTGTACCCCAATTCTGTATGCTTAATTAAATAAATCTTTTTTAAAAAAAGTAAGCTTACACAAGGTTATTAGACTGGATGAATCTTCAAGTAATGCATGGGAAATATTATTTTGCCGTGAAAGAACTAATGGAAATATATGAAGAAGACAGGATGCTTCAGTATTTTAAAAATAAGGACAGTCAGTAATTCAAAAATACTAATTTCGGCCCTCCCTAGTGGCGCAGCGGGTTAAAGCACAGCACTGAGAATCTAAAGCCGCTTCCGCATGAGTTCGATTCCCGCCTGCCCCGGAGGTGACCACATGGCGTGGCAGACCTCTCCTGACCCGCCCGCTGCTCCCCTCAGCAGTGTACTTCTTCGATCTGCCTGTTCTGCTCCTCACTCTGTCTCTGGTGAATCCTCTCACCCTCCGCGTCTCTGGCCTGTACCCCAGTTCTGTATGTACAAATAAATAAATCTTTAAAAAAAATACTAATTTCTACTTAATGGAAATTAGGATAATATTTCATTTTCTCAGTGTACTAAAGTTTATTTATTCCTGCTACCACTGTCTTGATTGTGTTCATGTTTTGGCAGTTATAAATAATGCTGCTATATAGATATAGATATATGAGGAAAGAGGAAGTGAGGGAGATAAAGGAAAAAGAAAGAAAGAAGAAAGGAAGGGTTAAGGAGAGAGAGGCATGAGAGAGAAAGAGCATGAAGTGATAGAATACCCTACATGTTCTGAGTTTCAAGTAGGCTGCCTATCTAAGCCAGAATAAAACTCCTATTGCCTAGAGATGTGAACACTGGCATTCTTTGGAACTATGTACAGTTGAATTGCTTGAGCATTTAATTTCCAAGTTCTGAAACACAATAAATGCTCTGTGTCCCTATTCTGCATTTTGAAATAGCTACTAGAGCCAATTTCTGCTATTAATTCAAGTCTTTAGCCATGTTTATAGTCTAACAGTGAAATATTAAAACTTCCTTGTTATAAGTGCATTTAGGCTTTTTCTGATGAATTTTACTGTAGAAAAAACATTTAGGAGAAAAAAAAAGAAATCTCATTGCACATAGGGAGAAAGTAATGATGTTTTATAGCCTTGGCAAATGGCAGGTTTTCAAAATAATGTTAAGTAGAAATGCAAAAATTAGGGGAAAATTTTGCAAAATAATTTGAACTGATAAGAAGTGTGAAAGTCATCACTAGTGAAACCAAATTTCAGTATTCTCTAATTGTTTCAGGAAAATGTTTCCCCCTGGTTTCCCTTTGGTAATTATTATGCTAAGGTAGTCTGACTTGTATCCCTCAAATAAGAACACCCACAATTACTAAAACAGAATAGCAAAAATTTCAGGAAGACAGTATCAAGCCCTTTTATGAAATGTTCTTCATTCATGTTTTTAAAAGGGATGAAATGAGTGATTTCCTCCTTTCATAGCAAACCTCAAAATTGTTATACCTGAACACATTATCTCCAATTTTCACCCTTTGCTTCTTTCCTGAACCTACTTTAATCTGAGTTTTGCTGTAGAAACTTCACTGACTGAATTTCACTCATTTTCAGTGTCACTAATATACCTCCAGTTTGCACATTCATCAGAACATCATCAGCCCTCATATTACTTGGCCTATCAGCTGCTTTGACATCGTCTATCACTCTAGCCTTAAAACGTTTTCTCCACTTGGTTTCTGGAACAACACAGAACTTGAGTTACTCTTTACATACCTGGCATTTCCTTCATCTGCTTTTGTGGTATGTCCTTATTTCTTTGACCTCTTTATGTTGGATGTTCCCAGATCTCAGTCAGTGTTCCTTTTTTCTTTACCCACCCCTAGGAAACTTCATTTGATCCCATGGATTTCAATACTATCTACAAGCTGATGACTCTCATATATGTGTCTATAAGCTCTGGACTTTCTCCTAGCCTCCAGAGTCAAATATCAAACTCCCTGTTCATCTTCTCCTGTTGGATATTTAGTCAGGGAATACAAATTTTGTTATCCAAAACTAAATTCTTGTCCATCATTCCCGGGGCCCATAAATAGTTATCTAGTTGTCTGTGACAAAATAGGGACATTATCTTCTGATCAATAAACAATATCAATATCTCCACTGCTATCAGTTTGGTCCAATATACAGCTTTAGCCAAGATTATTGCTTCTACCCTTCCATAGACAGGAGTCTTTCAGAAATGTTAGTTACATCATGCCTCTCAACTCACAACTGCCCATTTTTTCCTATTATACTAAAATGATTGGTAAATTCATTACCATGGCCTGTCCTCTGCTGGAACCCTAATCCTAGCCTCTTGTTTCCTATCCCATGATCTTGCTATTCCTAGAATTTCTAAACTGATGTCTTGTTTCCTATCCCATGATCTTGCTATTCCTAGAATTTCTAAACTGATGTCCATCTCAGTGTTTTTGGGTGTGCCATTTCTTTTTTTCTTTTTTTAAGATTTATTTATTTATTCATACAGAACTGGGGTACAGGCCAGAGATGAGGAGAGTGAGAGGATTCACCAGAGACAGAGTGGGGAGCAGAACAGGCAGATGGACAAAGTACACTGCTGAGAGGAGCAGCGGGCGGGTCAGGGGAGGTCTGCCATGCCATATGGTCACCTCTGGGGCAGGCAGGGATCGAACTCATGTGGAAGTGGCTTTAGCTTCTTAGTGCTGGGCTTTAACCTGCTGCCCCACCAGGAAGAGCCCAGGTGACCATTTCTACCTGAAAGATTATTCCCTTATGTCTCCACATGGCTCATTCTTTCACATCATTGAGGTTCTTGATAGCACTTTTTCAGAGAGGCATTCCCTGACCACCTTATTTAAAATGACCCCCCCATTATTCTCTTTCATATTACCCTGATTTATTTTCTTTATAGAACTTAAGTTGTCTGATATCTTTATTTATCTGGTTTCTCCCACAACAAAGTTCTATGAAGGAGCCAGGTACTTTGTGTTGTTGATTGTTGTATCTCTAGTACTTCAGACAATACTTGGCATGTAGTAGATTTACAACAGTGATTATTGACTAAAAACAATATCGTATAAATATTTGTAAGTTTTTATCAACACAACTTTCTATAACTGAGGATACTACATGTGATATAATATCATGTTTCCATGTGTTTACAAGTCTCTACCAAAACCTTCCAAGTACATTTTGTATTCTGTTTTCACTTAGCATGAAGGGGTCACACTGTTATTTACTTTTTAAGTTGTTTCATGAAGTGAATGTTTTGGGCACACAATATTTCCTGGCAAGCAAGTGTTTGGCAGCATCTGAGGTTATGGAGAAGGGTGTTCAACAAAGCAGATTGCTTCTTCTTTTTTTTTTTTCAAAAGAGACTGTTTTGCTAATATCAGAGAAATTGTCATTCAGGATATTGCATACGTTTCAGCTGAGATTTCATTTGAATAGAATATGAGGTATATCTAATATAATCTTTGAATAGAATGTTAAGTATATATATTTAATAATAATTTGACCTGTTTCAAGAAATTGACAGCCTAGCTGGATTTTTTTAAGGGTTGTAAAGGCCTGTTGGTCATTTGCTTATGGGATTATAAACTAGTAAGTTTCAGTTCTGTTCAAATTAAGCACAGATTCTGAAGAGTGTAAAGTGCTTAATGAATTAACACTGCAAATATGGCAGTTGCCTTGGTAGCTCAAAACTAAATTCTCTAACCTTTACAGTGCTTCAGGAAACTTGTTAGTTTGGTGAACTCAGAAGTTTACACAGTAAATTATCTGAATAAAGAATTAGGTGATAGAATAACTACATATTTCTTCCACGATTTTTGGAAGACGTATCAACAAAATCAATAAATGCTGTTAATATAAGATGTCAGGGACAGATATAGTCATATAAAATTAGATGTTTTAGTAGTATTTGTTAGAAAGGGATTCTATCTGTATTTCATTTGTCTTCAGTGTTGATGAATTAAGCATGTGCCTAACATCCTTGTGCATTTTTGTGGAGAATGACTTATAATTACTTGACTAAGGCAAGCATGATGTAATTGTCTGATTCAAAGTCTTTTTATGTTTGAAAGTACATAGCCATCTTTTGGCATTTTTTTAAAGGTTTATTTATTTATATATATAAAACTGGGGTACAGGCCAGAGGTGCAGGGGTTGTGAGATAATTCACCAGAGACAGAGTGGGTAGCAGTACAGGCCAACTGACAAATACACTACTGAGGGGAGCAGCAGGTGGGTCAGCAGAGGTCTGCCACGCCATGTGAGTCACCTCTGGGGCTGGGGATCGAACTCATGCAGAAGCAGCTTTAGCTTCTTAGTGCTGTGCTCTAACCCACTGCGCCACCAGGGAGGGTCCATCTTTGGCATTCTTTCTGGATGACTCCACTGAAGAACATAGTATTTGCTACTTATGATCTTCATTGGATTTGACTCACCATCGGTTCATGGGCTGAGTTTACTCTTTTTTTTTTTTTTTTTAAGGAGGAGACACATGCATGATGACACTAACAAATATATTTTGAGATAATCTTTTGTTTAAATTTTATAATAGTTTGTTTTTACATATTTTTGTGCATTTTTCCATCTCAGTTGCAGTCCCCTTTGAGTTTATTCTTATTGTGCCATGTATTGATATTAGGTTTCAAGATCTGGGAAGATCCTGAGACAATAAGTACAATTCTGACTCATTGTCAAGCATACTACAGAAGGTATGACTAGACATTTACACGTATTTAGGTGGTCTCCTTAAAACAAGATTAATTTTTCTAGAAGTCAGTGCTTTGAGTCACAGTCTGAAACCAGGGAGTAAACTGTTGAAAGAAAATGAAACAGTTATCCCAGGGCTAACTTCTATGAGAGAAAATTTAACTTCAGTGAAGTAAAATTAGTTGAAATGACATAATCTTAATTTTCTCATATTTTGTTTATTTTTTAATATTTATTTATCCACACACAACTGGAGTACAGGTGCAGGAGGTGAGCGAGTTCACCAAAGACAGAGTGGGGAGCAGAACAGGAAGATGGATGAAGTACACTGCTGAGGGGAGCAGCGGGCAGGTCAGGAGAGGTCTTGCCATGCCATGTGGGTCACCTCCCTGGCTGGGGATCAAACTCATGCTGCAGTGGCTGTGGTAGTTTCATAGTGCTGTCCTTTAACCCATTGTGCCACCAGAGATGACCCTCAAATTTTATTAATTTTTCAATCATTTATATAATGATATAATGTGGGGTTTACATCTACACACTTCCATAAGTGCACACACTCATCCTCCACCCAAGCTCCCATGCTAATGTCCCATCCTCTTCTGTCTTCTATCCTCTTTCCTCCCTCCTTCCCATTCTCTCTTGTAACCTGTGTATTTCTATAGAGTCTGCAATTTACTGCTGTTTTGCCAGTTGCTTTTCTTTCTGTATTCTGCAAATGAGCGAAACCATCTAGTAACTTTCTGACTTATTGCACATAGCATAATCATTTCAAGATACACTCATTTTGTCCCAGATGGCACCATTTCATCATTTTTGAATAGCTCAGTAATATTCTGTTGAGTATATATTCCATTTTTTTTTATCCATTCATCTGTTGATGGGCATTTATACTTATTCAATGACTTGGCAATTGTGGACAGTATTGCTATGAACATAAAAATACATACATCTTTTTGTAATAATATTTTCACATTCTCTGGGTAAATAACTAGATGTGGTAGTTCCACTTTAATTTTTTTGAAAGATTTATTTATTTATTCATATAGAGCTGGGGTACAGGCCAGAGATGTGGAGGGTGATAGGATTCACCAGAGACAGAAAGGGGAGCAGAACAGGCAGATGATGAAGTACACTGCTGAGGGGAGCAGCGGGCGGGCCAGGAGAGGTCTGCCTCGCCATGTGGATCTCCTCCGGGGTAGGTGGGAAACGAACTCATGCGGAAGTGGCTTAAGCTTCTCAGTGCTATGCTTTAACCAGCAGCGCCACCAGGGAGGGCCCCCACTTTAACTTTTTAAAAGGAATCTTCATTACATTTTCCATAAAAGAAAGGAGGCTAGCCTTTATAATCACATATCTTTTTGTGCTTATGTTGTATGATTGAGAAATTTAAACTTTCCGAGACTTAAACAATTCACTTATAATACTGGAGTAATAGCAATAGTAAATACCATTGCTTGTGAGACTTACCTGTACTAATCCATATCAAGCATCTGGCAAAATGCTTGACACATGGTAAGAGATTAAACTACAGTCATTTTTTTTTCAAAGTCCTATAGCATGGTTGGGTGTTAGAGGTTAGATCTCCCAGCCAATGACGTCTCATGTATAATCATTTAATTTATTATTTCACCCACAGATGACATAAGCTTTTGTAATCCGCTTTTCTTTGCTCAAGTGTTACTTCTCTATTTTCTCATGTTCTTTCTCTCCAAACTCAATTTTTATTTTTAAAAAAGATTTATTTATTTATGCATACAAGAGTTGGGGTGTAGACCAGAGATGTGGGATAGGGTTGAGAGGATTCACTATAGACAGAGTGGGAAGTGGAACTGGCAGATCTGGGTCTTCCCTAGTGGGACAATAGGTTAAAGCACAGCACTATGAAGCTATCCGCAGCCACTGCGGCAGGACTTTGATCCCCTGCCAGCGAGGTGACCCACAAGGCGCAGAAGACCTCTCCGGACCTGCCCACTGCTCCCCTTAGCAGTGTATTTCAGTGGATCTGCCTGTTCTTCTCCCCACTCTGTCTCTGGTGAATCTTCTTACTCCCCACGCCTCTAGCTTGTACCCCAGTTCTTGTATGCATAAATAAATAAATCTTTAAAAAAGATAAAGAACAAGCCCTCCCTGGTGGCGCAGCAGGTTAAAGCACTGCACTAAGAAGCTGAAAACACTTCCACATGAGTTCGATTCCCGCCTGCCCCGGAGGAGACCACATGGCATGGCAGACCTCTCCTGGTCCGCCCGTTGCTCCCCTCAGCAGTGTACTTCGTCATCTGCCTGTTCTGCTCCCTGCTCTGTCTCTGGTGAAGTCTTTCTCCACCCCTGATTCTCTGGCCTGTACCCCAGTTCTGCATGTACAAATAAATAAATCTTTAAAAAAAAAAAGATAAAGAACAGGCAGATCTACTGAAATACACTGCTGAGGGCGAGACAGAAGTCTGCTGCAGCATGTGGGTCACTGTCCTGGTGAGGATGGAACTTGTGCTGCAGTGCCAATATCTCCCCTTGTGCCACCAGGGAGGCCCCACACTCTTATTTTTAGATGCTTTAATAATGTGACTAGAAAGTATCAAATTTGTAAAATCGAATGTTTTACTCAAACAATGAAAAAAATAATATGTCTATACTTCTTTTTAGTATTTTTAATTACCATGTTAGTTACATTGCAGGTTCAGTATTTTCTAAAAAGTAATTATTTGTCCTTGCAACTTGGCTTCTGCTTTTACATACAAAAAAGAACCTATGGACATTTCAGATGCTTTGGAAGAAGATAGGAAGGGAAGTATTAGAATTATAACTAAATCCTCTAAAGTTGAGACAAAGAGAAAACAGGCCCGGCCTGTGATAATTGCCTATGATAATAAATTTCCTGAGAAACCATATTATTGGTAAGTACCTGGAGTTTCTCCAATAATGCAAGGATTATCCCAGAACTCTTAGAAAGAGGGATAATGTAGAATGGCTTTGAAGAGATAGGGAAGTGAAGCTGAAAATAGATAATAGCTTTAGAATTGCCATTCCAAACGAGATTCTCAGTGTGAAGCTGCCTAAGCAATAGTGTTATGTCAAACTAAATAGGTTGAAACAGGAAAATTACCCTTTGCAATGATTTTAGAATGTAAAATGCCTTGTGTGTGGTTGTCAATGTCTCTGATATTAGATCCTCTTGATTCAAAATCAAGCATCACCATTTATGTCTGTGTAACTTAATGGATGTTAATTTCCCTATGTCTCAACTTCTGGTCTTTAAATGTTGAATACATTTTTTACATATATCCAAGGCTGACTGTGAGTATTATTGAAATAATGTATGTAAAGTACTTGGCATAGGGCAATACCTGAGATGCTGTGAATGCTGAATAAATAGCATGAAGTTTTATCATCATCATCATCACTACTACTGATAATATCACTTGTCATTTTTATCTTGTTTCTTAGACAATGTTTAGCTTGCATAGTATTTGACAGAATTAGGTTCTCCATGACAGTTTATTGAATTTATACTCTAGAAATATTATTATGATAAAAATGTATGTTGGGATTGATGACATTTGTGGAGGGTGAGTTAGGTAGAGAAAGGTTCAGGGGAGGCCTCAAGTAAAATAAATTCAGGATAGATAACTTATAACAAAAATACTTACTTGCTAGTCATTAGAAAGAGCTCAAGAGAGCTCATGTTTTTCAGTTCCTTTTTCTGTCACCAGTAAATTCTGTGAGCTTGAGTAACTTAACTTCTTCTCTGGGTATTTCCTCATTTTAAAAATTAAGGACTCAGTACTAATGAGTGGCTAATTGTGGGCTGGAGGTAGCAAATATTTCAAATCCTTTTAAAATCTTCCCAGTCTATATTCCCATCTATCATCTTCCTTTCATCTTCAGGTCCCTTCTCCCCTTGTGAAAATTCTGTCCTACCTAGTAACCATATAATATACAAACTACTGCACTGTACAAGAGACAAACCTGTAATCCAGAAGTCAAGGAAAGAATTATTTTCATGTTCAGTTGGGTGAGAAAGTATAGTGGCCCTAAGTGTTATTAAGGAAATCCTTTCATAGGTTTATAAGTAAGTAATTCAGAAAGCCAGCTAACCAGTTTCGTACCTTCGGTTAAATGTGTTGGATTGATCCAGGATATATTATTTGAGATCTTGAATCAAATTTCAGTAGCCTATAAATGGAGTAGAAGCAAATGATTTTTGACTCTTAACATTTATGCTGTAAATGACAAAAACTATGAAATATTTGGACAAATGGAGGAGAATTTTATTAATATCTGAAGACATTGTAAGGGAAACCTGATTGTGTTAGTCCTTATAGATAAGGTTTCTCTTTGTCAGACCTATTGTCTTTAATCCAAAATTAATCAGTGTATTCATCTCATTCTATGGGAGCAGCACTGTGGAAATCTGTGGCCTTGTGTTGACCAAAGTTTTCACTACATATAGTTCCTTTGGAGGGCAGCAATGAACTGGCAAGTAGGAAGGAATTTGGGACAGAGGAATTGAGAGATTTTTTTGTTGTTGTTAAAGATTTATTTATTTATGCATACATAACTGGGGTACAGGCCAGAGATGCAGGGGGTGAGAAGATTCACCAGAGACAGAGTGGGGAGCAGAACAGGAGGACTGACTGAAATATACTGCTGAGGGGAGCAGCAGGTGGGTCAGGTGAGGTCTGCCATGCCATGTGGGTCAACCCCCTGGCTAAGTTCGAACTCATACTGTAGTGGCTGCGATAGCTTCATAGTGCTTTAACCCATTGTGCCATCAAGGGAGGGACCTGGGAGAGAGATTTATTGTATTTCATTAATGGAAATGGCATTCTTTTATGATTTTATAAGGCTAAGAAAAAATTTCATGCTGTTGATTCAATATGGTTAGCTAACTGAAGGGACTTACATGCTGGAGTTCCAGAGTAAATTCCTGCAATCCTGAGTGTATAGCATAATTGACTGGAAGTACACTGAATTGGGAATCACTTCTATCCTACTTCCTGCTCTGTTACTAACATGCTGTGTAATCTAGAGCAAGTCTGTTTTACTTCCAAAGATATAAAGAAAGATTGGGTTAGCATTGTCTCCTGTATGCCTCTGGCTCTAACAGTTAGATACAAAAATTCTTCTATGTAATAATTGAATCCTACGAACATTAGAACATTACAGATGGACTAAGTAGAATGAAGAGGATGGGGCAAGGAAAGAGAGTCTGTCTGCTACTGGAATCCAGCCACCTCAAGGGTGGGAGCTGGTCTAGCTGTGGTGTTCTCTTACCCTGCAGCATCACCATAAGTCAGTTGTGGCAGTTAGTCTTCAGAGCCTAGCAAACTGCCCTTATTTCCTGGATTGTGGAATGGGCAAATCAGGTGTGAGAGTTGAACTGATTGGTTCTAAATGGTCCAATCAGCCTCAGTATTAAAAAAAAAAAACAATCAGACTTGTGGCATCCTGAAAGAAGATATAAGCTAGGGTCACCAGGAACTGTGACTCACTGACTCATTGTGTTCCAGCCTCTGGAGAAAAAAGAAGGGCCAGAAGCTGAAAGAAAAAGAAAAGAAGCATCCATCAGCCAACCTCCCAGAAGGGAAGGGAAGCTGAAGACCTCTGTCAGAGACTGGGCCTTCTGTGCTGTCTCTGACATTGCTTGAAAGGAGCACCAAAGTCTCCAGACCTGGTGTCACAAAGAGCTGATAACACTTGATGTCTCTGACACTTCCTCATAGGGACTGGTAGTGAACGTCGCTACTGGCCAGGGCTGTCCGGCACGCCCGGTGACAGGTGACTGATACTCTGCTTTTACTTTTGATGGACACTATGTGGGTGAGATTGTCAGCTACATGTGGTTATAGTGAACTCTTTGTTTATCCTGTTTGTAAAATAAACCCCGTAGTTGTTCCCGGGGCTTCAGGTCTCTTGCAGTTGTGCTCACAGGTGATGTTAAGGGGAAGGATGTCCTAAAGTAACTCTGCAGAGTCTTGTGGACCCCACCCCCTACTTCAGCTTTCTGGACTCTACCCCCTACTCCAGTGATTGGAAACTACAACTCCAAGCAGCAGGGAGAGAACTGCAAGGACCCAAGCACGGAGCTAGCAGGAATTCTGGGACATTGGGGGATAAATAGGACATGATTGCATCTCTTGCTCTCTTGCTTGGGAAATGGCTCTCCGACCGCACGACTCGGTGTGTTCAGTCAGCCTAGCCATAAGGTAGTCCATACTTTGTATCTCGCTCTCTTTCCCTGGGTTGTTTCCTATCCCTTTCCCCTTTTGTAAATAAACCCATTATTGACCCTTTTGTGTGTACCTGCAGTATAACTGAATTGTGAGCACACAGGTGAGGCCCCTGGGTAACCTGGTAACAGTGAGAACCCACAGACAGTGCCCTGACCTCTTAGCAGGCATTGTCCTTCGTTTGGCTACAGCCCATAGGCCCCTACCCATGAGTAGTGTATTGCTATATCCCTTGGTTTTATATTTTGGACTTTTGGCCTTTTAGGGCTTTTTGGCAGTCTCTTGCTTACAGCCTTGGGCCAGTAGGTAGCCACTCTGGCCTATCCTGGTATCCCATCCTCCTGCCCTGATCACCCCTGTTTCATGTCATGCTTAATTAACTTATGCAGGAGACAAAAAGGTACTCTGAGAATTTTGGGGTAAATGACCTTTAATTCTTCTTGTGAAATTATTGGTTCCAGGAATATAGACTAGAAGAGGGAGAATAATTCAGAGCAGTGATTTTTCTTTTAGATTACTTTCTGGTTGAGAATATGAGTAAATTATTTTGATCATAAGGTCAATATTCTTCTAGAATGAAATGATGAAAATCTTTTAAACAACCAAACTGGTCTTTTGTTTGCCACCCTTTAAGGCTAGCTCTGTACCATGAGATCTCTTTGCACAAAGAAGTTTATTATACAATATGACCACCAAGGGAGTCTGCAGTTAAATACCAGAAAAGAAGCCAGGTTTTCAAATGTTAGAGTTGCTGTGATTATATGGGGAATTGAAAGGAATGTGAGGAGTTGTTGGCCACGAAGGGAGTAAGGGACATTGCATTCCCTCTTCTGAGGAGGTGCTGGACTGTGTAAGCTTCATGAGCAACAATGTTTATCTTCTTCAGCAGAGTGTTCCTTGGGGGGTTAACAGCCTTTTCAAAACAGCACATGCTTGTCCTAGTGTTACCAACCTTGGGAGCATCCCAGAGGGTGGACTGAGGGAAAAGAAGTATGTTTAGTATTTGATTCTGCTTAATTTAACTTTTCTAACACAATGTTTAAGCTACAGGTTGGCAGAAATTTGTTACATACCACGGCAAAGAAATACTGTTGTCATTTTAAGAAAGGGGTGAGAAGTTCATATTTATTCTTTGGAAAATTTGTTCTTGTGGTGTAGAGAAAGGTTTAGAGGTAGGAAAGACTGGATATATAGATCACTGATAGTAAGACCCTCAACTTAGGAAGTGCTAATGATAATGAAGTGAATGAATGAGAGAGAGAGGAAGTGAGGAAGACTCCAAGGATTCTGGTTTGGGCAACAGAGAAGATGGTGATGCCATTTTACTGATACAGGAAACACCAGGAAGAATGGGACGGATAGGTAGAAGATGATGATGTAATATTAATAAAGAAATGGGGGACATTCTCATTTATCTGAGGAATTGGTGTATATTTGAAGGTTTCTCAGTAGTCAAGATAACTGAAATACTTTTTTTCTTAAAAATGTGTATAGGTATATGTCAGTGTCTTGTCTTTGTTGCTAGGGGAAAGTGTTGCCATGGAGACTAATGATGTCATAACTTCCCCTGTGAGCCAATAAGAGCACCTTGGTGGTTGTGACTCAGTCTTCAGGCTGGAAGCTGTTTGCAACCATCCTATCCTAAGTGTATGTATGATGCGTAGACAAGTTTGTGTAGAGGGCTAGGGAATTGTGGAGGGCTACAAATGTTTGTTTTGTTTAGTTTTCACTCTTATAGGAAGAATGAGGTAAAACCATTCCGTTCTAGTTAGATTGGTTCCAAACTTGACTTTTTTTTTCTATTCCCAAGGTTCAAAGGGCGTGGCTTCCCCAATTCTTGGCTGAGAAGACACAGAACAATTGTATTTTAATGACATTCAGTCATTTGGTTAACAAGTTATGTTTTTTTTTTCTTTTTAGAGTGGAAATTCCTAAAGATTAAGTCTGCACGAAATGGCTCTCATTCGGATGGTTACCGGATATTTATATATCCTTGTCATTTGCACAGCATATGGTTCTACTTTGTCTTCAAATGCTGAAATAAAAGGTAAACCAGCAATAGAGTAGTTTTAAAATTAGAGATAACTGTCTTTTTAGCCTTTTTTGAAAGAATATAACAAGCAGATGGATTGTTATTGAAACTATTTCAGAAAAGATACATTCTTATTAGTTTTTGTTATGTATCAGGTGGCTGATAAAAAGAAGCATTTGGTGTGATAAAAGTCAAACTAAGGCATTTTCATTATGTTTTATGTTGTCTTTTCTAATAAGTGGGTTAATTTTCTGAAACCTCATCACCTGGTACCTAAGTAACTGGAAACATCCCTTAATTATTGTCCTTAATGTCTAAAACAATAAGATAATAAAATGTACATGCAGAAATTTAAAGTAAATTTAAACATTATAACAGAATTATTAGAACATATCTAATGAACTCTTATTACAGACTGCACCCGAACAATGCATTTGAAATATTTCTAACTATAAAAATTGTCACAACAGGATTGTATCTCATCCTCATAGAGACCTTCCTTAAGTTCATGGGGACCCCCACATAAAATCATCATGTGTGCCACAAAGCCTTTCTGTGGATTATTCACCTCAATAAATGTTATGAAGTAAAGTGTTAAAATGAACAACAGGCAGAAGTGAGAGGAAATTATTAGTAAGATGGCAACCCTATAGTGCTTCAGGATTTGCAAGTAGGAAATTATAGGACTATTAGACTAATTTAAATCACTAGCTGGAGGAACTATTGCCTTCCACTGCCTCTCCTCCTCCCCAAGGACAGTTTTCCTATGTCACTCCACTCAGTTACCTCTCCGTTTTCTTGAATGCCTAGTTTGCCTAGTGGCTCTAGTTTGCTACAGAAGGGTTAACTCTATAACTAGAGGAGTCAGTTAAGTAGAATGGACCAGCCAGATCTACCTGTTCTCTAAATTCTTAAGGCATTTAGCTATAGTGGTCATATTTTTATTTCCTACCCCTTTCTGTGATTCCCATGATGTTATATGCATTTAGTAAACATAAATTATTATTAATAGCTCTTACTATTAGGAGATTTATAGAATCAAGTGTTTGCATCCTAAATCAACTTCTGGTCTATATGATGACAGACATTAAACTTTGTTGAATTTCTTTTGTTGTGAAAATTTAGTGCATAGCTAGGCAAGGCCACATTTTGCATATTCGATTTCTTAAAAGTGGGGGCAACTCTATAGCAATAATCTAATTTTACCTGCTATATTTTACTATGTTTTAAAAAGTTTTATTGAGATGCAATTTTTTCTAAAATTCACTCTTTAAAAATGTGCTGTTATTGGTTTTTAGCATATTCGCAAAGTTGCATAATAACCAGCACTATAAAATTACAGAATATTTGCATCACCCCCTTAAAAAAAAACCTTATCCATTCAAAGTCATGTCTCATTCTCCCTTCACACCAGCCCCAAATAACAATGAATTGATAGTCTCTGGTGTTTGCCTATTATTGCTATTTCATATAAATACATTCATAGCAGATGTGGTTTTTGTGACTTTTTTTTTCACATAGCATAGCATAATGCTTTCAAGGTTCTTCAATATTATGGCATATTGGTACATCAGTCTTTTTTATGAATAAATAATTTTCTATTGTATACATGTACTAGGGTTTATCCCTTCATCAGTTAGTGTATGTATGTAAAGAATCTAGTTCACTAGTCTTTCTGGTAAGATATACAAAAAATTAAAATACTTTATTGATTTTATTTCAGTTAATCCTCCTCAGGATTTTGAAATAGTGGATCCTGGATATTTGGGTTATCTCTACTTACAATGGCAACCCCCACTGTTTCTGGATGATTTTGATGAATGCACAGTAGAATATGAATTAAAATACAGAAATATTGATAGTGGAAGCTGGAAGGTAGGTAAAACATGCACTTGTGGTATCAGACTGATTATTAGTTTTCTTATGATTGATGCCAGTGTCCACTCTAATTCTCATATCTCAACAAGCTGTCCTGCCACATCTATGTTAATCCCATCCATTGTTAATAGTACAGCAAGGAATTACAGGGGAAAAGTACTTAACAAGTGCTTACACATTTTGCCATATTTTATGGTTATTCATAAACTTGTACATGGATCTTATGTATGTGACTGGATGGTGAACTTTCTTTCTGCAGAAATATAGAGTATATAGAAATATACTCTTCCCACAGACCATAGGATGGTTCTTTGCCTATATTGTAGTAAGTGTTCAATGCAAATTTATTGAATTATGAGCTACTTACATAATCAACAAGCATGTTCACTTAAAGATTTATGTTGCACAAGACATTCTGTTACTTTCCTGATTCAGCAAAGTAGTTTCAAGAAACAATTCAAATGAAACATTTATTGAGCAACTTTTTGGGCCAGGTACTTTTCTAGGTATCAGGGATAAAAGGACAAATTATAAATGATTTTTGCCCTTCCAGAAATTGCAATCTACCAGACTTTCTCTGGTTCCCTCCAGGATTTTCCTTATATGACTCCTGAAGATTTTGTATGATAATTGAATGTTAATAAGCTATTTGACATCAAATATGCGTAGAGTAGATGAAAATTACCTCTTTGATGTCAAGTTAGTTATAGCTCTATTTCTATGATAGAGCCTGTTTTTCACTTCTAGAAGATCTTTGGATTGATTTGAATAAAATGTTAAGGATTCAAATGTTCAAATTGAATGATATACAGAAAAAAGACCTGCCAGTAATATATCTGGAACATTGTATCCAATAATCATCAGGAATTTCTCAGATATTAGGAATTTTCCATGGTACTAATGACTTCTTAGCTTTATTTATACAGTTCATGATGCCGCCACTACTTCTGTTTTTATTTCTGTATGTACTATTTATTAATTGAGGTAACATTAGGATTACAACAGGTATCACCACCATATTGCACCCACCATCAAACCAGCCCTAGCCTACCACCGTAATCCACTGTGCTTCCTTTCCTCTTTGTTCTTACACCTCCCTACTCTCTGCTCTAGATGCTACAGTTCTATCTTCACCTTTCAAGGGTTAATCTTTAAGCTTGTCTTTATCTGACCCTTAGTTTGATTTCTCTACAGTCCACATGTTAGCAACACCATCTGGTATCTTTCTCTTTCTGAGTTACTTTACTTAGCACAATCCCTTCCAGCTCCATCCATGTGGCTTGCAAATAGCATGAGTTTATCTATTTTGATCACTGAGACTTAGTATTCCATTGTGTATATATACCTCATCTTCTTGATCCATTCATCTGTTTTTGAGCACATAAGTTGTTTCCATAGTTTGGCTATTGTAAATAGCACTGCAATATATATGGAGTGCAAGATTCCTTTCAAATTAGTATTTTTTATTTTTGGAGTAGATGCCTAGGAATGAAGTTACTGGGTTGTAAGGATGATCCATTTTTAGTCTTTTGTGACATTTCCACACAACTTTTGATAGGGACAGGACCAGTCTGCATGCCTACTACCTGTGTAGAAGGATTTTTTCTGGTCTTTTCAATATGGGTGATTCTCACAGTTGTGATATGGTATATCATTGTCTTAGTATACATTTCCCTAACGATAAGTGATGATGAACATGTAGACTGTTGTTTTCTTTGGTACCATTGTTTGATTGGGTTATTTGTTTTCTCTTTGTTGCATTGTATGTGCTCTTTATAGATCTTTAATATCAGTTCCTAGTCAAATATATAGTGTGACTATATATTCTACCATTCACTAGCATCTCTCTTCACTTTAGTTATGTTTTCTTTCATTGCATCACACTTCTAAGCATGCCTTTGTCTCTCTCTCTTTTAATCAAACAGACCATCATTACTAAGAATCTACATTACAAAGATGGCTTCGATCTTAACAAAGGCATTGAGGCAAAGATTCATACAGTCCTGCCAGGGCAGTGCACAAATGGATCAGAAGTTCAAAGTTCATGGTCAGAAACTACATATGAGACATCACTACAAGGTTAAAACAAGTTCTCTTTTTCATATTTGATATTTAATATTTTTTTCATATTTAAGTTCTTTAACTCTTATATTTTAGATTGCATGTACAGTTGGAAGTGTGGCATAAAATAAAATCCTTTTTAGCAATACATAACTGACTTTTTTGAATTCTTTAAATCAACAAATACCTTTGGCAAAGTCTACATCTTATTTGATCAATGTAGTTCCAAGTTTTGAAGTCATATTACTAAGGATGTATGTGAGTATGTGTTAAAATGCTCAGAACCTTCTAGAATTACTAATTTCGTACTTCTGCATATGTTTATACTTGTATCAGTATTTATGTTCTTAAGGGGTTTTGATTTTGCATTCCCCACTTGCAATAAAGTGGTTCCCTGTAACGTTTTATTTGAAATACTTCTGGCTAAGTTGATTGCTACATGAAATGGTGAAGAATCATTTCTCAAATGATTCATCACCATACCTTCCCAACATTCACAATTCATTTATTTTTTAGGAAACCTGGATACTAAAATTCAGGATATGGAGTGCATATATTACAACTGGCAATATTTATTTTGCTCTTGGAAACCTGGCACAGGTGCTCTGTTTGGTACAAATTACAACTTGTTCTACTGGTAAGTGTTTTTATAATTAAACTTATTAGGAAAATATCAGTCAAAATTAATTCACAGTAGAATAACTGTATTATCACTAAATTAAATTAAATATACATATTTTAGAATTGCATCTATTTTGAAGATTGTTTATGATCATTTTGGATTTTCAGTGGGAATAAATATGTTTAGGCTGTAGTTACTAAAAGGTGCTCTATGGTGATACATGTATGCAGTTATTGTTTCTGTAGTGGATTAAGTTTTCTGTCCTTTAGTAGATGGAGTTATAACCTAAAAGTTTTGGTGTGCTTTATAGTTTTGCCTATTAATAAATCCAGTATCTATTAAACTGGATCTATTCTTTTTCTTACTGCCCTATCTTTGTTATTTGTTACTGAAGCTTTTAAACTTCGAATCATCTTGAATCTTCTGTCTCCTTTATTCCTTAATTATTTTAGGATGACATTGATCACTGTCTGACACTCCTTTACAAGTTTGTACATTTGTTCTTTTCTTTCCATCTCTACTGTAAGAACTCTAGCCTCACTTCATTCCACACCTAGATAAGCATTATGATCTTCCAAATGATGGTCTTTCTACATGCTATACTGCACGCTCTAACGAGATTTATCTTCCGTACTGCTGTTTTCAGGTGCCACTCTTGTTTTCAAGAGCCTTCTGGGCCAACTCATTGTTTCTAGCATAAAATCTAGGCTGGCATTCAACTCTCTGTCTCACTCTATTACTCACTTAACAACATTACCTTCTACTCTTGTTACTGATCAAACTGGGTTATGTTGCTCACGCTCAGAAAGCCAAACCGTGAATCCTGAGATTGTAGCACAAAGGAAGCATTTTATCAGCTGGTGGCACCATGTTGGGATGAGCGCAGAGTCAGGACTTGGTAAAGACTGCCTCCCAAGTGGCAAGTGAAGGAAGATTATATAGGAAAGAAAGGAATGTGGGAACATGCAGAAGTGAGGAGAGTTTCTTCATCTTCAGATCCAGGGGTACTGAAAGTCCAGGGGTAGTCCATCACAAAACTCTTAATGGTGTAAAATGACTCTAAGGTGTTCATCAGGCGCTGATGTTATAGCATCCTTGGAATGAACAGAAATATCCCATGAATCATTAGGTAGCCCATCATCACGACCCTGCAAAATGCAGTGCAGCAGCATCCCAGTCAGGGCTCATACTTCTGGCCGGGCCCAGCTATACTGTCACCAGTGTGCTTGTCCCCTGAGTTTGGACCCATCTATATTTTTTTCTCGCCCATGTTCTTCTTCTACTTATATATCTATTTTACATTGTGTTATGATCACTTATGGCTTTGTGTGCACTGTTAACCTAAAATGCACTCTGGCTCACCCTTTTGCAAACTGTTACCCACACTTCAAGGTCCAGCTGGTATTCAGTTTTATTAACCTTTCAACTTATTACATCATCATTTGTTTACTTGTTTTCTAATCTATAACTATTATATTTCTTAATCACTTATTGCCTAGATAGTACTTAAATTTTTCTCATACATATATGCTTTGTCTCTTCTCTTAAATTTTTAAGAGATTGGTAGATATGAGCTATGTATATTTCTCTTGCCATAGTACATTTATCAGTAAATATTCATTCGATGATGGCAGCATTGATGAGTTTACAGATAGGTATCAAAATTTCTGCATTTTTTTAGATAACAAAATAGGGGGAGAGGACAAAGAGTTACTTCTGGGACTGAGTTTCAGGCCCAGATTATCATGGCATTTTCCTTTAGTAATCTTAATATGAAAGTGACAAGGTATAAACTGTTACCATTATTGAGAACTGGGTTCTAATCTCTGCTCTGTCATAGCTTAACTTGGTGGTCTTGGCTAAGAAACGTACCTTTTGTGGTCTCAGTTTCTGTATCTGGAATTGGGTGCATCAATTTTTTAATTCTAATGTACTATTCATTAATTAAAATATTAAGTATCTATTAAATACAAGGCACTGTTCTATATAAAAGGACAAAAATATGAAAAAGAATCCCTCCCCTTTTGCACATTGTAGTTCATGTTTAACCTAACTTCATCCTCACCTTTATAAAGTAGTAGGGGTAAATATTAACATTTTAGAAACTGGAAAAATAAAGGTTGCCTGAAGCTTTCTGCTGGCACAAGTAAATCTGTGTAAAGACAAGCCTAGTATTCAAATCTACCAATTAGGCAATTAGGTAAACTAACCAAAAGACTAAAATTTGGAAATTCTGCCTAATTTACATGCATGGCATAAAATGAATTCAGTAGGGTCAGAATAATTGTATCAGCACTTTACCAGCTGCTAAACTGGCCTCAATTCAAAGTGGTTTTGAATGTTTCTACAGATAATATTATAGTTTGTGTTGCAAACTATCTTTTAAGAAAATAAAGCAAGCATTTGTTACTTTGGAAATTGGTAGGGAAATTCCCCCTAATTCCCATTAGCTTTATTACTGGAAAGAGATTAATTTTCAATGATATAGCCAAATTTTTGCCTAAGAGAATGGAAAATTAGATATGTACTTTCCAAATGACTTATTTTTCTGTTTGATCCTTGGACTTTTCTGAGGTTTATATGTTAGTGTATATTGTAAATTCAGAGGATTTTTAAGACATAATAGTATTTTGTAAGTCTGCTTTAAAATCTGCTTCCTTATAAAATAAATTGCCCAGTACACTATCAAGAAGACAGTATCATGCAGGATTTTCTATGTAAAATCCAGGTTTTCTTAATAGAAATCTTAATTTTTATTTCACAAATTCTATGATTCATAAAATCAATACAACCTAAGTACCTGAGTAAATCCCTTGACTTACTTTTGAAGCCTTACCTTATTTTTGAGATTTTGTAAGGACTCCCACCTGATTGTAAACTCCAGCAAATCGTGTACTGTGTTGGCTTTCCTTATTATTGTACTATTAACACTTATCATTGTGTCTGGCACATAGTAGGTGCTCAGTAAATCTTGCATTCTGTTAAATGGTTTTTTAAAAATTTACTTGGTATCTAAAGAATTGAAAATTTGAGTACCATGATACTAGAAAGTATTTGTAAAACAATTCTTAATAACACATATATTTTTTTAACAGGTATGAGGGCTTGAACCATGCGTTAGAGTGTTCTGATTATACCAAGGATAATAAAATAAATATTGGATGTAGATTTCCCTATTTGGAGTCATCAGACTATACAGATTTCTACATTTGTGTTAATGGATCATCAGATTCAAAGCCGATTAGATCCAGCTATTTTGTTTTTCAGCTTCAAAATATAGGTGAGGCAAATAACCCATGAATAATCTATTTCAGGCCATTTATAAAAACATGGAAGTATATACATATGTACACAAACATATCACACACACACACACACACACAGAGGAAAGGAGTCATTGAAATGGAAGTCAGAAAATGACAGCCACCAAAGTTTGAGGATTTTCTTATTAAATATAAAATATGGAAGCTAAAGAATTAAATGAGGTATAAGTTGTAATTTTTCACCTTAAACTTGAAATTAATTAGCCAGCCTCAAAGAAACTTTGTCACCTTTATAGTATTTTTTTCTAGTGTTAGTGATGGAGTAGTTTTGGAATCACTTATTCACAAGGCTCAACTGCAAATGACTGGATGTTTTCTAAGTGTGATTTGCAGTTCTATCTATTATGAGAATAACAAGTCCTCAAACCAGTCATTCCAGATTCTTGAATCTACCACTTTCTGCCTGACTTTGGCCAAGCTGCATAACATGTTTCTACTTACTACTCAATAAAATAAGTATAGAGGGCTACCTCTTAGGCTTGTTGTGAAACATGAATGAATTCTATGTAACATTCCTGGCCTCTTGCCAGACATCAAAAGCTCTAAATAAGAATTAACTATTAATAAAAATAGCAGTAGCAATTGTCAAGAAGTTGTTTCTATTTCTACAAAGTGGGAAAATGACTGTAATGATTTGAATCTTGGAACTTTTCTCTTGGGCTTACCTTTGTCAATATGTGACATTAGAAAATTTGTTTCCAAAATAACTTTCTCAATAAACTATATATCTGGAAGCAACTTCGATTTTTTTAAAGATTTATTTATTTATCATACAGAACTGGGGTATAAGCCAGAAGTGCAGGGGTAGTGAGAGGATTCACCAGAGACAGAGTGGGGAGTAGAAAAAGTTGATTGATAAAGTACACTGCTGATGGGAGCAGTGGGCAGGTCAGAAGAGGTCTGCCACGCCATGCGGATCACCTCCCGGGCAGGGGATCAAACTCGTGCCAAAGTGGCTTTAGCTTCTTAGTACTGTGCTTTAACCCACTGAGCCATCAGGGAGGGCTGCAACTTTGGTTTTAACTCGCAGTATAAAGAATCATCTTGAGCCACCTTATTTATCCCTGAAGTCTTCTGTTATTAGATGTTCCTGGCTTGTCATAAGGATTACTGCTGAACTTCGACAATCACTATGTTTAAATGGTTTCTTTTTGCTTTTCAGTTAAACCTTTGCCACCAGACTATCTTAGTTTAACGGTGAAGAATTCAGAGGAAATACTCTTGAGATGGGACTTGCCCAGAGGGCCAATTCCAGCCAAGTGTTTTATTTATGAAATTGAGCTCACAGAAGATGATACTACCTTGGTGGTATGAAAATTGTATTTATTAGGGAAAGCGATAAATACAGCCTTTTAAATAAAATAGCCAACATGATAACCAAAATCAGTTGCTATCCACATAAAGATTAGAGCATGCTATATAACCTTAGTTTAATTTCCAAAAGACAAAATAATCTAGTAGACATAAGAAAGATGCTTGTAATTTGGAAGCATAATCATACTAATTTTAAAGCTACATAGGACCTTAGACAAAATCTACTTATTTGTTTACAGTTTTATGTTGTCAATAAAGTTGCCAAGTGAATACATAACATGGATTGTGAAGAGGCCACAAATAAAACAAAAACAAAACCCCCACAAACATAAAATCCATGTTGAGGAATAACCATCAAGTCTGGCAGGACTACAGGAGAATTACTTGTTACAGAGAAAAGGAGCTAAAAGGGACAGTAGCTAATAGTTGCACCACTAATTAATGTTGGTCCCCAGGCAGCAACAACGGAGATGCTTTTAGCTTCACAGTTATAAGTTAATTTTACTCATTGGTTTCCAACTTAGAGAGTGGTGGAGACAAGTATGTGAGCCATTATTTTTAATCAATTCATTTCATATATGGACGAGAAAACTGCTAGCTGACCTGATTTTACTAGTCCCAAGAAAGTAAATTGACTTAAAATCAAATTATATGTTAGAACTAAAATTCAGATCTTACACCCAGGCCACTTCAACCTACACATTATGCTCATTCACAGTAAGAATTGCAGCAAAAAAAACAAAACAAAACAAAACAAAACAACTCTCTTTAGATGTTTGACATGCAAAGTTTAAATAATTGCTTTAGTGTTTGTCTTTTCTTTGTGATCATCTAGCCTCGTGATGTTCTCCTATCTGAGGGTAGTTCCATGTCAACTCCTGAGCACAGATTTTGTGGTGGTTAAACTGAGAATGGGGGAAAAAAGAGATCCTACAGAGGAGGGGGACCAAGAGGGATCAGAAGGAGGGCGGAAGGTGGGGGGCTGTGGTGATCATGGGTGGGGGAGGGGAAATAAACCTTGTTGTAAAATCAACATTAATGTAAATAGATATATAATTTTTTAAACATAATAAAGAAGAGTGGGGGAAATGCTTTAGGTATATGATTCTGATTATATAGTTTCCAAAGAAACAACATGCACATGATAACTTTTTATTTTAACTCAGTATATTGTAACACTGCACTTTATGGAATCTGGAAAATTTAAATTAAACACAAATACAGTATCATAGACATTAAAGCTAACTAGAATTTTTGCCCTATCACACATGCCCTTTATTATAGGTTGATCCATTATCATTTTAGGGAAAATAGAAGAATGTAGGTAAGAAAAGGAAACACAAAATGAAAAATACAAGCCCACAAACAATATTCAAAGACATTGTCGCTGTTATGATTTTGGTGTATGTCTTCTAATCATTTGATGTGTATGTTTTATGTAACAAAATCCACTTTGAAAGGACAATATAAAATGGGAATCTAGTTGTAGTTAGATCAAGTAATGCCATTTTATTTTTTTGCTTGGCTTTTAGACTACCACGGTTGCGAATGAAATGTGTACCACAAGAACATCAAAAGAAAGCCAGCAATTATGCTTTTCAGTTAGAAGCAAAGTGAATATTTATTGCTCAGATGATGGAATTTGGAGTGAGTGGAGTATGGAGCAGTGCTGGAAAGGTATGAGATAAACGAATAATAAATAACTATAGGCATTTGCTAGTGAAATTAATTTTCAGCATATTTTCTAACTATGGAAATCAGAGAGTGTGTGTGTATATAGTCGATAAAGAAGACAAATTAACAAGTATCTTAAATATATTTATTGAAAAATCTATATTCACTTTTAACAAGAAGTTAAACTAAGGATTGTTATGCTCCTATAATTAACATTCTTGCTTTTCTGATCATCAGCAAAGGAATATGCTAGTTCATTCTGGGAGAGCACCTATTTTGATCAGTATTTTCTTATGCTTTCAGTTATCAAGAAGACAGATGTATTAAAGCAAGAAGCTTGTTTTCAAATATCTAGTACTCTAACTAATATTTTTTTCTAATAAATATGTCTCTGTTAGGAAAATACATATTCCATTCATTTCCAATGCTGATTTAAAGTGACTTAGGATAAAAGATTTAAACCAATAATAGTAATAAAGTTAGAAGACTTGGGAATGAAACAAGATAATTTTGCTTCATAGTATATTAGCTTTAACAATAGCAAACGATATATAAATTAATAATAAAAATTAAAGTCATATAGCTAAAATTTATTAATATTTGTTGAAAATTAAGTGAAATTAATTCAACATTGCTCTTTCCAGTATATAAATATATATGCAGATATAGGAACAGAGACTAGCATTTATATCAATCATCTCCTCTCGTGCTCCTATGATGGAATCAATCCCTATTTAATGAAAATAGAGCTATCACTGTTCTGTCAAGTCGGTAAAACTTTCCTTGTACCCTTCAAGGTTATTTTGGCTGGTGTAATTACTAAACTGATATAAACCAGGTATGTGTGAGAACTCCAGAAGATTGAGACTCTGGACATTCAGGCAATTAGGGTTAATATTCCATCTTGAGCTAAAGTGAAGTATGTAGTGGCCCAGAAGGTCAAACAGTAGTATTTACAGGAAGATAGAAAAACAAATGTTTGCTAAACAAATTTTGCCTTCTCACGTAGAGACAAAGGGACAAAGATGAGTTTGAGCAAACAGGCATTATTAGTCCCCAAGCCTACCATAGCTAGTTCATATTCCTGTAGTCTCGCTTGTATAGTGATAGCTCCCTCTTGGAACAGGCCCCCTATCTAAATTACTCTGAACAGGTAAGAAGGAG
This sequence comes from Condylura cristata, assembly GCF_000260355.1. NCBI lineage: Eukaryota > Metazoa > Chordata > Mammalia > Eulipotyphla > Talpidae > Condylura > Condylura cristata. The sequence continues at coordinate 20,845,903 of NW_004567120.1, read as the reverse complement.
ATAAAGAAAAACTTCCTTGCACCTCTGTTTCTTAAAAATAATCAGACATATTTGGGAGTGGCAAATTTTTCTCCCTTATAATTCCTTTTTACTCAGAAAATACTTATTAAGCATTATGTGATAGTCTTCTTGGGCATTGGATATACCACAGTAAAAAAAAAAAAGTCTTTGTCCTCATGGAATTTATATTTTATTCCCATCTTTAGTAAAGACAGGTAAATCAAGAAGCAATAGACATAATATAATAACTGAAGTATATGGAGAAAAATCAGGCTGGGACAAAACTCAATTAGCCAGGAGATCTATGAAATCAGAAAGGATGCTCAGTGGTTCTACATAGACTTTTCATTTTTGTCATTACAAGAAATTTGGAGACTGTGGAACTGATGTTAAGAAACATAGGTCCTAAATTACATATTGTCATTAGGTAATTATGCTAGGATAAGGCCATTTTCTAGTCACTTTCTCAAAATATATATCCTTTGTTTATTTTAGAACTATGATATGATAAAAGTTAAAGATCAAAGAATTTTCTGTGATTCATTGGTCTTAGTTCTTTAAGACAATACATTTTGGGGGACTATATCTTCTTCAGAATTTGTCTTTAGGGTAGGGGAGCTTTTGAAAATGAAAGAAAAAAATCTTTTTGCCATTGTTAATTTTTATGCTAAAAAGTCTTATTTTTTGGGGTTGTATGGTTGCAAATTTAACTGGGGTGAACATATGAATTTGGCTGGTAGTTTTCTAGTAGAAATTAATGTTCTAAAGGGGTAGAGCCAAGAAAAAAGTGGGTTAGGATTAAGTTTGAGTATAGGTCTGGGTCTTGGATTCAAGATTTAAAATATTTCAAAAGATGTGGAGATACTAGTTTTGGAAAGATAAGGTTCCCCTACTTTGTATATTTTAGTGTTTGTTAATTTCTTTTTTTCAAAAATTTTATTTATTTTAAAAAAACATTTTGATATGGTAACATTGATTTACAACACTGTATATGATTCAGGAATATAGGATCCCATTTCTTCACACCATGCATATACACCAACAAGACACCCATGGTCCTTCACCCCTCCACATTTTGCTCCCCATCTCTAGCCCTCTTATTCTGGTAGCCTAAGTTCTATAGTCAGCTTTCTAGGGTTTGTTTTGATTTGGTCTGTCTGTTCCTTTCTTATTTCTTTATGTTCCACATATGAGTGAAGTCACCCAGCATTTGTCTTTTCCTTCTGAATCATTTCACTTAGGATAATCCTTTAAAGTTCCATACATGTTTCACAAATGGCAAGACTTTTTTCTTTTAATATATAGAGCTCAGTAGTATTTCATTTCTTTTAATATATAGAGCTCAGTAGTATTTCATTGTGTGTATGTGTATATATTTCTTCTTTGTATATCTTGATCCATTCATCTGTCATTGAACACTTAGATTGCTTCCATAATTTGACAATTGTAAATAGTGCTGTAATGAACATCAGCATGAATATATGCCTTTGAATTAGTGTTTTTGCATTTACCAGGTAGATATCTTGTAGTAGAGCTGCTGGATTATAAGGTGGATCTATTATTAATATTTTCCAAAACCTCCATACTATTTTGCACAGAGACTGGACCAGTCTACATTCCAACCAACAACGTAGGAAGGCACCTTTTCCTCCATATCCTAGCTAACAATTGTTTCTGGTCCTTTTGATATGGGCCTTTCTCACCGGTGTGAGATGGTGTCTCATTGTGTTTGATTTGCATTGCCCTGATAATACATAGGGCACTGAACTTTTTTTGTCCCCATGTACCTGTTGACCATCTGTTTGTCTTTGGAGAAATGTCTGTTTAGTTCTTCTGACAATTTTTTTCCTTGAGTTGTATGAGTTCTTTGTAGGTCTTAGATTTTAGCCCCGTGTCAGAGTCATGATGTGCAAATATTTTCTCTAATTTGGGATGGTGGGGTGTCTTTTTGTTTTAATGATAGCTTCTTTTACTGTGCAGAAAACTTGTAGTTTGATGTAGTCCCATTTGTTTATTTCTGCTTTTGTTTCCTTGCTTTTGGAGTTGCTTCCCCAAAGGCATAAGTGGAACCAATGTCATGGAGTGTTTTGCCTATGTTTTCTTCTGTGTATGTAATGATTTAATGATATTTTAGTCTTAATACATTTAGAATTAATTTTTGTGTATGGTGTGAGAGAGTTGTCTTATTTCATTTTTTTTTTTTTGCATGTGGGTGTCCAGTTTTCCTAACATTATTTGTTGCAGAGGCTTTCCTTTATCCAATATTTACTTTTAATTCCTTTGTCACAGATTAACTGTCCATATAAGTGTGCATTTATTCCTGGGCTCTGAATTCTATTTGTTCCAGTTCTATAATGGTTTTATTATTATAGCATTGTGTTGTACTTTGAATTCTGAGAATATGATACCTCCATTTTTCCTCTTTTTAGTCAGGGATGATTTGGCTAATTTGGGTGTTTCGTGGTTCCAAATAAATATCAGTAATGTTTGTTCTATTTTTTTTTGAAGGATACTATAGAAACTTTTGTAGGAATTGCTTACTGTATACTGCTTTTGAAAGATGGCCATTTTAGCAATGTTAATTCTTTTTGATTGCTTATTTCCTGCTATGCAAAAGAACCATAAAAACTTCGTGCTGAGCACTCCCTGGTGGCGCAACGGGTTAAAGCACAGCACTGTGAAGCTCTCCGCAGCCACTGCAGCACAAGTTCCATTCCTGGCCAGGGAGGTGACCCACATGGTGCAGCAGACCTCTCCTGTCTCGCCTGCTGCTCCCCTCAGCAGTGTACTTCGTCAATCTGCCTGTTCTGCTCCCCACTCTGTCTGGTGAATCCTCTCACCACCAAAACCTCTGGCCTGTACCCCAGTTCTGTATGCATAAATAAATAAATTTTTAAAAAATACTTTATCCTAATAAAAGACCTCAGCTCTTTTTTTAAAAAAATATATAATAGTTTATTTTTATATCGTTTTGTACATTTTTTCCCCCATCTCAATTGTAATCCCCATGGGATCAGCTCTTTACTTTCTAAAATACAAGACAACTTTTAAAATTTTTTTTAAGTAATGGCCCATTAAAATTATTTCTTTTTTTCCTTCTACCGAATCACCCATGCCCATGGTTTTTAAAGACTAGCTTCATCATTTTATTGAAGAGTAGATAGATGTTGCTCATCACAGCATTATATGTTATAAATATTTGAATTTTGAGAGTTAAGTATTATATAAGATATGTTTATCTAATCACTTGTTACTATTTTATCATTTTGTTATGATAAACTCACACAATCAAATTTTCATATCATATAAAAAAATAAGAATATTGGACTTTGTTAAGTTATTTTTCGAAGTAAAAAGATGTTACAGTTTAGTAAAAATGATTGTAGAATCTATGTACTGGAAAATATGGTAGAAGTTACCAAATAGCTTAGTGTTATCACTTACATCCAAGGTTATTTATAAAATAATTCAGTTTTAAAAATAAATAGTAAATATGTAACCCTTCTCTCTTTCTCTTTTGATTTTTAACCCTAGGTGACCTATGGAAGGAGACAATGTTATTTTTTTTGATTCCATTTGCTTTTGTCATATTATTTGTTTTGTTAATAACTTGTTTGGTTTTATACAAACAAAAAACCATAATGAAAATGGTAAGTTGAGTACTGTATTGTTTAGTCTGAGATAGTAGGTAACAAGTTGTTCTGTATCTAAATGATGGCCCTGCATTCTATAATTTTGCCTGTACACCCTGGGTATACAGTTGATGTTATATGGATTGTGATGATGTCTTCTGAAAGAAAGGTAATTACAACAGTAACCGTAAAATGTTCCATTTTGGGTTGGATATACTTTGTTAAAATATAAAAATAATTTAACTTTAGCTTAGGAGAAAATACAAGAGCTATAGGAGAAAAGCAGGATGGGGGGAAGGAAATAGTAACTTAAAAAGGATATAAACGACATTACTAGCTGCCATTGGCCAAAGGCCAGCTAACAATTAAGGAACATGGTGCCTACCCTGCAGGAGCTCACACTGCTCTCCTGAGAGAGAGCATCCATACACAAACTGTGACCTGCACTATGAGCTCATTTTAGATGATTGCTTCTTGAATTGTACAGATAATGTTATAGAATTTCAGAAGATGGAGAGATGGCTGTGGTTTGGTGTTTTTAAGGAGAAATTGTGACATAAGGGAAAATATTTTAATGCTAAATATTTTAAAGATGAAATGAAATGCAAATGTGTATGACATACATCACCTTATTTCTTGGCTGAATACTTTTATTGCCCATTTCTCTTAGTTATGCATCTAGCTGAAATAGCTTTTGTTATCAATGACCATTTGTGAATAACAGAGCTCTTTTTTGATTTCAGGCATTTCCTACTAAAAAGGAAGTATTTTCTCAACAAGAAACTCTCTGATATCTCACCAATTTTCAATCTTATGCCCAACTACTAGATATGGCTTACTAAACTGATTTTTTCGATAAAGTTTGAATAAAATCTTATCCTGAATGCATTGTTGTCTTTACAAAGGCTTTACTGTATTCAAACCCTCAATTAATAGTCAATTTTCTGGATTCCACTGAGGGGTTTTTCCTTGTTAATCCACAGTATGAGTGCTGCTTATAGAGACATCATAGGGGATTACATTTAGTGACATATTAGCAAAAAAAAAATGCAATTTCACAATTTGTACTAAACCAGGGAGATTTTACTAATCTTGGACGATGAGATTCTATTTTATTTAAAAATTGTACATGGTATAAAACTATTCCCCATGAATAGGGTTTTTGACTTTAAAATTTACTTGATCAGAAGTTTATTAAGAAGTTTCAAACACATTCATAAGTTAAATATGAATTTATGAAATATAATCTTATGAAAAAGGTGGGAGGTGCTTAAATGGCTGACAGTAATTCAATGACTATAGACCTTATTTGAAAAAAACAGAGGTTACTAAGTCACAGTAAAAGCTTGGCAATTTCTTATGCTTTGTTGTCAGGAAGCATTTAGTACTTTCTGACAGTCTGCTTTCTTATTTTTTCAGGGACCAAAAGGCACAAGTCTCTGAAATTAGTAAGGGCCCTTTTAAAAGTACATACAACCTTCATACTATTTAATAATTGACTGCTATGAGAGAATGTGGCAGGTGTACACCGTTGCTTCAAAATTCAGGGAATAATGTCTTACATGCAATCAAGTACCAAGTTTTAGTTTAAATCAGTTTATATTTAATATTATTCAGAGAGTAGTCCATAGACCCCTTAAAGTAGGTGTTACCTGGGAGCTTATTAAAAAAGCAGACTCTCAGAACCCAGCCTAGACTCACTTAATCTGTACTTTAACACCATCTTCAGGTGACCGATTTGCACATTCCATTAATTTTTTTATTGACACAATATTGCCTTATAACATGTTTCAGGTGTGTATCATTATAAATCAGTGTCTGTATATGCTACATTAAGTGCACCACTAAAGTGCAATTCGATTGCTCACCATACAGTTGACCCCTTTTCACATGATAGAATGACATCCTTTTTCCCCTTCCCTTCTGTTAACCACTAATTTGGTTTCTTGGTCTGAAGGTTTGTTTTTGTTTTATTTAGTTCATTTCATTTCTTTTATGTATCCCATATGAGTGAAATATTATTAACTTGTCTTTCTCCACCTGACTTATTTCACTAAGAATGATACACTTTAAGTTCATGCATATTGTTGCAGATGGCAAGATTTTATTTTTTTTAAAAAAAAAGCTGAGTTGTATCCCATGGTGTGTGTGTGTGTGTGTGTGTGTGTGTGTGTGTGTGTGTGTGTGTATTATATAATTACATATTATATAATATATATTATATATATGTATATAATCTTCTTTATACAATCAATCGTCAGCAGGCACTTGGGTTGTGAGTTAGGAAGTACGATTGTATCTCTTCTATAAGGGAACTGATCCCATTCATGAGCGTACAACTTTCTCAAAGGTCCCACCTACTAAAACTATCACATTGGGCATTAGCATTTCAACATAAATTTTAGAGGAACACAAACATTCAGACAAAAAAGTAGTGTAATTGCGTGTATTTATGTAGTTGAGTTTATGTTTGGACTATTTTTTCTACATTGAGTTTTAGGTTTAAATCATGCATTAATACTAACCATATACCACTAATTGTTTCTCTATTTAGACTTATAATATGATTTAATACCTTTTAAGCCCCTTCTCCCCATTAGTCTTCTTTTCCAGAAATTTCTTGGCTCTTTTTACATATTTTCCACAAGTATTTGAGAAGTAGTTTGGTTTAGTCTCCATCTCAAGCACACTGGCATTTTTATTGAGCTCTCATCATCATAATAGAATAATTTTGGAGAACAGTTATCTGTACAAGATTGAGTTTTTCTATGAATGAAAATGTGTGCCTTTACATTTTGTACAGTAATATGTTGTGTTTTTCAGTAGCATCTCAAACTTGTCTTCAAATAAATATTGCATGCTTCTTGTCAAATTTATTCCTAACTAAATAATCCTTCTAATTGTTGATGGTGTTGTTCTTTCATAATAAATGTAATTGCTTGTTAGTATATTGGGACAGTGCTTTTAATATATAGTGTACATGGTATAAAACTATTCCCCATGAATAGAGTTTTTGAAATTAGTAAGGGCTGCTTAGTCAAAAGCTGTGATTCAACCTGATGGTGAATAAGTGTCCTTCCTATCCTTGAGTATGAGAATATTATTTAGAAGTGAGAAGACAGCCAGTGTGTAAGGCAGTACAAATTGAGTACTGTTGGGGGAGTGCATGCACCTGCACAGAGTAGACAGACAGCCCAAACACAGCAAATGACACCAGGCACAGCTCATCCTCTGCTCACTTTCAGAGTGAATCTTCTTCCTCTGAACATGCCATTCCTATGCAGTCAGAATCCAGAAATTTTCTCAGTTCTCCCGTCCCCTCCCACACCCTCCCCTCCCCACCCCTCCTTCTTTTTCTCCCCACCAATTCCTTCTTTTGGCCTCTTATCTTTGTCTTCAGTCAACAGCTTTGACATCATCCCCAGACCTTCATTTCCATTGGGATGTCTCACAACTGCTCCAAACTAATTTTCTCTAATTTCCAGATCCCTCTCCACCCCACTTTAAACCTGTTCCTTGTATTTCTGCTTTGAGCTATGTGACAGGGATGTTACCAGGCAGAAGGTGGAATAGGCTAGTGTTGAGAACATAATTTGAGTGGCAGTGTAAAAGTACAGTGGCCTTCTCAAGCCCTCCTTCTAGATAGATGCCTGTTTCATGGAAAGTAAGTGGAGAATGAAAAGATCTTCACCACAGATAGTCCAGGGGCAGGATCAATGACTTCTTGTCATATGAGAGTGGTCGGAGGGAAGCGGTGAAGCGTTGGGAATGTAGCTGAGATAGAAACATAACTTCTGTTATTGTATATTTCTGGCACTGGCAGGAGGGAGTTCATGATTTCACTGTCTATTCTTCCTGGAAATGAAGAAATGAGGCTCAGGGAGGCAAAGAGATTACCAGGAATGTTCTTTCATTTTCCTTTTACAAACCAACAGCTGTGTCAATCTGTCTGAGACAGAGCAAGAAGTCTTTAAATGTCAAGATATTTCTACACACTGTATACACACATTTGAATATGATTTAAAAAAATTTCCTCTAGATTAATAAATTTGGTGGTGGTAAGGTGTGTGGCTACTCTGTTTCATAGTGTTCTCTCTAAACCAGTGAATAACATTAGGATTAATTAAAATCTCTGAGACCAAGATTCCAAAGAGGTGAATAATATAATTTATTTCATACGTTTTCCTTGAGTATTAAATAGCCGCAGTATTTAGTGCATTTCTGTTCACTAAGAGATCAATAAAAGTTGCTTCTATCACTCTAAAAAATTTATTATGGCATCCTTTCCCTCAGAACACAGAATATGGATGCTGCCTCGGCAGATTTACTACTTGAGGACTTGACCATGGAGTAAAGAGAACACAAATGCCTAGACAAAGCGAGCTTCCTCAATGACACAAAATCTGACTTAGGGCCCTCCCTGGTGGTGCAGTGGGTTAAAGCACAACACTAAGATGTTAAAGCCACTTCAGCATGAGTTAGATCACTGCCCGAGGAGGTGATTCACACGGTGTGGCAGACCTCTCCTGACCTGTCCACTGCTCCCCTCAACAGTGAACTTCATCAGTCGGCCTGTTCTGCTCCCCGCTCTCTGGTGAATCGTCTCACTGTCCCTGCATCTCTGGCCTGTACCCCAGTTCTGTATGCATAAATAAATATTTAAAAAATTCTGACTTCAGTTTGTGTTTTTCAAAAAAATGTTTTTACATTAAGACCTGAAATAGGGCCTCCCTGGTGGCACAAGGGTTAAATACACAACAATATTAAGCTTCTGCCAGCGGACCCACTTACCACGGCAGACCTCTCCTGTCTCCCAGCTGGCCCTTCACCACAGTATTTCTGTCAATCTGCCTGTTCCACTCTCTCTGGTGAATCCTTTAATCTGTCACACCTCTGGCCTGCACTCCAGTTCTTGTATGCATCAATATATCTTAAGAAAAAAATCTGAAGTATTCCTTTCATCCATGTTATCATTGGAACAGATAGATAACTATGCTCAGTGAAGGAGTCCATAACCTAAATAGTAATAATCAAAATAATATACACAATAACAGCTAGTATTTTGTTAATAATGTACTAGTGTGCAAATCACTTTGATCCAGAAACCCCATTGTGTAGCTGCTGTAATTTTTCACAGATGACAGAAGTTTTTTTTTTTTTTAATAACAACCAGTTTTGTTTTTTTTAATAACAACCTGCTGCTTTAGAAGATGGGGGCTACTAACAACTGGGGGGGTCCTTTGCATGGTTTGGAGTAGAAAAGAAGCCCAAAGCAGGAAGGCTAGGCATCAAAGAAGAGAGATAAAAAGGAGATATATTGTCCATGAGAAGTAAGACTTGGCAAGGCTTAGCTAATGGAAATTTTTGGAGATGATATACTTTTTCTTGTCATCTCCTTCAAGTTGATTCTGAAATCTTCGGTATGATATGCATTTGAGGTAAAGGGCTTCTTTACAGAGAATGAAAAAGAAGTTCTGAGTCTCTGGTACGGTTAGCAGATGCTGTACATGGATACTGCCAACATATGGATCATTCTATTTCATAAATAAAAAAATGGAGGCTTTTCAAGGTTAAGAAATTTCTTCATGGTCAATAACTAGAAAGTGAGAGGCTCAACATTTAACCCTTGTTCTATAATATTCCAGTACTTAGGATCTTAATCTTTAAGGTAGACCACTTTCCTGAATATGATAGTTTTAAATGTTTTTTTTTTTTAAATCTGTTTATAATTTTAACCTCAAAGGCATCATAGTCTCCTGGCTCATTTGGTCCTCTTTGGCCAAGGTGTAAAGTATTCCTTTATCCCACCCTCCCTGTTGGCGCGGCGGGTTAAAGCACAGCCCTAAGAAGCTTAAGCTACTTCATGGCGAGGCAGACCTCTCCTGACCCGCCCGCTGCTCCCCTCAGCAGTGTACTTCGCGATCTGCCTGTTCTGTACCCCGCTCTGTCTCTGGTGAATCCTCTCACCCTCTGCATCTCTGGCCTGTCCCCCAGTTCTGTACGAATAAATAAATAAAACTAAAAAAAAAATTCCTTTATCCTTCCTCCTTCCACAGTAACTTTGAGGAAGTTAGCACAATGTGACCTTCCTGGGAATAAACTTTGGAAGGCTGCCTGTGCAGTGTTTGCCTCCTCAATTTGTATTGAAGAGCTCAGCAGAATCAAATGGTCTTCATGAAATGAATAATGCAATGTAAGAGTCTATGGCAGCAGACTAATCTTAAAACTCTCTTTCCTTGTTTTTAATGCTTTCTAAATGTTTTTTTTTTTCCACTAGAAAATTGGGCATACTTCCCAAGTTTTCCTTTCATGTTCCACTTTCTCACCCTCCCCTGTTGTTCCCACTCTTTCACTAAAAAATTCAGAGCAACTTTAGAAGGTTTCAACATTTCACATTCCCATTTCAGTCACCTTGTCTGGTATTTCCTCTGGGTTACTGAGCTAAGTAAACCCAAACCCATCAAGAGCTACCTGAGAAACCAGACATCAGTTCTATGGCAAGGATCCTTGGAAGGACATATCAGCCAGTGCTGGGAATAAATCCAGTATGTGCGGATGCAGAACCTTCTGCCTCACAAACGCTTGTGTTATGGGGTGATTAGGATAACCTGCAGTTAGTCTATTGATTAGGAAGCTGTGAACAGTTCCACTTTCCTGTAGTACCCCAAAACCAGATGCACTGCGCTACCTTTCATGTCTTAGAATCATTTGAGTAGTGTTTATTCCTCAGAGATCTGAGGCCTGAGCTGGATCTCTGTCACCTCAGAGTTCCTTTTTAGACTTTCCAAATTTTTGGTGCCTGTTAAACCAATTCCTATTATTATCTGTATTTTGAAATAACTAATATGACTTGTTTTTCTAAGGAAATGGATTTTTTTCAGTGTTTCAGTGAATAAATTGTCTGAGTCAGCGGGGAGATTTACTACATTTCCCATAATTTTCAAGATTTTGACACTGACCCAAATGCTAGCAACAAGAGAAGGCTGGGAATGATTTATATAGAGATCTATCTATCTGTCTATCTGTCTGTCTGTCTAGACCTAGATATATAATCTTCATTGTCTTCCTTTAGTTGAATCATCCACAATAGATCTTCAAGGAGAGAAACACATGGAGGTCATTTGTGGTGTAATTGGGTCTAGTTACAGCTTCTTTATCCTACATGTGAGATCTATATGTGCATCAGAGGACTACAGGGGTGCTGAGATAGTAATGCCCTCAAGCAATCTGCTCCAGTCCTTTCTGGATAGAGGAACCTCATCCATTTGCCTCTTTGTGACCAAAAAATATTACTTTCCCCCCCCCCCCAGGTGTGCCTTAGGAAATGATTGGGAAACATCCTTTTATTGTTCATGAAAATATTTTCTGTAGAATAGTCTCTCACAATTAGCAGGTGTTACAAGGGGAAAGTATTCTGTGGCCTGGTAAATTTGGAAAGTTCTGGGTTAAATAAAAAATTAACCTTAGGTACCAATTTGTCCAGGATATTTCCAGTATCTGTTTGTCTCAGTGTAATTATTAACAGCATTCCTTTTGGCACTCAGAATTGGCCTAGTTTGTATGATTAATTGTAGGTTTCCCTATCTTTGAGACACAGACTTTGCGTTGCATTTGCAACACTTATCTGTCCATGGAACTTTTTTTTTTGAAGGACTGTATTGTGTGCTCCATGGAATATATTTAAGAAACATTGTATTTGGACCTACTTTATTTTTATGAATAAAGCCAAGATATACAGCATTTGGATCTAATGCTATACATTGTGGTTAAACACAGACTTAAAACCAGTCTAATCTAGATCTGGATTTTGCTTTGCTTCTTTCTACCTGTATAACCATTGGCAATTTAAATAAAAATTTTGAGCTTTAGTTTCTTCATCTGTAAAACATTGATAATTTACTTTTTGATAGGTCAATTTGAAGGTTAAATGATCTAATGATTGTAAATTGACCCACAAAATTCCAAACATACAGCAAGTACTATATCATAGGTAGCATGAAACATTAGGAAGAAAGTACAGGGCTGAGAGGTTTTATAGTCATGCAGATCTGGATTTGAATTCTGATTTTTTAAATCACAGAATGTATGATTTTGGGCCATCTATTTAATTTCCCTAAGAACTAGTTTATTTACCTGTCAAATTGGGATATTAATGGTATCTAACTCATAGGCTTTTGAAAAGGATTTTGTACATGCAGGAGATAAAACATGCATTATTAAGCACAGTGCCTAGGATATATACTATAGCATTACTAGCATTTTGTTTATATTTCATTTATGCTTCTGATATATTTGTTATTTATATATCTTGAGTACTTGTTCAAGTTGTCAAAGAGTGTAGTATACTGGACTAATGGAGATACATGGCAGATAATGGAGACAGGGAACTAATAATTGGCTACTTCATTGAAATAACTCCTTGTAAAATGAATGTAGTTAATGTCGATTATTCATGAGGATCACTACATTACAGCCACTGTGGGATTTAAATTGTTGTGGTAATGCATTTCTTTAGGATAAGTCCTTTGGTGAGACTACTTGTGATAATTTTTTGGTGGACAATTGATTCTAAGACAGTGATGAGCTAGGGTAAATAATGAACGATAATTCAAAACTTCTATTTACTAAATTATAATATTATAGACTTAAATGCACCTGAACAGCAAAATGCTCCCACTGAATCTACAATTTTTTTTAAAGATTCTATTTATTGATGCATACAGAACTGGGGTACAGGCCAGAGGTGCGGAGGTGATGAAAGGCTTTACCCGAGACAGAATAGAGAGCAGAACAGGCAGATCAACGAAGTACACTGCTGAGGGGAGCAGCGGGCGGGTCAGGAGAGGTCTGCTGTGCCATGTGGATCACCTCCAGGTCAGGTGGTGATAGAACTCATGCTGAATTGGCTTTAGCTTCTTAGTGCTGTGCTTTAATCCGCTGCACAACCAGGGAGGGCCTGAATCTACAATTTTAAAGAAAAAGGAATTATGAATTTCCTTGTGAATTATATAAATTTTTGGTGACCCCAACGAAAATATTTCTAGAACTTAAAACATAGACTTCAATGCTTAAGTGAATGGAAATTAAGCACCAGAAACAATTGATTAGTATAAAAATTTCCTCCTGTGAGGATGTGTGACTGGAAGCTGTGATTTTTTATAATGCAAATTTGATCATAAAAATCTTTTTTAAAAAAGATTCATTTATTTATGCATACAGAATGGGGGTACAAGCCAGGGGTGCAGGGGGTGAGAGGATTCACCAGAGACAGAGCACAACAGGCCGACTGACAAAGTATACTGCTGAGGGGAGCAGAAGGCAGGCCAGTAGAGGCCTGCCGCACCATGTGGGTCACTTCCAGGATGGGGATCAAACACATGCTGAAGTGGCTTTGGCTTCCCAGTGCTGTGCTTTAACCCACTGTCTCACCAGGCAGGCAGGGCCCAAAAATCTCCTTTTTAAACCCTTCAACACATTGCTATTATCATGATAAGGATCATTGTATAATACAGAGATCCATATGGAACCACAAAAAAACTTGAACAGCTAAATCTGACTAAAAAGGGAAAATGGAGGTACCACACTTCTTGACTTCAAACTATAATGTAAAGTCATAATAATTTAAACAGATTGTTACTGGAACAAGAACAGACACATAGACCAATGCACTGGAACTGAGAGCCCAGAAATTAAATCACACATTTTTGGACAAAGGTGCAAAGAACCTATACACTGGAACAAGGAAAACCTCTTCAATCAATGGTGCTGGAAAAATGAACTGCCACATGCAAGAATGAAATTTGATCATCTCACAACATACAGGAAAATCAACTCAAAATGAACAAAAGAGTTGGATGAAAGACCTCAAACCATAAAATACATAGAAGGAAACATAAGCAAAACATTCCATGACATAAATCTCGGGAACATCTTTGTAGACTCATATCCAGCAGCAAAGAAAACAAAGGAGAAAATAAATTGGGACTACATCAAACTAAAAAGCTTCCATACAATGAAAGAGACAGTGACCAAAACAAAAAAACTCCCTACTGAGTTGGAGAAAATATCTGCTCACCATATATCTTATAAAGGATCGATAATGAACGCCAATAACTCAATAAAAAGAAAAACACAACCAATCAAAAAATGGGCAGAAGAACTAAATCCTTTTTCAAAGAAGACATGTAAATGATCTCCTAGGGTCTTTCCTATCCCGACATATTTCTTTTAATGAAATTGATTGATATATTACTTCTATGTCTTGTTTAGAATCTTCCAAAGTTGTCTTAAGCATACATCTGATTAATTGATAATCCAACCATTGACACACCCTATGGAGTTGCTGGCATATCATTTTTTATGATCCAACTTCCTGTGGTTTTTGAACTGACTCAATATTTCTGGAATGCAGAATTTAGAGGATGATGACTAGCTCAAACTAGTTGCTTTTTTACATATAAGAAGCTTTGAGGCATTATACAGTTGTCATTAGTTATGCAATCTAATGGGTCATGCTGAAAAGCTTTCTGGAGAAAATAACCTGGGAAACCACCTACAGAAATATGGCAATTCTGAAAAATCTGTAAGAACTTCTATTGCCTGAGGCCATGTGTTCTCTTTTTAGATTTAGAATGATTAGCTAGGACAAAACACAATGGACCTCACTTCCTTGTAAAGCAATCAAATTCACCAGAAGTATTATGTTTGCAGGATTACAGTTGAGCTGACTCATTAAATGTGAACAATGAAGAAAGAAATTCTATGTAGAAGAACTAGACCATATTACCTTGGGAATGTGTCTTCAGGTTCTAGAACTGCTTTGTAGTGAGGTAGTCCTTTAATTCTAGTTTATAATTGTACTTTCAGAATCTCTTCTGGAGATTAGTTTAAAACTGAATTTAAAACTGAAATAATACCTTGGAATGTTGCCTTGTGGATATTCACCTTTAGTCATTAATAGAGTTTTATGGTTTATTTAATTGTTCCTTTGCAAGCCCATAAATACAGGCCAGGAAGGAGTAAGATATTAGACCAAGAATTTACAAAGGGAGAACATGATCAAGATTGGGTAATGGAAAACATGACTTGAATGGGAGCAAGGAGTGTGAGTTTGTTTATATGTATAACAGGGAGAAAAAACTTGGGTAATTATCAGGGAAGGGAGGGCACTAGAGCTCCAAATCAAAGTAAAGTCAAACTTACCCATTCTATCACAGTGACAAAACTAACATCTGTCGGGAAAGGGTAAGATAAAAAATTCCTATGTTATAGTCTTTGTCCTCAAGTACTTGATTGACAGTTCAGAGGAGTAAAGAGGCAAGTAGGCACCAACAATTCTCTTGAGGTTAGCTTCAGCGATTTCTTTTCTTCCTGTATATGTGCTATGTGTTCTTGTTTCTATGTATTTCTCATAATATTTTTTCCAAACTCGATATTTTAATTAATATAATGTATCAACTCTGGCATCAGATTCTTGTCCCTTCCCCGTTATTACATTACTAATTTAGTGTTGCTGCTGATTGTTTCTTAGTTACTTGACTGAATTAATTCTTTAAAGTCTATGGTCTTTGTTTTGTGCAATCACAGTCTGTTCATTTAGCTAGCTCAGAAGGTCATGAATCAACAGGATTTCCTTAAGTGCTTGGAGTTTGCGATCTCCTCTAACATTTGCTGGCGAGCTCATTTGCTGGCGGGCATTTCGTGCACTGAGTCACACCTAAAACAACAAATCAAGTAACTGGCAGCTCAGCCTTAGCCTTTACTTACTGCCTGTGCAGAGCTTCAAGGTCAGTCTGACATGTACACTTCCCGCCTTCTTAGGTCTCTGCTGTGCACACGCACGTCTCTGGGTGTGTGTGGAACCTACACATGCCAGTGGTACTCTGGGTTCTCAGGAATATGTCAAAGCTTTGCAAATCCCCTGTGGATACCTTTCTTCTGCTTTTCCTTTTCAAGGGTTTGATTAGCCTGTTGTCTGCCCCAACTCAGACAGCTTCACATCCAAACAAGTAGCTCCAAGTTATTTCATCAAACTTCCTCAGGGAAAATGGTTTTTGTATTAGGTGAACTATGAGACAAGTCAATGAAAATATTCTAAAATTAGGTATTCTGGGTAACAACCAGGTATGAGAAGTGATACCACTTCTATGAGTGAAAGGCCACCCAGGGCCCTAGAGTGGCAAAAGGATTCTGCATATCAAGATGAGTTGCCCTCAGGACGTTGCCCCAGGTTGGTTCCCTCCCCTACATAGCTACTCTGATAGGGATCAAAGACCCTGAACAAAGAGCAATCGTTGACCAAAAGGGCAGCATGACTCATCACAGGTACTTTTCCACTACTTCCCCAGGCCTACAGATAGGGCATATAAGTACCAACTCACCAGACACCCCCACCCCCATCTCGGGGCCTGAGGACCTCGGCCTGCCCTGCCAGCCTCCCAACCCTGAGCGCAATAAAGCCTTCCTCTCTTACTTCTGTCTCCTTGCCTTAGTCTCTCCGTGGGACCTTACAAAGAGAATGAGGTTTTGAAGGACCTCCAACCCTGTTGTGATTCCACTGTGGAATCAAGCTGATGATTTTCAAAGCTAGCTTTTAATTTTCAAAGTTATCACAGAGCTTGAGAGATGGGGATCGTAATAGTGCAAGTCAACACAGCCCAAAGCTCACTGTTCTTGATTAAATCTTCCTTGAATTGGTGCAAGCCTTTGATTAATATGCAGAGTGCTAAAATATTGATTCTGATCATTTTTGCCAGTTTTCTATTGCTTTTAAGGAACACGGAGATTTTTATCATTAGGTCATATTTCTGGTTATGTTTTGCAACTGTATTCTCCTATACTGTGTCTTTTTAATCGCTTAATTGTGACTTGGATATATAGGTTTGATTATTACTTTTCTTCCATGCTACATTTTTTTTCATTTAAAGGAAGTCATTGATGGCTAAATAACACTTTGTATCAAAATTTTATTATTTAGTATTACCTTCTTTAACACTTTTTTGTTGGTTTACAAATGATCTTTAACTTGTTAATATTTAATTCACATAAAATGCATATGTTCACAGTGTAACATTTAGATGAGACTTGAAAATATTTCTGCCCATGTAAATGTCATCATAATTAAGACATAGAATATTTTCATCATCTCAAAGTTTTCTTACGCCCCTTTGTACTCAAGGTCCTTTTCCATCGCTAACCCTTGGCATCCACTATTTGTTTCCTGAGTCAATTATTTATTTTTCAAGAATGTCATTTCAATGGACCCATTGAGCATGTAGTCTGTTGAATCTAGTCTCTTTCACTAGTTTAATGATCTTAATATCTGATGGAGGAATGAATGCAGGAGAGGCATCACAAGACTGAGTCACACAAAGGGACAGGTAGAAGGGGCCAATGCAGCCGTCGACGCGGCCATAACATCAAGATTCTCAGGCACCAAAGCCAGGATGCCTGGCGCCCAGGTGAAGACAAGGACATGGAGATGGAGATGAAGCTCACTAGGGAATCTCCGTCCTCTCAGACTCTATTCAAAGTCAACAAACCTGGGCTCTCAAGGAGTGAGCCCCTCCCAAAGAGAAGCTGTCCGTTTCCGGGCAGTCTCTCCACCAGCTCGGGGCAGCCGCCCCACTGCCCACCTGTGCTAAGCAGGTGCTTCTTTCCACCCACTCTCCCTCTGCAAGGCAGCAGCCTCCTGCCTGCTGTGACCTGTACCATGCCAGGACTTCTCTGCACTGACCTCCCTCAGGGGAGGCCGCTCTCCTAAGACCGTCTGCCTGCAGCCATGCAGGTCTCTTTCCCTGCAAACCTGTCCCTGTCAAGGCAGCTCTTCCTGCCCACTTGCACCTAACCAAGTGTCTTCCCCTTGTAACAGGGTGGTCCCCAGGAAAAGGGGAAGTTCCAGGTTCCCTGCCCCACCCAGAAGGAGGGTGGAGCTGAGCAGAGAAAAAAGAGAGAAGAGAAGTAATCAAGAAGAGAAGAAGGAAGCAGGATGGAAGAAGGAAGCCAGGAGACCTGAGGAAGCCACATGGAGCAGCAAGCACGTGATGAAGAAATTGCTTAAGGCAGATGTGGGTGAGATAGCTGTAGGGAGGTGACTATGGCAGTGTTTACATTGATTTTGATTTTGCTCTTTAGCTCCCAGATTTGTCTGGCCATTTCGGACCCTTTTCCATGGGTCCCGGCCGGGAGGTGCCTTAGTCTTGTGGCGGGCTTTCAGGCCTTGCTTTGGGCCAATCCCTTTGGGTGGACTTTTGCCCACGAGGGGATGGGTAACTTAAGGTGTCTGATTTAGAAATTATATTCTTTGTGTTCCATATTGTATATTCACTGCATTAAAGTCCCTTTTCATTAAAGTTTTATATGTATGTCTTGCTGCGGCGGATGGCAGAACCCACTTAGAGCAGGCAGGTTTGGGGCTTCAGGGGTGTCCTCTCCCTGGACTGTAACACCCTCTCCTGTCTCTTTGTAACAAACTTCCCCGTTAAATATAACTGAGTGAACCCAAGGACCTCGAACTCAAAAGACGACATCAATATCCATCCATGCTGTCTCATGTATAAGAGGTCTGTTCCTTTTTCTTTTTTAATGACTTCCCCTATTTGGATGTACAACAGTTTGTTTATGTACTCATTGATTAACGCTCTTGGGTTGTTTCCTGCATTTAATTACTGTGGATAAAATTTGCAATGAAAATTCATATGCAGTTTTTTTTTTTTTAGAGGTAATTTTTCTCTTAGGTAAATATTGGGGAGGGGATTTTTGAGTGACATGCTAAGTGTTGTAACAACACTCAGTCTCTTTTCCAAAGTGTTTGTAACATTTAACATCCTAACCAGCCATCTATGAGAATTGCAGTTACTCGACATAGACACCCACACTTGTTATTTCAGTTTTTCAATTGTTTCTGTTGTGATGTTTGTGTAATATCTCATTTTTAGTTAGAGTTATCATTAGTGATGAAGTTAAGGACATTTTTAAATTGTACTATTGGTTGATGTAAAAATGGTTTACAGTATTGTATGTGATTTAGGATTCTGGGCTCATACTTCTTCAGTTGTATGTTACTCTATCATACCCACTACCAAAGTACATATGATAATGCAGAATTTTTAATACAGTTTTGCCAAACTGTTCTGTAAAATATTTGTTGTTTTCTGTCTAATTTTATAATGTGTTGTTTGTTATTTTGGGATATTTATGAAGTCTTTATACTTTATGGATATAAATTGCTTGCTGGCTATGTGTTGAAAATATCTTTTGTCAGACTGTGTTTTCCCTTTAGTCTGTTGTGACATCAATAAACAGATGTCTTTAAAATTAATAGGTTTTAATCAAACACTTCCTTTATGATTAGTCTTTTATCACGCTGTGACTTGCCCTTAAGTATCTTGTGACCTTAGCAGACATATGCTCTCAATTTTATTGTTATTTTTCAGTCACTTCCTTTGTGGTTTATCTTTTAAGTGACCTGTTTTCTTACCCCAGAGTCAACAAGATATATTTGGTTTATCCTCTCTCTAAACTTTCATGTTTTGATGTTTATATTTAGAACTACGATTTTCCTAGAATTGATTTGTGTGTCTGGTAATGCCAATATTTTCTGGTTTCTTTTTCTGTCTCTCATACCCAGTGCCATACAGACACTTTAATTAAATTGTGTATTTTTGTCGACATAATGTGGTTTAAGAATACTTCAAATGATTGAGAGATATAGGCTCACACTCCTTCAGATGTATGTTGCTATAACACAACCACCACGGAGGCACCCCAATCCGCCACTAGTTCACTAAGCCTGCACCCTTTGCTTTCCACCCGACACCTTCCCATTGTGTATATATACCAGCTTCCTTATCCACTCATCTGTCATTGGATGTAACACAGGGAACTAAAATATGAGACAAAAATGTAGAGAAGATACTCCATGACATTGACTTCAGTGATGCCTTTGGGTATTTGATTCCAAGACAAGGGGGGGGGGGAAGTAAAAATAAATACATGGGATTACATAAAACTAAAAAGCTTTAGCACAGCAAAAGAAGCTATCATTAAAATAAAAAGACATCTTAATGAATAGGAGAAAATGTTTGAACATCAGGTATCTGACAAAGGGCTGATGTAAAGATCTATGTAGAATTCGTACAACTCAACCAAAAGAAAACAAAAACAATCAAAACATGGGAAGAAGAGCTAAAGAGAAATGGTATATTCTTAAGAAGGCAAAATGCTAATTCTCAGGGACTTTTACAGTCTATGTTCACTGCAGCACTATTTATAATTGCCAATTTGTGAAACAACTTAAGTGCCCAATGACAGATAAGTACTTGTAGTAAGTAAATACTACTCATGGGTAAAAAGAAATGAAATCTTGTCATTTGTGACAACATGGGGAATGTACTAAATGAAGTAAGTTAGAGAAGAAAGACACATTCCAGATGATTTCATTCATATGTTGAGTATAGTGAAACAAAACAAAGGACTAGCAAAACCAAATCAAAACTATCCCCAGAAATATGATAGTAGAATAGAAGCTATTAAAGTGAGTGGTAGTGAACAAAGGGGGATTTCACTCAATGCTCTGTGATGAAGTACCCCAATGGCCTGTGGGAGTTTTGTTAGTGGGTTTGTTGTGGTAACATACACCTGAGGTGGTGTGAACCTATTCCCTCAAATCATACAGTATTGTGAGCTAATGTTATCTCAGTTAAAAAACAAGTTAATTGTACATTGTAGTAAAAAGTTACCTCATTGAATATATGCTGATATTTGTTAAAAAACAAAAAGACTCTTCACATAATGCTATTTGCATGCTCAAAAATATTCAATGGGACTCCATTGCTTTCTCAATCTCCATAATTATCTTCCATCATGCTTCAACAGAAATCTTTAGCTTCAGGCAAATTGAAATTGGAATAATAGTCATTCCCTATACATCTTCCAAGCATTTCTTCCTGTCTTTATTAATTTTTAAAAAATTTTTCAGGCACAAAAGCATGTGACAGTGAATTACATCTTCTTAATTAGTACAACTACTACTCTCCTTAAGGATTTGCAAAATGTTCAGATCTTATGCCAGATCATTTTATGTACTTCTTTACTTTAATCTACCAAATTGCTTATCTTTAAAATCAGGTCAAAATGAATAGAGGCATTTATTTGAATCAGAAGTTACCTAATAATGACACAAAAGTTGGCAGAGAGTATCATGAAGAAGAGGGACAGATACACTTAGAGTAAAAAAATTAATAAATAATCTCAAAGTGAGAAAAATTTGTTCTCAGAGCTGGGAAAATTTCCAAAAAGAATTGTAGCGAAGGCTGGATTACAAGGAGTGTTCAGGTTAGTTAATAGAAAAATTGGCCTTGGTTCCCAAGCAGTCTCTTCTATTTGTGTATTTGACTCTGAAGAAAATGATACAAGCATAGTTCCAATCATGTATGAGTGAAATGGCCATTATGAAATTAGGGTATATACTCTGAAGGTGTCTGCTTAGGAAATAGCCCCTCTTGATTCCAAACTTGTACTTTCTTACTGAGTTTTGTCTTCCTCATAAGCTCTCTAATACAGATTTCCTTGGTCTCTTCCCTTTTATTGAGGTAACATTAACTTAGAACACTGTGTAGGTTTCAGATGTATAGTTTCTCACCTCAGCCACTGTATATTTCACACCACCATCTACCACCAAACTATTTCCTCCTAATTTTTCCCCTTTAGCACCCACCATTTTGTTGTGCAAGGCTACAGCTTTGTTGTGTTTGATTGCTTTTGCTTTGCTTTTCTTATATTCCACAAATGAGTATATTCTATATTTGTGTTTTTCATTTTTACTTAGCATAATCCCCTTCAAGTCCATCCATGTTGTCTCAAAGAACAAGATTTCTTTTTTTATGTTTGAGTCATATTCTGTTGTGCAAATATGCCACATCTTCTGAATCTATTATCTGATTTAAGGCACTTGGGTTGTTTCCATATCTTGGCTATTGTAAATAATGTTGCAGTAAACATAGGGATCCATGTATCTTTTCAAATTAGTGTTTTCATGTTCTTCAGGCACATACACAGAAGTGTAATTACCGAATCACATGATAGTTCTATTTTTAATTTTCTAAGGCAACTCCATACCATTTTCCAATGCTATTCTATCAGTTTATATTACCACCAACAGTATACAAGAGTTTCTTTTTCTTGACATCCTCTCTAACACCTTTTTTCTTGAATTTTTAATAGCACCTATTCCAAATGGTGTGAGGTGAAATTTCATTGTGCTTTTGATTTGCATTTGCCCCATAATAAATGATGTAGACACCTTCCCTTGTGTTCACTGGTTACCTATTTGTTTTCTTTGATGAAATGCCTAGTTAGATTTTCTGCCAAAGTTTTAATCAGATTGTATTTGTTTTTGTTGAGTTGTAGGAGTTGTTTATATATTTTAGATATTAAGCCCTTGTCAGATAGTGGTTTGCAATATAGTTTCCCATTCTTAAGGCTGCCATTTCATTTTAACTATAGTGTATTTTTCTGTGCAGAAGCTTTTTAGTTTTATGTAGTCCCATTTGATTATACTCTCCTTTGTTTCTCTTGTTGTTGGAGATGAATCAACAAGACAATATTAGGCCAATGTCAAAGAGCTTGTCACCTATGTTTACTTCTGTGTATTTTATGATTTCAGATCAAATATTAGAAACTTTAATCTATTTTTATTTTATGTTTATGTAGTAGGTGTTTGGTCTAAGATAGCAGTCTTGTTTAATTATTTGCATATGACTACATAGTTTTCCCTGCACCAATTTTTTTTTAAAGATTTATTTATTTTTGCATACAGAACTGGGGTACAGGCCAGAGGTGCGGGGGTGGTGAGAGGATTCACCAGAGACAGAGTGGGGAGCAGAATAGGCAGCTCAATGAAGTACACTGCTGAGGGGAGCAGCGGGCGGGTCAGGAGAGGTCTGCCTCACCATGTGGATCTCCCCCAGGGCAGGCGGGGATCGAACTCATGCGGAAGTAGCTTAAGCCTCTTTGTGTTGTGCTTTAACTGGCTGTGCTGTCAGGGAGGTCCCTAAAGTCCCATTCTTTAAAAAAAAATGTTATCTCAACCTTCACATTTTTTTAAGATGATACTTATGCATGAAATAAAGCAGTTAAAGTACCTCTCTACTAAGGTCTGCTATCAGTATTGGGCACACTTGATCCTAAAACAATCTGGCCACCTTTCCCTAGTGCTGCAAATACCGAACACGGATAGTGCTTACTCTGCTTTTAATAGCTAAACAGTTAAGTCTTGATTCTGTCAGCTAACAAATTCACATTCATTCTATCACATCAGGAGATAACTTCTTGTGTTGAACCAAGGTTTCATATGACATTTAAAATACAAGGATTGCAAAAAAAAAAAAAAAAAAAAAGCACCAGAGAAATGCAAAATATTATTACATTATACCCACTTAAAAACTATTTTCACCACTTTCTTATTTGTCTCCCTCACAATTTTAATATTACCTGGATACATTTTTTTTCAACTGCAAGAGAAAGACTGAGGATGGTGACTACCTCTTCCAATACACTATTGTTATGATTTCAGTGACAGTTAAAACTACAAAAAAAAAAAAAAAACTAGAGTTGGGGCCCTCTCTGGTGGTGCAGCGGGTTCAAGCACAGCACTAAAAAACTAAAGACACTAAAGCATGAGTTCAATCCCCTCGTCAGAGGTGACCCACATGGCCAGCAGACCTCTCCTGACCTGCCTGCTTCTCCCTCAGCAGTGTACTTTGTTGATTTGCCTGTTCTGTTCCCCACTCTGTCTCTGTGAATCCTCTCACGGCGCCTATACCCCTGTACCCCAGTTCTGTATGAATAAATAAATCTTTAAAAAAAATTAGAATTGCTGCTTCTTGTTGATATGAAATGCATAATATTCCTTGCAATTTCTGTACATCCCAAAATTTTTTTAAAAATTATTATGTACATTAAAGTTAAATATAAATATAAAATAAAGATAGAAAACCATTCAGTGTTGTTGGAAATGAAAGCCATTTATAAACCAAGCTTGCTTTATATTTGATAACCACTGGGTGTCAGCAATGTATGATTTTCATATCAACAATCTCTGAACTTAGTTGTACGGCAATATAAAACTGATTTTGTGTTAGTATTTGACTTCATATTCATGGGTGATTCAACGGTGGGGCTAATACCTAATTGGGGGGATCTTATGAAATTTATGAAAATAAACAGTAGAATTGTACTTTTTATTAAACATTTCTCCAAATTATGTTTTCATTTGAAATTTATATTATTGAACCAATCTTTAACTATATATTAGTGATAATTTTATTCCCTAGCTGAAATTTTTCATACTCATCACAATATTGCAAAACAATAAAATGACATTTTCTTGTAATATGATACTTAAAAAACTAAAGACCTCAAGAAAATATGCAAAAGGTAACCAAAGTGCTAGTTTATGCTTTTTGTGTCTGTATGTTCTGTATATTCAAACCTTTTAATTACTAGATGAAGTAGGATCACCCAGAAAACACATCTAAAGAGTCAATCATTGATTCAATTTTGTGGTCCTACATTCAGCACACTTTTGCTGGATGGTTACCATGTGTTAGGGTTATTCATGGTGTAAAGAGGATTATTCAGGGAATGAGGTGGTGAACAAGGAAGCTATCATCCCATTCTCAAACTATTGAGAGACTAGTTGGGAAGACAAATAAGTAAAATCATAATTACAGGGAATGTGATGTGGTGATACCTATTATGTAAATATGAGGTAGTATACAGAGTTCAGTGCGCTGGCTCTGGAGTCAAACTGGTTGGATTCCTATCCTATATGACTTGTGCAAAAATACTTACTGTTTTTAGCCTTAGTTTCCTTATATCTATGATGATGATAATAATAGTAGTAGCTATGTAATAGGATTGTTTTGAAAATTAAGTGAAAGTGTCCATTTAGATAATGGATATAAAAATTTCAGTATATGTTAAAGAATGTTATGAACAAACACCAAAATTACTGAGGATGGGGTTAAAGAAAGGATAAAGGCATGAGAGTATATAGTTACAGAGCTGAAATGTCCTTAAAATTGCTTAGTATGATAAGCAAAGAACATGTACATGCAATCATAGAAATTAATGACATGAGAAAAACAAAACGATCAGTTGGTAGTTTTGGACTTGTATATTAGGATGTATGTGGTCTCCTCCTTGAGTATATTGAGTAAATAATTGGATCTAGTTCTGGAATGCAGTAGAAAGATTTAGTTAGGCTTACAATTTGAAGCTCAACATGTAAGTGATAATTGAAATCACGGAAGAGGGTGATAGATGAGGAAACCTTCCAGAGAGTTTTATCTCTGGAACTATGTGATTGCTGTTACAGAAATGTCACTGGGATAATAATGTGGTAGGTAGATTTAGGGTGGATGGTGGAGGTATTGCTCAGAGACTAAAGGCAGAAAGACAGTTGAAGTTGTCAGGAATATGAGATTTTGATTTGAAAAACATCTAACATGATTTCTGTCAATTAAATCTATTATATCATAAAAATAAAGTGGTGAGGATAATTGTGCAAATGATCTCACAAAAGTCATTAGTAGTTTTAATAATATTTGCTTTAAGATCATCAGTATAGGAAATAACACACTGCTATATCATGAAAATGGTCTTTGATATATGCCAGTGATTTTGTCCTTTCTTTGTACTGATCTCCCTCTTATTGGAGCAGTGCCACACATTTAAAATATTTGGGATGATAACAACGAAAATTTAAAAAATGAAGTAATATAATTCTAATATTAAAGATAGATTAAATATAACCTGTTCTGGGCCCTCCCTGGTGGCGCAGCGGGTTAAAGCACAGCACTAAGAAGCTAACGCCACTTCCGCATGAGTTCGATTCCCGCCTGCCCCGGAGGTGATCACATCGCGGCAGACCTCTCCTGACCCGCCCGCTGCTCCCCTCAGCAGTGTACTTCGTTGATCTGCCTGTTCTGCTCCCCACTCTGTCTCTGGTGAAGCCTCTCGCCGGCCCTGAGCCACTGGCTTGTACCCCAGTTCTGTATGCACAAATAAATAAATCTTTAAAAAAAAAAATTAACCTGTTATGTGGGACTAAGTTTAAGTAGCATTTTTCCTTTAAATTTCTTGCTTTGCTGATAGAGAGTATATTCTATCTCTGTTTCTTTTTACTTCAGTTATCCATGTGAAAGATTTTGTTTTTAAATAGAGGACTTTTGGATTGGGGGAGGGACTTGAGGGAGGGTGTTAAAGATGATAATGACAGGAGAAAATGTCATGGTAACTGAAGATTCAACTTCTAATGTGAGAAATGCCGAGATGAAGTTGAAGTTACTATTTTCATTAGACATGGTAAAGCTGTCTCTCTGTGTTGATGTTTCATAAGAAGATGGTATCGTTGCATTTGAAACCAGGTATAAATGGGCAACAGTGCCGTGAGGCAAGTTTGTGTGCCAAGAAAAGAAATGCTTTGCTTTTTTATATTTGATCAATGGACTGTGGATAACGTAAAATGTTCATCTTTATCATACTTGGACGAACAATTGTTTCACGCATGCTTCACATGCTTGTATATAATTCACATATGATGATTTCTACTCATAAGGGACACTCAAACTCAAAGTGCCCCGTTTTAATTTTCACCCACTCATCTTAGAGGACTCATTAAGGGACAAATAGTTCAACACAAAATACTCAGCACATGCATAACAAACATGAATTAGCTAATAGCTTTAAGAGATACAATTTGGAAATGGCTATTAAATAAAAATGGAACATAAGTGGTTAAATGAAGCGAATTAATATTAGGCAACATTTTGAATAGTGATGGCCTTGAATGTAGTTTTTTCTGTCCCTGAACATTGATATTTCCCTGGGGACATGGTGTATGTGTCTGTGTGGGTGGTGTGATTCAACAGCTACATTGAACATTGAGAGTAAAGATATCCATGTGCAATTCCTATCTCCTCGAAATAGATGCTGGGTTTGATAAAGCCACATTTACTCTAAAACTTTCTGTGACATTTGGACAGTGAATGACAGATGTGAACTGGTTTTGAGCTCCCGAAGAATTTATTCTAATCCACACTAGGAAGAATATACTTTTCAAGGGGTGGGAGTTTCTAGAGTTAAACTAACCTTTGTGGATAAAGTAAAAAGCCTCTTACAGTAGTTGGAGAGATTGCCTAAGAGGAACCACTAGAAACATGGGACTAGAATGGCACTGGGATCTGCGGATCCTTTCTGAAGAAGTCCCCTAGGAAAGGTGGAAATTTTGGATGCTCTCCCTTTGGACTAAAGGAAGCTAAAGCTAAATTCAGCATACTTATTTATAATTATTTCTCCTTACTTTTGGTTTCCTTCAACATTTAATAAGTTAAGATACAACTTGAAAAGGCAAAAACAAAACACTTAAGCATACAATCCCAACAGCTTATTAAAATAGTGCTTTCCAACAGTCAATTCTGACACTACATATTAAGTAAGGAAAATGCTATGCATTCATTATATTATTATTTAAAAAATGATTTTAGGGGCTCTCCCTGGTGGCATAACGGATTAAATCACAGAACTAAGAAGCTAGCAGCAGGCGCTTCAGCACAATTTCAATCCCCGGCCAGGGAGGTGACCCACATGGCCGCAGTAGACCTCTTCTGACCTGCCTGCTGCTCCCCGCAGCTGTGTACTTCATCAATCTGTCTGTTCTGCTCTCCACTCTGTCTCTTGTGAATCTTCTCACCACCTATGTATCCCTGGTCTGTACCCCAGTTCTGTATGCACAAATAAATAAATCTTTATTTTATTTATTA